>NC_136499.1:71337408-71614908 GCF_053919585.1 Euprymna scolopes | reverse complement strand
CAGAATCTATGATTGAGCACTTTAATGGTTTTCTTTTTTTTAACTAACTGATGATGCATGCTATAAATATAAATGCTCAACTCCAAAGCATAACTGTGATCCTTTTGGCAAATGTTATCCTTTACACACAATTGAAAAAATGTGTAAGGGATAAAATCCTGGCGTTTAAGGGTGGAACTTTTGTGGGCCCTTAAAAATGTCTGATAAATGTGAAGCTCTCGTGGATTGGTGTTAAAAACCAGGAGTTTTTACAGAAAATTTCTACAGCCGTTTTTCATTGCTATTTTGCAACTAAGGTTCGAACAGTGTTTGGAATGAGAAATGCTTTCCCCCTCCTTTCAGAAAGTAGTATCCCTACCACTCAATACAATAAATATATAAAAAAATAAAAACCAGGTTTTATTAGATTTTATTGTTCTCCCCGGACAGCTGTTTTGCCGCAAGCAAACCAAAAGAAAAAAACCTTATCGCAGGCTCATTAGTAAAAATTCAGAAATACCAGAAAAAAAGTACTCAAAAGGAAACCAGAATAACAGCATAAAAAAAAAACATGAAATAAAATTTCTTTTTTTATTCTCCAAAAACCTAGTTTTTATGTTCTTATATTTGAGCTCTGGCCTTTATATATAAATATTACCATTGAGCTTTTGGCCCTTTTTGTGTGATTTTAAAGATATATATATATATATATATATATATATATATATATATATATATATATATATATATATATATATATATTGTGGCTTATATTACAGGACAGGGGCAACACTGATTTTCGGTAACTAATGATCTGGCACCTCTTCTAATCCGGACAAAAGCACAAGATAGAACTTGATAATCCCACTGCCATCAGACTAATTACCTGGGCAGCCAACAGATATCTTTGTGTGTAGCGCGCCAACAATTTATTTGTTTACATTGCACCTGTTGATGGTAGTCTCCATTTAGTTTTGATATTATATATAATTTTGCTTAAATTCATCCCTAGTTATGGCTTCACAAGCAAATTCAAGTGGCAGTTATTAAACATAATTATCTGTATATCAGTTTTATTTAATTGACTCATCAACATCTCGTGCTTGTTTAAGTTTCTAACAATCCCTGGTGGTTTAGGTACACAGTTGGTGTATCATTAATGGGTTACTGGGTGTGTTGATGCATTATTATGAAGGTGAAATCAGATGGTTCACCAAAACGGTTAATCCGGCAAAGTTCTGAGACCAAAGGTATTGGAAAATCAGCGCTGCACCCGTATTTGACAGTATTGTATTTTTTTGTACAGTAAAAATTGTGTGATTGAATAGAATTTTGATGTAAGTCTATTTTTTTTTTTTTCGATGCAGTATTTACATTTGAGAGGATTGTTTATTTGACATAATAAAACAATGTGCAAGATTGGACTTAATAATGATACAAATAAGAACAACGGTGACGTTTGCAATAACAAATTGGAATTAGTTTCATGGAAAGGAAGAGAGAAACACATACAACAAAGATGAGAAAAGTCGTCATTTTTTGTGTGGTTTTGTTTTCTTAATGGCGATAAAAAGATGATCATAATTTCTTTTCATGTAACAGAAAAAAAGACAACTAATATAAGATACATACACATGCGCTTGCACACACACATACACAAATATATATATGTGTGTGTGTGTGTGTGTGTTTATTTATTCCATGTTAAAAATATCCATAAGTAAAAAAAAAACCATGGAATTTAAATAAAGTTGTTGATAGTGCTCAATTAAAAGAGCAAGATATTATTTTATTCAATGTAAATAAACAAAATTATGATAAGTCACTATAATAAATCTATTGTTTCAGTCTCAAAAGACATGGACAAGCGACAGTATACTTTTATACTCGGTTTTCATTTTCATTAAAAGAACTGGCCTCAAGTAAGAACAGAGGTATATTGTTGCCTGACTATGTCTTTTAAGACTAAAACAATAGATTTATTGTAGCGACTTATGGTAATTTTGTTTACCCACATTGAATAAAATAATATATATATATATATATATATATATATATATATATATATATATATATATATTGGCTGTGTAATCAAACTAAAGTGCTTTGAGCTAAATTGGTATTATGCGATCCAGAAATTCTCATATGTAATTCTAGAACAATTAATGAATTGATTTCGTTTCTGACAACTCTAAAAAACCTTGTAGCAAGTTGATTTTTATTTAACATATTACAACTGTTTCATCGCCGTTACTTTACAATCAACAAATTTAGAATCCAGAGTTTGAAATTAGAAAAATGAATTTTATAAAATTAAAACTTTGTAAAATTCTAATTTTATTTTAATTAAAACTAGATAAAATAATAGCTGCAGTGATGAAACGGCATAATATTGTAAAACTAATTTGCTTGATACAAAAGTTTTTTGCATTGTGAGAAGCAAAATCAATATATATATATGTGTACTTGGCTAGTGTTCATATGATAAAAATAATAACTGCAAATTCTTTTTTTCGTGTGAAACAGATTTTATTCAATTGATATGATTTTCTAGTAAAATTATGCTTTTTTTTCAAATATATAAAATCCAAGAACAAATTAGTTGTTATTAATTCATAGAGAACATTACAGATGAATAACACAAAAAATCGTTGTTCATTTCTCTCAATTCATTCTGCATATATTTTCTCTTACGTGTATTCTTTATTATATTTTGTTCAGGCTCTCTCAAATTTTATATTATTTATTTGTAATATTTTTTTTTCTAATTAATAACCGTTTTTTGTTTCTTTTTTATATATCTGAAGAAGCTGTATCATATGAATTAAATAAAATTTTCAAATCATCATTTATATCATATTGTCGGATATCTTCTTTACATGAAAATGAAAAAGGAAAACCGAAAATTGTTTATTAACATTTCATCTTTCCTATTAAAAGACTTTTCAAGATTGCTGCTGTAAAGAAAAACATAAGTTAGATATACTATGTTGTTCGGATTCTCTGCTGTGGAATTAACCACGTATTTTCAATTTTAACTTTTATGTTTTTCTTTATGTTAGCCATCTTGAAAAAGTCTTATCAGAAAAGATGAAATGTCAGTGAACAATTTTCTATTAACTATTTTCTTATGTTGGATTATTATACATATACATAAGGAAAAGTATTTCTTCAAAACTCGGATTAAGGACTTTCACCTCCATTTGTTTTTCCTTTCCAAATAATAAATATGTGTTTAACTCTTGCTAAAGTATTTCTTAACATACTTTATTAAACCTATGTACTTAGTGTTTCCTTTTCAAATTCGATATGTTTTTAACTCTTTTTCAAAGTGTTTTTAACATGTTTAATTAACTATTTGCCCTTATATGTGTGTGTCTGTGTGTGTGCACGCGCGCGTGTGTATGCATATATAATAATCGCAATAAAGAAATAAAAATTTGATGTGTGACGAGGTCATTTTTTTTTTTCTTTCATTATTTGTTTTGGCTTTTAATGAATTTGCATTTATTTATATTTTGTTTTTCTTCTCGTTGCCCGCTGCCTGGTATGGAAGGTATGAAACGTTAGGTAAGGTAGATACATAGGTAGGTAAATTGTAATATTTGGTAATTTTTTTTTGGTTTGTTTTTGTTTTATACCGATGAAGAGAGTGAGAGTAGTAATAATACAGTAATAATAACAATAGTAATAATTACCATTTTAAAGTACCGACCTACGAAGTACAAATACTTTTAAGTTAATTCACAATTAAACATTGTACTTTATAGGGTGTATTTTAAAGTCGTTTTTTTTTAAATTTGTTATTTAATTAAAAAAATGACATTTTGTTTTTAATGAAAAAGAAATAACACTAGAAATCCATTTTTTTTCTTTTTTTTTATTTCTTAGATCACAAACCATATTTTTGGAAAGTTTTTCATTTTTGGGAAATTTTTTTCCGATAAATTCTTTTTAAGATTTCCGCATATTATTCCTGATATTGATTAAAATTAATTTGGGAAAGGAGGAATGGGGTTGTTACATTTTGTGATTTGTTGACATTTTGTGATGTTTTGGTCTTTCTTGGTAATATTTTGGTAATTTAACTGAATAATTGATATATTTTCGTATACAAAATGCTTCAACTGGTTTTGGCTTCTTGTTTAAAAACATATATAGATAAGAATTTCGTTTTTTTCCCCAAATACCTTCAATCAGTTCTTTTCAGTGGGAATATTTATTTGTCTCCCTTTTCTTTTGCTTTTATATATACTGCGAAAAAATTTGAATCTTTTTTTAATGTAAACACCTAAAACAACATTTTGATGTTGGAGACTAACAACTGACACCCCATTAGTTTATGAGTGTATTTTCATAAAAACTTAACTATTTAAAATTTTTCTTCTGTATTTTTTTTCGGTAAAAATTTCATTCAATTAATTCACTCTTTCTTCATAAACTCTTACAAATGTTTCATCAGTTTTCATCAATTTTGATTCCAAATTTTTTCTTCATTTTCTTCCCCTTTTATCATTCCCTTTTTTCCTTTTCCCTATATTTCCTCCTCCATCTTGGCTATTTTTTTTTATATATTAAAAAAAGTTAGTTTTGTGCCTTTTTGTTTACATTTTCTTTTTTTATCAAATGAGTGCATGTATTTTCCTTTAACCTTAATTTCTTCTTTTTTTCTTTTCTCTTATCAAACTGTTATTTTTTTTTATACTTTAAATTCTTTATTTATTCCATTTTTGTAATATTCATTTATTTTTAAAAACGTTTTCTTTTCATTGATTTTTTTTCCTTTAAAGATTGGGGATGTACCAAAAAGTGAATTCAGAAAAAATAAGAAAATATGTCTTCGATGTAGTAAATTACTGTGTATATATCTTTACAGGTGTGTAAAAATAAGAGATGTTGGTAGATAGATAGATAGGTAGACAGACAGGTAAGTCTGTGATGGCAGATATCATCAACAGCACATACACACACATTTTCTTCTTTTATTTCTTCTCTGTGGCAGCAAGGGTGGAGGCTGTTTCAGAAGGGTTACCATTCGTCTCGACCAATGAGGCCATCACTTAATACATCCTCTGCCGTTTGGAAAGCGAGCACTAGGATTGCCAATTGCTCCTTGAGGGTGGTGAATTCGCCAGTAGCTTCCCCAGTCATTGTTGCAGAAATTACCCCTGGGAATATAAGCTGTTCATCGATGTTGTCCGGATGTGGTGCCATCAGAACATTTCTGCAAGAAAACACAACATTTATCATACTTGAAAAAAAAAGGAAAAAAAAGTTGAATAATTGGAAAGATTGAAAGGGAGATGGAGAAAGAAGGAAAATGGAAAGAGATGATAACAAAAGAGAGTAAAGATTAGATGTTGAACAGATAGATCAAATAGTATATAATTTAATTTCAAATAACAGGAAATGGAAACCATTGAAGGGTTAGCCGAGGTCAAATTGATGAATTCAATTTGAAAATTGCTTAGGCTGTTGAGAATGTACTAATATAACATCACATGGCTCAAAGAGAGAGGGTGATAGAAAAGAGGGTTCATTTGTAAGCATGCATAGGCGTCAAACATGTAATGACATGGGCAACTAATTAGTGATTTAGATCTTTGTGTCTCTGCTTTATTCCTCACAAGTCAGTAGTTTGGAATGAAGATCATGCAACAAAATAATACATATCTCCCAGACAAAAATGTAAACTAGTAATGACAGCATTGAAAAAGGAATTGTGTTTGTTGTTGTCACTAGATTGCATGTAGCTGGTAGGTAAGAAGCTGTCGGAGACTGTTTTTTTTCTTCAGATTGTCAATGTGAGACTGTAATTCGGTTTGGCAAGGAGAAATAGCTCAAGAGTTTTTTTTTTGTTTTTTTTTACATAGGATTCACCACTTGCAAACAGTAGTCAATGGGACAATGTCATAGGTAAATTGGATTACTTAAGGAGAACGGCTCATCAAGAACTTGTTTATCTAAGACGACCATGTTGTAATCAACTGGAAAGTAGGCATACGGAAGAGTTCCACATGCGTGCAGTTCTAAAAAAGAAGCTTTGTTCCTGGAATCTATATTTAGGTTTAGGCGCAGATAAAGAGTGTGGGAAATTATTGATAGTGTTTTCAGCTAGATGATTGTTTTTGTGAAAGTTTGTCGAGGGGAGACCATAGATTGGAGCTTAGATGAACACTTGCCATGAAAATAATGATAAAGCAGAGACAGGCTCGCAACGTCTCTTCTGTGAGAAAGAGGTTACAGGGAAGAGAAAAGGGCATCCCCTACAAAGCTATGAAATCTATTTTGAATTCTATCAAGGCAGGATAAGATATTTCTAACAGCTCCTGTCCAGATGTGGTAACAATACTCCATCCTTGGACGTACCTGGCTCTTATATAGGTTGAGAATTGCATCAGCAATGAGATATCTACTGGATCGATAGAAGGATCCCACCATTTTTCCAGTGACCTTAGCAACCTTTATTCAACTTAATTATTTTAAATTCAAACGAGAGTTATAACGATTTTGATGGATTGACATGGAAATAATGAATTAAAAAAAGGCTTAGAAATGTAATTGTGATGGGAAATTATCAGCAGACAATCTTCCAAAGTTGATTACTGAGTGAAAAATGTTTTTTCAACCTTAATTTGTTATTTTTAATAACACGAGCAAAGTCAAATTATTTAAACAAAAGTTCTTTTTTTAATGAAAGCAGTTTAGAAAACATCTGAATAAATTCAAATTTTTATACTTTCAAGTTTCATCATAATATTTGATGCATATTTAAAATTATACTTATTTAAAATAAAAAAATGAAAGAAAAATCTTTATGATGTATGTACTCGTTATGGAATGAAGATGTCATATTCCAAAAATCAGTGGGTTTGACTAGTAACTTTTTTATTTGATTAGTAAACGAAAATATTTAGTTATCAAAGGTCAACTTAAGATAAATTTGTCTGTAGAGCCCTCACCAAACAATAATGTGTGGATGGGAACTTATATGACGTTGAACAATCATCATTTCCTCGTCATTGCATCAATTCTATCATATGTCTACCTTTTCTCCACGTTAAAAAAAACGACCTTGGTGTCTAATTCTGTCCTGTGGGGAGGCATAGTAAATAGGTACAACTATGTCCATGTTTTCTATATGAATAGAAACGTTTGGATCGTTACAGGATTCCAGTTCGCAGCATCAAACCAGCAACCAACACACTTGGACCAACAGTCAGCAGCATCGCCAACACGTCGACGGGAAGGACTGCCAACCTTTCAATATCAAACCGAGAATAAAAATATAAATTTAATCCCTTTGTGTTTTTCTTGTGACCATACGCTTATTTGTAACACTGGTGTCAGAAGCGTGCAACAAGAGTACTACGCAAGCTTCACCTGAGCCAAACTCTTATTCTCATCAAAGAGTAATAAACATTGCTATTCAACTTGAAGACAGAAGCAACACAGGCATCCAAAGATGCAGTACGAGAGATTCAAGCTGACATAAATGATATACCGACTGCCCTAAAATCAACACCACTCACAGCTCAAAAGAATGGTGATTACAACCTGGTTATGCGCCAACAAACAATATGTGACATCATGAGACTACAGAAAACCATTCAACCTGGAAATGACATGTATCAGTCCATTACGGGTCAAAAAGTCTACACAATTCATGGCACACCAGAACTAAACACCTGTCCTAACCCGGAAGGCGAATTTGTCAAGTCCATGAAAGATTAACTTGACCAAAGTACCTTTCAGCACATGGTTGACTCAAAACGGGACACGTTCACTTTAAAAAAACTAAACAAATATCTACTAGCAACTTATGGTAGCCAGATGACAAACTTTCAACACCTTAGAATACAACACCTGGAATAATGAGATGGTGAAAAATTAACAGATTTTGAAAGCTGATCTGAAAACACTCTAAAACACATAAAAAAACAAATACAAAAAAGACAAAAGCACTGAATTAACAGTCGACAGGTTTCATCATAAGCACAATGCTCATAAGTGATAAAGAAAAAATCTGGAATGCAAATCTCTACCCTCACTTTATCACAACGATGGATAATCACTACACCATGATTGGTCTAACGTACAAAGGCAAACGATATCTAGGTCATGGTGTAAAATCTGATGACATGACTTCACATGTCACTGTGTATTACTCACAGAAACAACAACAATCTAAAAAAAAAATGCACGAACATGAATAAGCCAACCCAATTCAGCAGACATTGTGTGTGTGAGGTGTGGATAGCAATTTGCTAACTTGGATAAAACTGACAAATTTAAATATGGAAAAGGAAAAATAAAGATGTAATAGACCAGATGTGACCCGTTGTGTCAGTATTTGCTAAATCCATATAATACTACAATTCTGCAGACTTTGTTATCTTGGATGTTTTTTATTCTCCTATATACTGGATGACACCACAAAGGGATAGCATTATATGCTAAAACAGATGAAAGACATCAGGAAGATCCTTTATAATCTCAGACAGAATGAAGTAATGAAAGTATGTTGCCATTCATTAAAACAGAGAACGTAAAAGACCTGTGACCCTTCCATGTTTTCTTGTGCCTTTCTTTGTAAACAGAACTTGCTACTTCAACTGTTCTACAAAACTCTCATACATTTCAACGTAACTATACCATCGAAAGCTCCTGTTCTACATGCATCTATATGCACTTACTGTCTATATCTAATCTCCTTCTGAGATCAGATTTCAATTTGTCTTTAAGACTCACATTACACATCCATTTTATCATTCTCATGTCATTTCTCTCCATATTCTTAAGCCTTACTGGCCAGATTCCATACATCATCACATTGTATGCAAGTCATCACACTGTATGCAAGTCATCACACTGTATGCAAGTCATCACACTGTATAAACATCATCACACTGTATAAACATCATCACACTGTATACACATGCCTGATAGACTCCGCAATTCAACTGGTTAGTAGCAGCAGAAGTTCCCTTAATTTACTTCATCCACTTCTAACCAAGAGCAAGAGCAACCACACTAACACCTGCTAAATCCAATGGTAACAAAATTTATGAACGACCTTAATAGCTTTACCATCAAGACATACTTTCTCCACATCTTAGTTCTCGCCCATCTCCATTGTTTTACACTTGTTTCACACAAACTGGTTACCTATAATTCCACTACATTCTTTGTGTACACAATGCTTACAAATCTCTTTATACCAAAATCGTAAATGTTTTGACATATGATTGATTTGTACATTAATAACACCCTACCTGAGAATTCTACCTTCAAACTCCTCGGCCTAACATTTGCAGGCAATATGAACTGGAACAAATACATAGAGGACATTGCAAAGGCTGCTGCAAAGAAGGTGGGTTCCCTCTATCGAGCTAGAAGACTACTTACACCTGAGAGTATCCTGTATCTTTACAAGGCCACCATTCGCCCATGCATGGAGTATTGTTGCCATATCTGGTCTGGTGCATCTACCACTAGTCTCTCTCTCTTAGATAAAGTCCAAAAAAGAGTTGTCAATCTAATCGGTTCCACTAAGCTCCAGCCCTTGTCTCATCACCGCAATGTTGCATCACTGTGCCTGTTTTACAAATATTTCAATGGAATGTGTTCTGATGAACTCATTTCATTTGTACCCCCTCGACGTACATATCCTTGACAAACCCACTTATCAATAAGATCTCACCCCTTCACTGTTGATGTCCCTAAATGCTAGAAAGCTTTCTATTCTAATAGTTTATTCCCTCAAACAGCTAGACTTTGGAAATTTCTTTCTACTCCCTGCTTCTCTGGCTGTACTGATATGCAGAATTTTAAATGTAACATAAACAAATATCTTGTTAATCTTTCCTAGACATGGCCCCAAATAGAAGCCCTTTACGTCCAAGTGGCGATACGCTTTGTAAGATGTGAACATGAGTTAAAAAGAAAAAAAAAATAGCATTTGAAGAGATTTTTGTTGAATAAAACATAGTCTTCCCATTTTTGGTCAGACTCAAGGTCACGTAACTACAGTAATCTTTAAGGAACCAGTATATCAATATGATTATAATCATATATGCATTTTAATTAAATTAAGTAATTTATTTATTTATTTTTATTTTATTTATTTTGTGTGTGTGTGTGTGTGTGTGTGTGTGTGTGTGTGTGTGTGTGTGTGTGTGTGTGTGTGATTTCTCTATAGGTACACTATACCGAGCAAGGGACAAGGGCTGCAGATGATCATTAATGAGTTCCACTAAAAAATTAAAATGGCTGCTCCTACCTCTTTTTATCATAAGGGGAAGATAACTCCCTGTTATAGGAAGTACCAGGAGCAAATAACTCCGCAGTACTTCTTGCATGAGGAGCGGGTACTATTTCAACACAGGAATAGATAACTTTTACGTGTACATCACTAACATTGGAAAAGGTCAGTATAGATCCATAAGAGGGCAATGAAAGGAATACTTGCCAAAAAAGTCCTCTTTGCCTCTTGGCAACTTACCTACATTGTATCTGCAAAACATTTTTAATCAGTACAAAGAAATCCATACTAAGAAACAGTTTTTCAATCATACTTTACTCCAACCACCACCACCACACGTGATCGATCCTTGTTCAATGAAACCCGGTACCCAATTCATTCATACATCCTGTCTATTAGAAACTCCTGACAAAACTTTACTTACTTGTAATGGGGCTGGCCAGGAAGACCACGGTCGACTATAAATGCTCGAGACAGATGGATCAGTTGATGATTAATTAAATGTATTTCATATTCACTGAAATAGAAGAAAAAAAAACTTTCAATAAACAGACAAAACTGTTAAGTTGCAAATATTTTATTACAAAAAGAAAAAATCATTCAAATTTCTTTTCTTTTTTTTTTTAAATTGAAACATTTCTTATTAATTTTGGGCTGTATCTGCAGAGAACGAAAAAGTTCTTTTGCTTGTTTGATTTTTTTCTCTGGTTTTTATTTTCCTTGCAAGTAAAATTCATTTCGTTGTGCTGTCATGTGAAAGGCATGCTGTTGTTGTCAGATGCATAAGATGTCATAGAACTCTTCTGTGTGTGAGCCTTTTTTACCGCATGTCTGCTTTACAGATATAAAAATTGGTATTAAAGCTCTTGGAAACCTCATTAAAAATATTTTAAAACTTTGAATAAACAAACAAAACTGTTTTTGGAACATGTTAAGATGCAAATATTTTATTATAAGGCGAAATAAATAAAAGAAAGAAAAATTAATTTAAAATGAAAATAAAATAAAAATAAAGGAGAAATATTTCTTGCTGATTGAGCCAATTTAAATTTTTGTCCCAATAGAAGTAAATAGAGACTACACTGCATTTTCCATCTTATCAAAGCATGACTAATAAGTCCACAGCTGGCAGCAGACCCCCCCCCCCACTTTTTTTATACTTATTCTTTAGACGCAAATCTCACTTTATAAATTCCCAAAGCCCCAACAGACACATACTGCCTTACTTCAGACATTGAGCAGTGAACATGTCTGCCTTAAATAGTCTCTACTTTTTGTATGTTCATTCAAGAAATATATTCATTTGATATTGATCAAGTAGTTTTATTTTTATAAAGAAAATCATTTTTAAAAGATTAATAAGAAGTTTTCGGCATTATAACATAAATCAAGAAACTATAAATTATTGTTGAGTAATCGCCCTTTGATTCTTGACATTTTTTTCATATTGATGGACAAAACAATTATTTTTCAGACACTCATAAAATTTGATTTTCTTAGGGGAAAAAAAACAAACTATTTGATCAAGTTACATGAATTTTGGAATCTAACATTTTCGTTTTGTGATGGTGTCATGGGATGATATATTTTCCCCTTACGATATGAAGAGATTATGATTTATTACACAAAAGATAATATTAATTATCCGAATAATAACATATAATAAAAATAAAATATAATAAAAATAATTAATAATATTATTATGAATTATAACAAAATAAAAATACTTATAATATTATATAATAATAATAAGACTAATGAATTACTTAATTAAAAGGAAATAACAATAAAAGATTATATAAAATAATATAAAAAGTATTACTCAAGAATTTGAACGTAAAGCGTTTTTCTTAGCATCTCTGGAGATTTTAAAAACATGGAACAAAAAACATTCTAAACCGTCTGTTTCCAAATCTTCTCTAGCGGAAGCTATAAATAGTGAATGATCGTTATTTTTAACTTAGTTATAACACAATGTTGGGATGCAATGAGAGGCGACCACCTATTATAACTCTGACCGAAGGAAAACACAAGAAAACTCGAGTCGTTAAAATAACAGATGAACTAAACAAGATACAGAGAAAAATCTCTTTCATCAAGAACTGGTAAATATAGATTTTTCTGAATCATATTTGACTAAAAAGCATTTATGTCTAAAAGATAAAAACAAACATTACTATAAAAACAGTTACTTCTATTAAAAGAGAAATAACTAGAAAACAGAATTATTTCCTTTACACTTTTGATTATAATCAGCTTATGAGACATTCGTTTTTCTTTACTATTTTTGATTTTGTTTCTCTTTTTCTTTATTAATAAAAAATTTATTTTTCTTTTCAAATTATCTTTTTTTTACTCTTTTATTTTTCATTGATATGTTTGCGGTGTTCCGATACCCCTAAACTAGGAACAAATCCGTAACAGATGGTACGTACATTATGAAGATTTTTCTGTATTTTTGTTTTTTTAAATTAGATTGTATTCTAAACAAGATCCGATTATTCAATTGTTTTGTCTGTAGAGTTATGCTCATGCCTCGGACTAACTACTCTACACTAAACAGATATGCTGTGGTTATTCTTAATTTTAATCTTATTGGCCTTGTCTTTGGCTGTCCTTTTGGCTGTGTTTTCTATACAAGCAATGTGCATGTGTGCATGCGTGCATGCATGTGTGTGTGTGTGCATGTGTGTGTGTGCGCGCATGTGTGTGTGCGCGCATGTGTGTGTGTGTGTGTGTGTGTGTGTGTGTGATTTGAATCTCGGTGCTAGTCTCTGTATCTCAGCTAAGTCTTTCCTTTCTGAAATTCAGGATCTCAGCTAAAACTAACTGTAATCCTTCTCTGCCGAACTCTGTTGCCATTCTCTCCCTAACAGGTAGCATTTTACAAATATATCTATTTTTCACCAGAAATCATACACGTTCGTTTTTTTTTTAAGCTTACTTCCACCGGAAACTAAATATGTCTGTCTTTATTCTCATCCTTCCGAATTTTCTATTTTGATCCCTGCCCTCGCCATATATATCATGAGAAACACTCAAGTGAGTATAGCATCAATTTATCAGCATTTGTGTGAGTTCAGATAGATTTGATCTGTATTGTATG
Source organism: Euprymna scolopes (assembly GCF_053919585.1). Classification (NCBI taxonomy): domain Eukaryota; kingdom Metazoa; phylum Mollusca; class Cephalopoda; order Sepiida; family Sepiolidae; genus Euprymna; species Euprymna scolopes. The sequence goes on along the minus strand of NC_136499.1, from coordinate 71,601,559 downwards.
TATATGTAGAAGTATGTATAGTAGAATGTTATGAAATTACCTGAGATTTTTGACTGGCAAGTCTTTGTATATCTGGAAGAAATCATCTGCAGCCCTCGAGAAATTGTCCATTGCTCGGTATAGTGTACCTATAGAAAAAATGATACGCAAAATAAATAAATGCAATTAAAAAGCATTTTTTTTAAAAAATAATTTCTACAATAGATTTCTTTTATGTAAGACTGAGTTTAGTTGTTATTTTTTGTTGTTCTTTCACTAAAAGTAAAGTATATACACCCTGTCGGTGTAAATAGTTAACAAATTTTAAAAATCTTAAAAAATCTTTTTCAATGGCTTTTTCATATAAGTAAGAAATTGTCCTTGAACAATTTCAAGTTCATAATAATAAAAAAAATAGTTAGCATGCACATCTTCCACATCAGTATAAATTTTCTTACAGACTCAAAATTGAAAACATTTTTAAAATTCACAATTAGCTCTAATTCTATTAGTTTGCAAAATATATTAGGATAAATATTTTTTAGATTTTGATCCCAAACAAAGAATATTATCACAAAATGATATACTATGATAGGAATCAGATTTATAGGGGGTGGTGAGTTACACAGTCACTTAAATTTCTGCGTATTGGTACGATCAGTTGATGATCAGACAATCACTGAAGTGTCCCCAAATCAATTTCAACGAGTCATTTGAAGTATGGAGAGTTGTCTATTCCATTGACACCACTGCAAGCAAGATTGTGAATTTTATTAATGATTTAATAGATGACATTTTTTGAGGTTTCAAGTAAGACACTTTATCAAATCCCAACACTAGCGTACTGTGCCTGCAATAACCCTTATCCCCGAGTGGCTTCCGGGCCTTGATAAGTGGTGACCACCTTGTAAAAAAAAATAAAATAAAAAACATGTAAAAATCTAAAAATACTTCATTTGAACTAGGTATGCTCTCTTTTTTCATGTGTGTGTGTGTGTGTGTGTGTGTGTATGTATATATATATAAGTAAAATTGTCTGTGTGTTTACATTTTTTCTACAAAACTACTCTGTCAATTTTCAGTCTACACTCGAGATTTGACATATGGGGTATTGAGATTTGGGAAAATCTTTTCAATCGGTTTTCGGCCAGAAATTTGACTATCAAGGGATCAAAGTTCAACAATCTGACCTTTGAAAACTCTGCCAAACTCCTCCGCCTATTTTGGGTCTAAATACTTAAAATTTTAGATATATATTACTTGGACAAGGATACAACTTTTTAATTTGATTTGAGCCCAAAACAATAAATGTTAAGAGCTCAAAATTGGGGCCAAAGTTAAAAAAAATTTACCCTCTTCAGTCCCTACCAAATTACTCAACCGATTTTTGGTCTAAACATTTGAAATTTTACATAAAGTGTATTCAGACATAGGGCAAGGTTTTTAATCGGTTTTTGGCCAAAAATTTGGTTTCCAAGGGGTCAAAGTTCAAAAGATTTTACTTTTGCAATGTTTAGCAAACTATTCAGTCAATTTTGGGTCTAAACATTTGAAATTTTACATAAAGGGTATTTAGACATGCTTTTAAATCAGTTCTGGGGTCAAAATTTGGTGGCCAAAAGGTCAAAGTTGAAAGAGTTGACCTTTGCACACTCTACCAAACTCCTCCACGAATTTTGGGTCTAAACACTTGAAATTTTAGATGTAGGCTACCTGGACATGAGTCAAACTTTTAATATATATATACATATGCACATAAAGTTATGAACAGTAAATAGGGCCCGAGCAAAGCCGGGCTGAAAAGTATATATATATATATATATATATATATATATATATATATATATATATATATATATATACATACACTTGACCTCTACGTTCCCTACCAAATTACTCCACAAATTTTTGTCTAAACATTTGAAATTTTACATAAAGTACATTCAGACATAGGGCAAGCTTTTTAATTGTTTCTTTACTGAAAATTTGGCTTCCAAGGGGTCAAAGTTCAGAAGACCTTATCTTTACGATCTCTAGCAAACTGTTAAGGAACAGTCACCTGTTCTTGTAAGTGAGTAAATATGAGATAGGCTAGTCCAGAATTCGAACCTGGGAAGCTAGGTTTGGAATTGAGAATTCCGATCATAAGTTAAAATAAATAATACAGATATGTTATTGGAAAGGAATGCGTTGTTAGCAATGTTATTGAAAAAGGAATGTGATGATGCAATTTTGTTTCTGTTAATGAAATGGAATTAAAATTGAGGTTATCTAATAGAAAATGTTAAACATATTTGTAAAGTGGGTTAACCGAAAATTAGGTTAGAGAAATCAGTCTTTGTAAACATGTGAGGAACAATGCATGTTTAGACACGTGAGACATGTCAGGCCATGAGATCGATATGCACGTTGTTTGGTCATGCAATAACGTCATGAGTTCTCAATATAGTTAGAGCTTTAGGTCAGTCAGTCAGTCAGACAGGGGAGTCGGGAGGGGAGAAGAGAGAAGACAGAAGTTGGACAGACAGAGCTGACATCCGCCTTGGAAGCGAAGGTTAGAAGAAGGAAATCATGTAGAGACTTTGAATTCCTTGATGCGAAGCCATTGACTGGTCAAATGGAATAAACGAACATCACCATAATTTTGTAACTGTCATCTTGTGTTATATCATTCAACAGATAAAGGTATTGTGAATTTGTATTATAAGACTTGTGTTCTACTCATCTGTATTTATAAAAACTTGTGTATAAACTCATCTAAGAATGTGTCTCTATCATCTTAAGAATGTGTCTCCCTCTCAGTATCAAGAAATAATGAATGTTCCTTCATTATGATAAAAGACAGAAAAAATCCTCATCTTAAAAATATATGTGTTAAAGAAATATAATGTTTATAGAAATACTCCCAGAACTGTCAGACTGTATAAATATCAATCTATCTATCTGTATATCCATCCCTTCTCATTGTGTATTACATGTTCCCGGCTCTGTCTATCAAAATGTCCCTGTTTCTGTATTAAAAATGTACCCTCTTTATATATACCCTGTCTATGTCTCCAATATGAACAAGCAACAACAAATATAACATACGTCATCCCTTCTAATATAACCCCTACATAACAAAACTATTTTGGATCTAAACATTTGAAATTTTACATAAAGGGTATACAGACATGCAGCAAGGTTTTAATCAGTTTTTGGGCGAAACGTTGGCAATGCTGAGCTGCGCGTACTGTGAAATTTTTGTATTGATCCGCGCAATATAAACAGCTTGCCATCGTAATTGTTGAATCCATGGTATTTGAGATAATTTGAGAATTATCAACAAGGCAGCTTGTTTCATCATAAAATGGGTCGTAAAGGTGGATTGAGTAATTCTGAAAAGAGTACTATTACAGAATAGGTAGCAAAAGTTAAAACTACCCTCGAAATATCGAAAATGATAGGAAGGTTCCATCAAACTGTGAAGAACTTTGTCAAGGACCCTACAAAGGTACGTAAGAGAGCTGATAAAGTTTATTTTTATTACATTTTCACCCCAAACAAGGCACATTGCCACTTTGATGTAGGGGGCTACTATCAGGGACATAAGCTGCAGGGGTACTATGTAGGGAGTTGGGCAGCAAGATGGCGGTTCATGTTACACTTGAACTTCTGCATGTCAGTATAGTTGGGGAAGTAGGCACCTGGAAGAGAATTCTAAAGTCTAGCGATTCTGGGGAAGAAACTACTGGAGTAGAAAGTTTTCTTACATCTAGGTATATCTACTGTGTAGAGGTGGGATTTAGCTTCTTGTCGGGTTTGTCAGGGGTATTTACATCGAGGGGGTACAAGAGCATTCACCATTAAAGTACTTGTAGAACAGGCAGAGAGATGCAACATTTTGTCGATGGGACAGAGGCTGGAGCTTAGATGACAGTTCAGGACCTATCAGATTGGTGACTCTCTTTTGAACCTTGTCTAAGAGCGAGAGACTAGTAGCAGATGCTCCAGTCCAAATATGACAACAATACTCCATACATGGGCAAGTGGTGGCCTTATAGAGGTACAGGATACTTTCGGGCGTTAGTAGCTTTCTAGCACGATAGAGAGAACCTACCTTCTTCGCAGCGATCCTGGCAATACTCTCAATGTAATTGTTCCAACTCATGTTTCTTGTGAATGTTAGGCCGAGGAGTTTAAAAGATGTACTTTCAGATAAAGAGTCATTGGCTATTGCTATTGGTGGTAGAGAAGGTTTCTTGTAATTATTGAAGGAAACAAGTTTAGTCTTGGCAGCATTGAATGAGACCATCCATTTTTGTCCCCATTCTACTACAGATCGGAGGTCATCCTCTAGTGTTTCTGCCATTTCTTTAGATATATGTTCATTTTTTTTCCTTTAGTGTCTTAGCTTGGTGTCATCAGCATATATACCCATCTCACAGACAATCTTGCCAGGGAGGTCATTTATGAATATTAGGAATAATAGAGATCCAAGGATAGACCCTTGAGGCACTCCCGCATTTATATCATATTGTTTAGACGTATGACCGTCGAGGATAGCCTGGATTTTTCTCTTATCTAAGAAGGATTTAATTATGTTAAGTATTCGTCCAGTGATACTGTATAATCTGATTTTCCTGAGAAGACCATCGTACCATACCCTGTCATATCTAGGACTACCGCTCTAATCTCCCCTGCTTTGTCCAGTGTATGGTATATGTTCAGAGATTACAGCTATATTGTTGGTCAGTCAGAAGTTTAGCATCTGTAAGGTGATGGACTAGAGCTTGGTTAATTACGGTCTCAAATATTTTGGCGAAAAGTGGGAGGAGGCGATAATTTACTGGGTCAGTTCTTTCACCAGAATTCTTGAATACTGGTACCACAGAAGCAGTTTTCCAGCAGGCAGGAAAGCAAGATTCATTAATGCATTTGTTGTAAAGTTTGGAGAGAACTTGAGCTACTTCGGCAGAGCACTTTTTTAATAGCATAGCTGGGATGAGATCGGGTCCACATCCTTTTACAGTGTCAAGATTCTTTATGATAACATGCACCTGAGCAGGGGTGATTTTCAGATCATCTAGTGTGGCGTCTGTCCGCAAAGGAAAATCAGGGAGGGGGGTGGTTAGCAGGGTCCAGTGTGGAGTTGGAAGCAAACCGGCTGGCAAGCATGTTAGCCTTCTTGGTTGCTGAGCAAACAACTTCATGATTGTTGGATAGTGGGGTAATAGTTGATTACACTGTTATAGATTTTCCAGAAGTCACGGGTTCCTAATTTCTGTGCTTCGGTGCATTTTTTGGTGGTTTCAGTAAATTCTCTCTTAGCTGTCGCTATTTCTTTCTTACAGTTACTTCTGGCTTCTATATACTTCTGTCTGTTTGAACTGGACTTATGTCAGTTAAATCTGTGGTACACATGCTGCCTTTGCACTATGGCAGCTGCACAAGTAGAAGTAAGCTTAGAGTTTAGGGCGATTTCAACCATTATCACTGCATGATCGCCGTTCCCAAGTGGGCTGTGGGCATTTGTTACACAATCATCGGAACTGTGGTCAGAAACAGATCTAAAAGTGATGTGTGTTGTTCTTGTTGGTCTGGGAAACGGGTTGGAAACGTAACCATCTGTGATAGGGAATGAGATGTACAGGAGCTATGTGTTGTGCTACCAGCTGCATCTGTCTAAATAGAAAATCCAAACCAGTTACTGTGGTGGACATTGAAGTCACCAAATATATGCACTTGTGTGCTAGTGTCGAGGGAAAGTGCTGTATCTATGCTGTCAGAGACTTTGCTTATTGGGGTACAGTCCTGGGTCGAGGGAGAGCGGTAGAGAAAATAAAAGTAGCTCATGTTATGTTGCATGTTAAGTCTAAAGCACATAAAGGCTTGATCGTCCGATTCTAGTTTTGCTTCTCTAGTCAAGAGGAGGGTGTTTCGACTATAGACTCCAAGCCCGTGCATATGTCTGTCAGAGTCCTTACGGCAGAGTGGGAGATATCCAGGCATGTTAAAGTAGTAAGACAGGATGGACAAGTGTAGGTTAATCTCACTTAGTGCTAAGATATCCAGGGTGTTTTTTAGGAGAAATGCTTCAACATTGTTAAAATTTGTTCTAAGTCCACGGATGTTTGTAAACGCAAGCCTCAAGGGAGGAGGCAGGTTGGTTTTGTTTGAGTTTTGGTCTGGTTTAAGCATAATTTTTGATTGTACTGTCATTTTTTTTTAAGAGTTTCATTTTAGGTAAGGGGTGCTGAACAAGTGGTTATGCAGAATACCAGACATGCAACACAAGTAGACCATCAGTTGACCTTCCATCTACTAGGATTGTGGCCTCAGGAAAGCCCACCAAGGATGAATGCAGGGTCCCCTTCCATGCGCAACATGGCACTATAAACATCCCAATATTATACAACTGTTGATGGAGCAGCTGCTCTAAGCACTACTAAAGAGTTAGGGAACAGCAGCCAGTAACTGTCAATCTGGTACTCTCAACCCATCAGATGATGGTCAACCCAATCTACTTGCACTGGCATTGCGGAATTCAAGCACTCCCAAGTGCCAGTGTCAGGAGTGGGGAAAACGGCGTCCATTGCCCTAGTCAGGAAACAAGATTGACCACTGCGTGTTTCTGTCGAATCCTTATGATTCAACCTCTATGCCTGGCTAATAGGCAAAGAAGGAGTATGGAAGCCGGGCAATAAACAGAGCCTATCTCCTCCTTAAGCAGTTTAGGTTTGCAGACCGGTAATTTGTTTGAGTCACCAGCTCTAGGAAGGTTGTTATCCAAGACTGGAGAGGCCTCCCTCTCCTTAGATTTAGGTTCAGAGTTTTCCTTCTCCTAGATGGATGAGTTCTTTCACGCCGTTCTCTACTCCAAATTAAACGTGAAGTTGTTAAGAACCCTGGGCAGACAAGTCGAGAAGTCTTTGACCAAGCCGGATTAAAGAATGTCTCAAAAAGTACTCTATGTTGCCTTCTGAAATAAGTGGCAAAGTCTGTTATGCCATGACAAAGCCTCCATTTAAGCAACATCACATACAAAACCGATTGAAATGGGCAGAGGATAACATGAAAATGGATTTTTCCAACGTTTTGTTCATGGATGAAGCGCGTGTCACTCTTGATGGCTCAGATAGCTAGAGCAAGGGGTGGGTCCTAGATGGATGACATCGTCATCAGCGTTTAAGGTGCCAACAAGGTGGTGGTGGTGGGATAATGATTTGGGCTGGGATTATCGGAAGCACTTTAGTTGGCCCATGGAGAGTCCCAGAAGTCGTAAAAATGACATCAAATGCTTACATAGCTTTTCTGAAGGAGCACTTTGAACCATGGCTGAAGAAGCAAAGGTTGACGCTCAGAAGAACCATTATTTTTATGCGGGATAATGCTCTCTCGCATACAGCAGACCAAAGCTAAGAGTATTTACAACTGGAGTTCTCTGGGCGACAGAAGATGGAGTGGCCTGCAAATTCACCAGATTTTAACCCAATTGAGAACACTTAGAGTATCATGAAGCGACGCCTCTATGCAAATGGACGCCAATTTAAGAACAAAGATAAGTTGTGGGATGCTCTCCAAGAGGTATCGCGAGAAATAACTGTTGATGAAATCACAAATTTGACTAATTCTGTGGACCAACATCTTTTACAAGTCATTCATAAAAAGGACCGCATATGCCCTACTAATTATGTCAACATAGAAATTGCTATGTAGTTATTGCGTTCTAAAGATTTTTCCTAGTTCATTTAACGTTTGAAAATTATTTCAATAAACAAGTTATGAGTATATTGTGTTTTTTTTCTCAACCTTGTAAATAACTTGACACACTGAAATCAACATATAGTCCTATCTTCTGCCATAGTTTCGCTAATATTGCTTTAAATACTTTTATTTTCTGACTGGAGTAGCTGAATAGTATTGTAAGCACTTTCTCAACGTTTCATGGATTTTTATTCACTCGTTCCTTAAATATTTAAAAAAAATGTAAACTCGTTAATAATTTGACACGCAGTGTATATATATATACAGTGTATCACAAAAATGAGTACCCCCTTACATTTTTTCAAATATTTAATTATATCTCTTCATGGGACAACACTGAAAAAGAATTTTTTGACACAATGAAAAGCAGTCTGTCTGCAGCATATATAAGAGAGTTAATTTATTTTCCCCTCAAAATAACTCAAAATATAGCCAAAAATATGTTGTCCAAAAAAATAATATTGTGGAGATGAAGTTGGGAAAGGTAACAAATTACTGCCTCAACATATGGAGTGCTATTGTTAAAACCTCAACATCGTTAACAAGTGTTTTGTCGACTATAAGACAACATTATAGCTTCCAAACTAGTGGCTCCAACTTCTTGGACTGTTTCTTTTAACTCCTTACATCAAATGACTTTATGCTTTGTCATGAGCATTTTTCATAAAAAAATTGCAATGGTTATCTACTTATGGAAACATTTCCATTGCAAAAGAAAAGATAAAACAAACGGAAACAATGTTCCATAGAAGGAATGGTGTAGGCAAACTTCCGAAATGGAGGTTTACAGTTGTCGATATATGAGTGCTCAAAAATCTTATAAATTAATCCAAATTTAGAGTTCAGGATATTTCGATCAATACCTATGCTCCCTTAATCCCTCTCCCACACACTCCTAGGCAATAAAAATATACCATTACTTTTAAGCATCAGTCATTATTCTTTAAAACGACATAATAGTAGTACCATACATGCAGAGCACAATAAGAAAAAAACAAACAAAAAACAAAAAAAAAACAAAAACAAATTCAAGTGAATAAACGAAACAAAAAATAAAACAAACAATATATAAAAACGAATCTTCACTTACTCAATGAGATTCCTGCCTGCTCATATGTTTTGTTAAAACGTCCAAGCATTTCACGGCCCACATTGAGTGCATGCCACACGTAGTTGTTGACATCCAAGGGAAGAATTAAGGAATCCGATAGACGAAGGACGACCTCGGCCACCACTTTGGCCACTGTCATATGCAGAGTGAGGTTTTTGTCAATAAAATCACGCAGGTAATCAAATGTATCAACCAATGTGTTATATGCTGGGTAGGTTGGCAGATAGGGATAAACCTGAGGCAGAAAATAAAAGACACGAAGGTCAAAGTTTAAAATAGCATTTTGATTTGATCCTTTATTGAGTACTCATACAATTAGTTAAAAAATTACAAAATGTCAATCTGAGAATGTTTTTAGAGAATACTAATTATTTGTGACCCACTGTTATATATATATATATATATATATATATATATATATATATATATATATATATATATATATATATATAAGAGAAAGAAAATTAAAACTGTAAGTTGAAATTTACAATCAAAATTTATTGTTTGACTGAATACTCCAAAAAACAATTTACAAAGTCCTTATTCCGCAGAGTTTCAAAGAATGCTATTCTTGTTATTCTTTTCATCAGAGGACAGAAAGAAATCAGCAAATTATATTTGTAGCAATGCTAGAATTTGCTGGTTATAGCATTAAGTGAAAGTACAATTTATTATAGTCATAAATTGCCAAGAAAAACAAGTGAAAAAATGTTTGATATGTAAATAAAAAATAAATCAGGTAAACTCTACATCCATTTGATTCCATTACTTTATATATATATATATATATATATATATATATATAAAATGAAAATTACAATTGAATTTACCAAAATGATCCAAGATGGTAAAATTAAAGTAAATTATAAATATTAAAGAATTAATATTTATAAAATTATCTCAGCCAGATATAAAAGCTCGATAAAACCAAATAAGAAATAGAGCTTATAATATGAGCAAACAGTTAACAAAATATGTTAAAAAACACTTTGAAATGAGTTAAAAACATATTTAATCTGAAAAGGAAACACTAGATAAATGGATAGTGTTTCCTTTTCAGATTAAATATGTTTTTAACTCATTTCAAAGTGTTTTTTAACATGTTTTATTAACTGTTTGCTCATATATATATATATATATATATATATATCTTTATATATATATATATATATATATATATATATATATATATACAGAGAGTTCCAAAAATTTGACGTCATTTTGCAGACCAATAATTTTGGCAATTTTCGTTGAAATTACCTCAAAGTTTTGCAGCTTGTATAAAAACAATTCAAGATTTTATGTTTAATTTTTGACATTTATTGCTTTTCAGGTTGAGAAATGCAGTTTACTTCAAAAGAAAAGTCATTTTGCGTGTTGGAATATGCTCGAACACAGTCACCCAAGACCGTACAGCATGCATTTAAAATGACATCGAATTTTTTGGGACATGCTATATATATATATATATATATATATATATATATATATATATATAGACATCTTGCTGTTCAACTCCCTACATAGTATCCTTGCAATTTATGTCCCTGATAGTAGCCCCCTACATTAAGATGGCACTGTGCCCATGTTTGGGGTGAAAATGGAATAAATAAAAATTGAAGCATAAAAACTTTTACAAAAATTACTTGATTCGGTATTAAATAACCCAAAAAGGCTTGATATGCCATAAAACAGAACAACTGGATCAAATCTCTCTTCTTCTCTTCTCTTTTTCTTTCTATTTCTGTCTGTCTGTCTTTCTCTCTTCCAAAATGTATTTATCTGCCTCTCTATTAGGACTAGATGTGATATCAAATTTAATATGAAATAAAATATGACCACTGTTGAACTCAATGAAGTTATTCATTGATCTGTAGCGTTCAGTAATGGCTACTAACCAAACCGATGAACTCTCAATGAAAAGTCATCAGTCTGATGATTCTCTTGAATAGTTATTTAACTCCTTTTCACTGCTGAAAGATGTGACAAGAGAAAATGTACTCTGATCCTCAAAAATGCCTTAGCAACCAATTCGGCATTCCCCGATAAGAATACCTTAGGCGATTAGTAATAAACTTATCTGAAAGAAAGAAGGTAAATCCTGGGAAGGTGGATCTCCTACGAGGGGCGTGCAATAAGTAATGCCCCTGACCCACTTCCCATAGCAGTAGAGCAACGAAACTTGGCACAGTTATTAGTCTTTCTCTACATAGGAACCCCCCAGAGTTATGCATTTCTCCCATCGTTTGATGCAGCTCTGGAGACCGTTTTTGTAGAACACTCCAAGTTGGTCCTCCAAACACGACGTGATTTCAGAAATCAAGGCTGCATCATCTGGGAAACGCTTTCCTTTTAAAAACAACTTCATGGCTGGGAAGAGGTGAAAGTCAGAGAGTGCAAGGTCAGGAGAGTAGAGAGAATGGGGAGGATTTCATAACCACATACCCGTGCTTCTGATCTGGCGACATGCGAGTTGTGTTCTGTTGTCCTGCAGGAGGAGGGTACCTTTGCTGATCTTGCCCCGCCTCTTGATTTTGATAGCTTCCCTTAATTTCCTCAAAAGTAAAGCATAATAGGCTCCTGTAATTGTGGTACCCTTTGCCAGGAAATCTGTCATCACTACTTCGTCCTGGTCCCAGAAGACTGTGAGCATGACCTTGCCAGTGAAGGGCTGCACCCTTGCCTTCTTTGGAGGTGGTGAGTCCAAGTGCTTCCACTGCATTGACTGGGCTTTGGTCTCTGGATCATAGTGATGGACCCAGGTTTCATCCTGTGTAATCAGTCTTTTGGACTGATTGTCGAGGACGTATCATCGATTGGTATAAATGTAACTTAGACTGGACAAGATTATGAAGAAATCTCTCTCTCTCTCTCTCTCTCTCTCTCTCTCTCTCTCTCTCTCTCTCTCTCTCTCTCTCTCTCTCTCTTTACTGGAAATTATAATTCATCCTTTATGATATCATTCCTCTTTTGAGGCATCATCCAATGTGCACAATAATAAGATACAAATATACAAGATACACAGAAATTTTAAGTACACTACATCCTCTGAGTTTAACAAAAAAAAAAAAAAAATATATATATATATATATATATATATATATATATATATATATATATATATATATATATATAAAGCCATTGTTCAAGTAAATGAACTGCAACCTTAAGAGCTATGTGTGGTCTATCGTCTTTTTATTAGTTCATCATTTATGACATCATAAAAAATCTTTTCAATGTATTCCATCGATCTTAGTGTGTGACACCATCCCTTTGCTATGTCATCCAGCAAGTATCTTCTTGGCACATCTCCAAATTCATTGTCGAGCACTTGGCGCGTTCTCGCTTCTGTAATGGTGTGAGCAATCTGGGAATCCATTTGGCAGACACCTTATGCATATGCAAATGGTCATGAATGATAGTTTCCACAGACCCTGTACTAATCTTGACATCTTGGGCTATTTGACGAATAGTAATGCGCCGATCTTCCAAAATGGCAGCCTCAACTTGACGGACAGATGCCTCATCAATGTCAGAAGGGGGGGCAACCAGGTCTGGGAGCTGTTTCCACAGACTTCTGACCATGTTTGAATTCATTATGCCAGCGTTTTACAAGGTCATATGATGAGGCATTATCACCATAAGTTTCTTTCATTTCATCAAAAGTCTCCTGTGGTGTGCGTCCTTTCAAATACAAAAACTGGATCACTGCTCGACATTCAATAGGCTCCATTTCACACCTGACTCAGTTCAAACATCTGTAAAACAGAAACCACAATTAGTGCAGAGCTGTAATTTGCCACATAACCCGTAGAGATATAAATCATTGCACATGCAAAATTTCAACTAGATCAGACAACTGGAAGTGGGTCAGGGGCATTTCTTATTGCACGCCCCTCACACCGGTCCAACAGATGGAAGGTATTTCCCTACTCAAAGATGGTCCAGAGACTTGGACTGATTGTCGAGGACGTATCATCGATTGGTATAAATGTAACTTAGACTGGACAAGATTATGAAGAAATCTCTCTCTCTCTTTCTCTCTTTTTTTTTCTCTCTCTCTCTCTCTCTCTCTCTCTCTCTCTCTCTTTACTGGAAATTATAATTCATCCTTTATGATATCATTCCTCTTTTGAGGCATCATCCAATGTGCACAATAATAAGATACAAATATACAAGATACACAGAAATTTTAAGTACACTACATCCTCTGAGTTTAACAAATATATATATATATATATATATATATATATATATATATATATATATATATATATATATATATATATATAAAGCCATTGTTCAAGTAAATGAACTGCAACCTTAAGAGCTATGTGTGGTCTATCGTCTTTTTATTAGTTCATCATTTATGACGTCATAAAAATCTTTTCAATGTATTCCATCGATCTTAGTGTGTGACACCATCCCTTTGCTATGTCATCCAGCGAGTATGGAAATAAACAATATGACAAATAAGATCCACAGAGCTTTAAAAGTAAATAGATAGGTATACCGATAGATTAAAATCATTAATTCTATTTGGGAATTTTGAAATGTATAGTTGAAACACTTGAAACTTCAAACTGTCAACCGCTTTCCTTCCATTTTTTAAATTACCTAACTCCTTATTTACTTTATCATCCTTTTATATTTGATTAAGTGAATTTGAGAATGATTTTTATAAAAACATTATTGTTATGTGGGTTTGAAATTTATACCTACCATTATTATCCCAAGTATTTAAAAAGAATTGAAAAAAATCTAGGTTAATTTTTTTTATTTGTAATTATGTCAAAAACTGTTTCATTTATATTTCTTACAACATTAATTTTGTAAAGTAAAATTTGACTTTCAAATGAAATCATTTATATTTTAATTTACTTGTCTGACGTCCGGTGTCACAAAAAAAAAAAAAAAAAAAAATCATCATCGCAAACATTAATGAGAAACGAATTATCCCTATCGTTACTCTTTTATCAGTTAAAAATCATTAAAACCATTTCCTTTCCAAAAATTAAAAAAAAAACATAACTGTCTGTTTACGGTTTGCAATTAGCTATTTTATTTTATAATTTAAAAAGTCATGTTGAGAGGAGTCTGTAAGTTTTATTATTATTATAGATTCATATTAAAATTTAAAAATATATGTGTAAGTGAATTGACCTCTGTTCCTTTATAAGTTATATTAAAAATTATTCAGAAAAAAAAAACAAAATAATGTGTTGTGTGTTGAATTTTCATTAAAAAATAATGTAGCTTTAAAAAGTGAAAGAATTTAGGGTACTCTTGCATAATTTGACCCGAATTCTCATGATTTCCCGTCAAGCCTGGATCGGCTGAGACCGGCAATTATCGGTGTCAGCCAAGTGTTGTTCAAATGTTGAAACGCTAATTCAACTTTAAAAAGTTTTTTTTTTTTTTTTAAATGTTTTTAGCAGTTTTTTATTTTATGATTAGTTATTTTTAATGATTTAATTTGAATATTTTTTGTACTTCAATTTCTGGGAGTTTGCTCAGCCAATGAAAAAGCGATATGTAAATGAAAGCAGACGACATTTGAATTGGAAGAAATCGACTGAACCCCCCAAAAAGCTGACAAACAACTATATTTTCAGACTCACCAAACAGAAAAATGACAGGCAAGGAAATAAATCTGTGCATGCTAGAAAAACAAATGGAAACGCCGATGCAGACAATCTCATATTGTCAGGAAAAGAAATTGCTTTCCCAAAGAATGAGGTGCACCAATTGTAAACACAAATGTTTACTAAAAAAAAAGATTGTGCATAAAGGATGGCTTCTCCTGGCGGTGTACCAATGGACAATGTAGACAATGGGTATCATTGCACACAGGATCGTTAACTTTCTGAGAGAAATTTGTCAGGAGTATTTCCTGAGGAATCCCCGGCAGATAGGAGGCCCAGGGTACCCTGTAGAAATTGATGAATCTCTATTTAACCGAAGAAAACATAACGTAGGGAGAATCCTTGAACCACTCTGAGTCAAAACAGCATAACTAGCAAGAATGCAGGATCAGCCAGGAGCTTCTGGGTACATATTTACTTGAATTTATGTGGAGAAAAAAATTTGGAAACGATCCTTTTGTTTCCATCATAAATCACATTTCCGAAAGCTACCCGGTTGGGGGGGGCTTCCTTCAATTTCCTCTACCCCGCCCATCACCTCCCTCTTTGCTGTCGATGGCCGATCAACAGTCAACCGAAGTAAAAGATTCTTAAGGAATATCCTCATCTCAAGAAAGTTCTTCCACCAGCAATTAACAACCATATAAAAAAAATCACTATTTCTTGAAAAAAACAAACAAAAAAAAAAACATGTTTTTCTATTTCTGTGTAATCCCCCCCCCTACCTAAAAAAAAAAACCTGACTGAACGAAAAGTCTTGAAAATAAAATAAAAAAATAAGAAAAAAATACGGTTAAAGAAAAACAACAAAAAAATTTTACTTACACCTAACATTTATATGGGTAAACAACCTTTTCTTGAAGATAACAATATTTACATAACTTGCTGTTGGTAAATATTTTGCAAAAAAAAAAAAAATAATAAATAAATACTAAAATAAATTAAATAAACATATTTGCTTTTTTCAAGGTAGGATTTTTGTTATTTTTTGATAATTTGCATTTGTATTTTTTTTTTCGGTTTGTTTTGTTTTTTTACTTAGTTTGCGTCTGTTACGCCACTCGGCTGACACCGATGATTGCCAGTCTTGCCCGATCCAGGCTTGATGGAAAATCACGCGAATTCGGGTCAAATTATGCAAGAGTACCGAATTTAGTACAAAAAACATGTTTTAAATTCGTCGTTTTATTTTTCATTCATTTTATTTATAATGTGTTTTAAATTTTTTCAACTATCGTGGAATTTCACCGGGTTCTGCTAGTTTATATTAATACATTATCTTTTTCTTAGTATCTAGTTTAATTTGGAATTTTAACTACAATACAGAAATAGACTAATGAAAAGTATTTCTTTTACGTTTAGAAAATAATATACCTTTATTTAGAAAAACAAACTAACAAAAAAAACAAAAAAAAACAGAATGACTCATCATATTACACAATATAAACCAAAACATGGAGTACTCTTGAGTACTCCATGTTTCATAGAAAAAGTAAAATTATTGACAAAGTGCTTCGATCTAGTAAATTTAGTTTCAGTGGTAGTTTCATTAAAAAAAAAAAAATGTTCAGAATGCTTATCGCATGAATATTCAGGATGAGAAGATGAAAATTTATCACTTCATGAAATAGAAAAGATAAGAAAATGAAATTCTGAAATCTGAAAATAACATTTGGAAACATGAAAAGAAAGAAAAAAGTTGATAATAAACTTACATCTTTGTTATACATATATGCTGGTGCCACCGATGGAATACCCAGTTGGTAGATAAAAGGGGAGTGGTCACCATCACCATCGAGCTGGGAAATACTGCGTACACACAAAAAAAAAAAAAAGAAAGAAAAGAAAAAGTTATTATTTTCATTAAAATGTAACAAGATGTGGTCAATATACAGATGATGACAAAATACAAAAAGCGGTCCGTCAGTTTGTTCATCTGCTACAGCTACTGTTTGTCAGCTACCAGTGTTGTTGCTGTTGTTTCTCATTGTTCTGCTTCTATTTGTGTTATATACTGGATAGTTTACTGTACTGACTTTTGAACTGAACCTTTTATTTAATGCATGGGGAGAAGACATAAATAATTTTTATTATATTCTTAGTATCACCTGTAATGAGGACTAAACTTTCAGCATATTACAATGGATAAAATTTTCAAGCGTTTGTTGTTTGTGATGGATTGATAAATTAAGATTAGTCGTTAGTCATTGTTAGTACACACAAGACACCATAGAGAACTTGAATGCCTACTAGACACAATCCTCGAGTGTCTAAGGTCTCTCTGTACAGGGGTTTGTCAGAACAATCTGGCATGAGGATACTTTTTCCATAGAAGTAAACCCTGACCAAATATTCAAAATCACATAGTGTTTCGCAGCCCAAATAAGATCTCCTCACTACGGCTACCCCAAATCTTTTCTGAGGAATGGTGCACCTTTTCCAAGTGATATTACCTCAAGTAATAGCACGAAGCTGGATACTCCACCAGACTAGATAAATTCTCGTCCTGGAATCCAGTAAGACCAAGAGACCAAAATAAAAGATATACTACAACGTATAAAAATGGTTAATTGGGGAGAGGAAAATTATGTTCTCAATTTCTTTACTAACTCAGTGCTTGAGAGATAAAGAACTTTAATGGAACATTCGAATATCTATGTATCTCATATAGACTTCAAGTGTTAGCCCCAGGTCGTGGGCCTCTTGATTTCTGAGAACTTCGAGAGAAGTAAAATAAAACAAAAAAAGAAAAACATGTACAATTATCTCTTAAAAAAAAGTGTTTCTTTCTATTTTGTTAGCATAAGTGTGATACTATGGACATACCCCCACTGTCCTGAGCTAAAATTCAGCTAATGAGAGGAAATGATTCAATAACAAAGCAAAAGTATAGAAAATAAATAAAAAGATGATGAGAGGTCATCAAGGTCTTTTGAATTCTTGAGACAGTTTTTGAATAGGATCGCTTTCTCTGTGATGGTATCAGACATACATCCAGAGTAGAACTGATATCAACAGAATGTGTTAACGTTTGTGTTTTCGTATTTTTATATTTTTTATACCAGTAAGCCAGTGCTTGCACATTCGGCAATTACCAATGTGAGAGATGACAAGACAGCCAAAACGAGAACACGAAAGAGAAGAAAACCACAGCAAACAGCATTTGGGGTCGGCGATTGTTGGAGGGGGGATACACATGGCTTCACATAAACAATTAACAAAATTATGTAAATGTCTTATTATTGTCTGCTACATGTTTTAGTACCTCGTTCATATTTTCTCTCACGATTTATCGTTCCGATTCGTGTCTATTCTTATTTCACTTTATTGTTTACGTCATTGGTTTATATAATGGGCATTCTTTGTATTAATTCTGAGTTGATATTTTTTGTGAATATCATTTGTTTGTATCCCAACCTGAAAACCTAATTTGCTTTAATTGAACTCAAGTCAAAATATAAAGTTACATTTCTAAGACCTTAAACATTTTAATAACTCATTTGATTTTTTTTTTTCTCATTTTCCAGCCATACTTAGAAGCAGGTGTATAAAAATAGTTAGAACCAGACATTTTCCACATTTAAAGTTTAAAATTACATAAGAAAATGAAAAATTCCAGTAGAAGTTAAAAGTAAAATGAGAGATACGTGTACAGCAAATTGTTTTATTGCAGGAAGTCTGAAGTGATATCGAGGGAGGAAGGAGGAAAAAGGGCGCTTCTACACTATTGGGACGAAATTTCGGAAATTATAATAGTGAATTTCACATGAAAACAATGGTATCTACATATTCCTCGTATTGTTAAGATGATTATAAATCGATAAGGTAGAAAATTATTTATTAAAGAAAATTCAAAAAAATTATATATATATATATATATATATATAATATAAAGCTGAATGTGTGTGTATCTGGTCACGAATAGGCTCCTATATGGTTGACTATTTTAAAAAACTGATTACATATAATGATAGAATATGTATCGAGACACAGGAATGGGTATGTTTGATCTGGCAGAACGGTGGTCCATTAAAATTGTGGGGTCTGCGTTTGCGCCTGGTCCACAAGTATGGAAATAAAAAATTTAAAAAAAAATCGTTTACAAGTGTTTTTGATATAGATATACATAAGAATACTTCGATAAGTATGTTTTAACGTAAATGCGGATGGTATAATAAAATCGTAGGGTCTGCGTTCGCGCCTGGCCTCCCTAGAATAGAAATAGGCACAAACTTTAATAAAGACTTTTCATACCTATCTGCGTAAGTATACTTTGATAATTATGTATACTTTGATAATTATGATAATTAGTTTGAAGAAATATGGTATAATAAAATTATGGGGTGTTCGTTCGCACCTGACCTCCATAGAATGGAAATATGTCACAAAGTTTAACAAGGTTTTTTAATATAGATCCACAGAATATTGTGATAAGTGTTTCAGTGTGAACAGGTATGGTATAATAAATTATGGGGTTTATTTATTTTATTTTTACTTTTGCTTTGGTTTTGATACCCCCAAATTCAACCCAAATTTTCAGAACCTATCATACTTTCATAAATCAGAGTCCATTTTCTGTAGGCTGTTTTTGAACCCAGTAAACGACGAGTACTTTTGCTAGTATATATATATATATATATATATATATATATATATATATATATATATATATACATATATATATATATATATATACATATATATATATATATATACATACATATATATATATATATACATACATATATATATATATATACATACATATATATATATATATACATACATATATATATACATATATATATATATACATATATATATATATATACATATATATATATATATATATATATATATACATACATATATATATATACATATATATATATATATATACATATATATATATACATACATATATATATATACATACATATATATATATACATATATATATATATACATACATATATATATACATACATATATATATATACATATATATATATATACATATATATATATACATACATATATATATATATACATATATATATATACATACATATATATATATACATATATATATATATATATACATATATATATATACATACATATATATATATATACATATATATATATATATATACATACATATATATATATATATACATATATATATATATACATATATATATATATACATACATATATATATATATACATACATATATATATATATATATACATACATATATATATATATATACATACATACATATATATACATACATACATATATATATATATATATATATATATATATATATATATATATATATATATATATATATATATATATATATATAGGCACTTTTAAATTGCAATCTTATATTCTTATTTTTGTGGTCATGGAAGAACGTGAGAAAAAATCGGTTTAGGCATTAAAGGCTTTAATTTAAAGCAATTTAATGTTGTTTTCTTTATATATTAAGAATAATTTCCATTAAAAATCAAGTTATTATCATGCATTTAAATTTGAGAAAAGCAGTTTTCACTCAATTTCGTGATTACATAAACACGGCATCAGGTAAAATTCGGTGACCATTTGGTTTTGTTTTGGCTTCATGTAATGTTAACACTTCAAGCGTGCTTTTTTAATTTTTAGCTGCATAATATTAACTGGATTCTTAATGGAAATAATTTAATAATATATAAGAAAAAGCAACACTATAAAACCATTTTTAATACCAAAGCAAAATTTTGCTCGCGTTCGTTTAAGATCACGATGACATCGTATTATTTTAATTTTTAGTATTTTGTGGTAAGAAATTTAGAGTTATTTCCCTTCCCATTTAAATATTTAAGTACTGTTCAACCGAAACTGACATTCTTCTATTTAACTTTTTATTTGCATAATTACACTGCTATTTCGCACTATTGCACTATCATCTTTTAGGTTACTTGTGAAGTTTAATATCACCATACAAATTTGGGAAGTAATTCTTAACACGAGCAGTGGGAGGGGCTTTGTTAATTCTACGGAACTCTCCTAAAATTAAAACGATTAATTTGCCTGGTGGTTCAGATTAGAAACATTAAACCTGCTTACTTTACAAATATCAACAACTAGATGGTAATTATAATATTAACCTTTATTAAAGTTTCACTGTGATAAATACATGGTAAGGTAATTTCAATCATCGGCTTTTTAATTGTTTTTAAAAATGTTTCGAAAAGCAATAACACATATGCAATGTGATTTAGAGTTATTTCCCTTAGATAAAGAACTATTGTTACCTCCCTTTAATAAAAGACTATGAAAAATGGAAGTATCGAAATACAGCGGAACACGAAACTAAAGTTTTATTAGCAGTCTTCCATTTTAGCGGTCAACACGGCTAAAGCTTGAAAAAAAAAAAAAAAAAAAAAAAACTTGACTTATGTGTATACTCTGTGGAGTTTCATCACATGTTTGAAAACAAAATTCCGCAAACTTTTCACGACCTTGGGTCAGTTTTTTAAGCCACCATCTGGTCGGCCCACCTCTGGTGATCATTCTTTTAATAGTAGCCGGGCATTATTTTCAAATTTATAATCATTATACATTGCACCCTATAATAGTACACCACAAAAGAAAAATGAAATAATTAAAAAGTATTGTAGAGTTTGGATGGGGGATCAGTTTAGCATACAAATTTTTCGTAAAATGATTACTCAAATTTGAGGATTAAACCAAGCACTTTTTATAAAATCTTATGTTTACAAATTTATTTTATAGATTATAAAAACAACAACAACAACAACAACAACACACACACACACACACACACACACGATATGATTTTGGAATCTTAGGTAGGATGACCCCCGGTATTCTTAAGGTATTGTGGTGAATGAGAACTTTAAGGTCAAGCATAGACTAGCAAAGGTAGTCTGTGTTTAACTCTGCCCTCGTGGTTTAGGAAAGTAAACAACAACAAAAAAACCCAAAAAAACAAAAACAAACAAACAAAAAACAACAACTCAATTTTGAATTAGAAAGGCGTTTTAAGGACATGTAACAATTTTTTTTTTAATTGACTTTAAAAATCAATAGTAGGGGTCGTTTTGGGGTATTTAAAATTGTTTTTGCCTAATCCCAGTCAAACTAATGATTTTATTTTTTTTATCGCTCTAGATTTCGAGTTAAGGAGAAGAGTGTGATATAATTTTATTTAAAATTTCATTTTTAATTTCAAGTTTTTTAGATTATTTACATATTTATATTCCTGTATCATCAACCCATCATTTCTTAGAAATTAAATCATCTCTTGAAAATGACTCTTTGACATTTCTTAAAAAATTATATGTCCTGAAAATGCTGTTTGGTAGAAAGTGTTGAACCCAAAATCTGATAATTCCATGTTAAATATAAATTTAACATGGAATTATCAGATTTTGGGTTCAACACTTTCTGATCTCCTATTATAAAACTGATCTCCTATTATAAATTCTAAACTAATTATTTTTAAAATTAGAAAACTATTTTTTCCACCATGTTTTTTAAGGCATTTATGTATAATCTAATTTTTATTTTCGGGTGAATTTGTATAACATGTACATATACAAATTTACTTATTTTTTTCTTTTATTAAATATTAATATTAAAAAAAAAAAGTATGGGACAAACAGTAAACCTCAATTGAAAACCTCAGTTGCATGTATACCCTGGACAGTGTAAATGACAATGTCAGTTTTTGCAGCAAGTGGTTGCTGTTCACTTGCATACAGCTCCTGGTATTCTAAAATGGTCAGCCATCTTATACTGACCAGACTTAACATGGCTCCATTTTGATGATTTATAAGAACCAGTGTATCAATGTGATTATTCTGTATATAGTATCAAGTTAGTGCTGATGTTTATCCGATTTATTTGATATTCAGAAGTGTTTATTAGTTTCAAAAATCTCTTCCCTACATTTATCTTTATGCTTTTGCTATATAGTGGATTAAACCAATTTCTATTTAGAACTCAAACTTTACAGCAACCATTATTGTTGCATGATATAAAATTTGAGTTGATTGGAATAGTTGTATCTGTAAAGGTGGGTATTTTCTCTGAAATATTGTAATATATGGTCTTCACACTTAACTCTCCAGTAAGTGGAGTAACGCTGAAAGCAAGTACAGTAGAAACCTGGGATACGGCATTAAAAATTAGTAACAAAATACAGTACAGTATATAATACACATGTATATAATCAAATAACATTATATATAAATAACACTGTAAGGTGGGGCAAATACCGTAACCAGGGGACAGAAAAACATTGCATTCCACATCGTAACCTGAAAAAACTGTATCCTAGACCACTGTATCTTGGGGTTCTACTGTAAATAAGACGTTTCTGAAATTTTGAGATGAGGATTGGTTATTCATATTATTTAGATCCATCGGACGACTGTTCTCATCTTGAGTGTGATTTTCACGTTTCGATCGATCTAACCTCCAACATTCTTCAGGTGTATCTTGTCAAACTTGGGAATGTTTCTGTCGAAGTCGGGAATTTAGACGGAATTTCGAGCAGAATTCTTTATTCAATTCACGGGGGTAGCATGCTCTTGTTCCATCAGCCATGACTGGATAGAGGTCCTAAGTAATTTGCAATTGTATTTTTCGGTCGCCATCACTGAGGATTGAACCTTCAACCTTCAGGAGAATATCACTTTTACGATTGATTTTGCCAAGTACTCTAACCACTCCGCCTCGGGTCCTTACGGAGTTTAAAAGGGAAAACCAAGGAAAACATGGGAGGAAACGATAAAAATGGTCCTGAGGGAAAGGCAGCGACTACCCGCCACTGCACAACTGTGACTGCCAGTGACTACCACTGACCACGGGTATCCGCAAAAAAACATTCCAGAGTTTGACAAGACACACCTGAAGAAGGTTTGAGGTTACATCGACCGAAACGTTGTGAAAATCACACTCAAGATGAGAACAGTAATCTGATAAATCTGAATAATATTGTAAATTAATTGTAAAAAAAAAAAAAAAATTTGAAAACCAAAGCAAAGAAATTTATCACTTTTACTTTCATCTTGTTTTCAGTCCTTCTCTACCAACCTGCCATATTTTCACATTGTTAATATGTTAATAGTCTTCTATAAATGATCTATATATTTCTGTTTAGATTTCTGAATTTAACTGTAAGCCTACTATTTTTTTAAGGATGTTGCATAATCTGTTTTAACTTGTTGAAGATAGTGGGAATGTTATGAAATATATAGTTGATGTAAAAATAAGTATCAGAAAAGAAGAAAAAAGAAACAAAAAACTCTATTTAAGGCTGATACTTACTTTGGTCGCAGTTTATCTCCATTTGGGAAGTTATTAAGCCAAGTGTCGTAGACAGTGTGTTTGGAACCTGGTTCTGCAAATGGACATCCAACTGTTTTGGTGGCATTCATGATTAGACCTACCAAGAGTGGGCTGGCAGCAGCAAAGAAGCTATGGTTACCTGTAATTAATAAAATTCAAAATATGGAGAAATAGAAAATTCTAAGATATGAATTGTGGGTTTGTTTTGCAATACACATTGGTACAAAAAAGTGGTTCGAAAACAAATATATAATACATAAATATAATCAAAGGCAAGATAAATTACTCAGCTGGAAAAGTTTTTAGTGGTTTTACTTACTTTAAAACGTTTAATCGGTTTGAAAGATAAATAGTGTTTAACATTAGATGAGAACAAATTGGGTGCCGCGAATTGACACCTAAATGTTTGAAGTTTTGATAATGACTTAAAAATAGAAAATAAAGAAATAATTTTAAAAATTGACCCAATAAATGTTACCGTGACATTTTTTGGGTGGGCTCCTAACAGTATGTTTTCTTTTTATCTTTTAGTCATTATCAAAACTTATAAAAATATTTAGGTATCAATTCATGGAACTCAATTTATTCTCACCATTTTTCTTATCTTGGGTTAGTGAATGTAGAACTGTTGAGGTAGCAGGTTCAGTGACAGTAGCCAAAATGACAGAGATAGTGACTGGCACTTGATGACAATGCCTGACAATTAAAAGGGAAGACCAAGAAAAACATGGGAAGAAGTGATAAAAGTAGTGCCAAGGAAAAGGAGGATAAATAAAGACTTGGCAGAGATAGGTTACTTTGGAAGACAATTTCTTAAAGTCATCCAACGTATGTGAACATGTAAAATAGACATTAAACTGAATACGATTCTATCAAAATTTCCTACTCTACAATGCCTAACCTAGCACAGATGATAATAACATCGAACAAGAAAAAAGAATCAAATTAGCTCAGGCCACCCCTTTCCTCTTATTGCCAAAAACTAACTGCAATTGTAACAATAAGCAAGACTGCCCACTCAAAAACGATTGCATTCACAGAGATATGATATATTCATGTACTGTTACTGAGTTACCTCTAAACGCCCCTACAATAGTTGCAAGTAATTCTCCCATGACAAAAATCACGCATCCATCTACTACCCAAAATATCACTCCAATTAGTGAATCGACCATTCCAGCAACTGTTTCACCTACAAACAACAGCGTCACAACCAACAATACAAATAATATCAATATTGATGAATATAGTGATGATAGCAATTATAATAATAATAATAGCAATAATAACATTAATAATAATAACCCACCTCATCTTTCCCAAAACACTCATAATACGCAAAACTCACCTCTGAATATAGATCACAATATCTCAGTACAAATTGAATCTACTCTTGCTAATTATAACAACCCTGAATTAAACTGCAATCCCACCCCAAATCCTTACAGAAATACACGTAGCATTAACATTACGCAAACACCAGGTAAAATATACGCTTATATTGGCGCCACTTCAGCATTGATAAAGGTTAGAATATCTAACCAAAATTCTTCCTTTAATAATGAAATCACTGAACCAAGGAACTTCCCTAACCCCTTTAATTAAAATACTTAAATCTAAAAACACCTCTTTTTCTATAAATTGGGCTATTCTTAAAAAGTCAAAGACTTATACTCCAGGTTCTAAGTTTTGTCATTTTTGCATATCTAAACCTATAAGTATAATTACTTCCCCCCCTCCCAAGTATCAACTTAATTGATTCCAAAAGCGAACTTATTTCCCAATGTAAACATAAGAACAATTCAAATACAACCAATTCGAAATTACTTAGTTCACGTCTTAAACATTCCACTATAAATTTACTCAATATCTTAATTTTTTTCTTGTGTAAAACTAAAGAAGCTACTGCATACCAACCCTGGCGTTATATGTATATCTGTTTTTATGTGTAATGTGTGAATGTATGTATGTGTATATGCATGTATATGTATGCATATATATATTGCATATGTGTGCATGTACATATGTATGCATACAATTATATATGCATCTATGTCTTTGTATAATTACTTGTGTGTGTGTGTCCTATTGCATGTGAATGAGTTGTCTCCTTTAGTCTCAACTTTTTTCCTATATTATTTTACATTATTTCATTTTATTTTTATATATTTATTTTTTATATATTTATTTTTTATATATGTGTGTATATGCATTTATGCATTTATATATGCATATATATAATCATTGAGTGGCCTCCGGGCCTTGATAAGTGGTGACTCCTATAAAATATATATATATATATATGTGTGTGTGTGTGTGTGTGTGTGTGTATGCGTACAATTATAATTATAATCATACTTCAATTTATTAACCATCAACACCCCACCCGATTCATTTAAACATTTAAATCCTTTCCAAATTTAATAAATCTGTATTATCGTTCTCATTCACTTATGTTCCTGTCTGGATCAAATTGACCTAATCTGACCTACATTTATCTGTTCTAATAATAGATTTAGAATGATAATTTTCTGTTTCCTTTCTCCCTTCCTTATTCTCCTCCCCCCTTAACTATGACTAACTCTCCTTCACACTTCTTTTTTTCGACTTCTCAATATTCTTCCTTCCTCTTTTTATCTCTCTTTTTCATTTTCTTCTCCTTTTCTCATCACCCAATTTTCATTTTGAATCTAGACTTTAACACTTCCATTTGCTTTTTACTTAAAAAAAAGTTTTATATATAAAAAAAATTGAACTTCACTTTTCTATGATCTGATGTTTTTTCTGGAAGCGTTATTTTATTCTGAACATTTATAATTCTATTTTCTTATGGATTACCAATGGATTTCAGTGGATCCATTCTGAATTTTTCCTGTTCTGGATTTTAACCATATCCTTTTTTCCCCCTTTTTCCCGTTTCTTGCTTTCTTAATCTCACTAAGAGTTAAATACTTTTTTGATGCAAGTATGGTCAATTTCATATTTTTTGTTTCCTTCAATGCAATAACCTACAAGATTTATTGTATATTTTGCAAACCTCTTCCCTCTGATGAGAAGAACTGCATTTTTCAAAACTCCATGGAATAAGGCTTTTCTTGTTTATTTGAACTCCTTGTCAGATAATTAAAATTT
Source organism: Euprymna scolopes (assembly GCF_053919585.1). Lineage (NCBI taxonomy): Eukaryota > Metazoa > Mollusca > Cephalopoda > Sepiida > Sepiolidae > Euprymna > Euprymna scolopes. Next base: position 71,574,576 of record NC_136499.1, on the reverse strand, counting down.
TGTATATACCTTCCTGACCGGGTTGTAATGTTTTTTGAAAATTTAAATAAATTTGCAATAACAAGATTTTTAATTCATATTATCTATCTATCTATCTATCTATCTATCTATCTATCTATCTATCTATCTATCTCCTGTGTCACAACCATGTAAATTCATTTATATATATATATATATATATATATATATATATATATATATATATATATATATATATATATATATTATTATTATTATTATTATTATTATTATTATTATTAATATAAATAAATTCACATGGTCGTGACACTGGACATGCTAATGTTTTGGACAAATAGTCGGTTAAAACCAGAAGTCCTCGACGGGCGACTTAATTAATGATTATTTTCAACAGAAGAAACCAGTCCTCTTTTTTCTTCATCTGAGGACTGGTTCCTTCTGTGGAAAGCAACCATTTATTAAATCGCCTCACAAGGACTTCTGGTTTTAACTGACCACGTGGATACCCCAACCTTAACATTTAAAAATCACTGTTGATAACACTGAATGTTTTTGTTTTTCATCGTGGCATCATGCCACAAGGGATAAAAAAAGATGAAAAAAAAAAAAAAAAAGCAAAACAAAAAACTGTCTATCCTGATAAAGACATGATTACCTTGAAAAATTTGATTTATAAACAAATAAATGTTTGTTTATTTAAAAAAAATATCTGCATTGAATTGGCTTACATTTTGAATTTGCACTTAAACAACGCTTTTATCATGTAGAAAACATATCTTCATATATATATATATATATATATATATATATATATATGAAGTGAGAATGTGTGTGTGTGCACATGAGAGCATTTCTCAATCTCGAATGAATTTTTTATCTACAGACTTGAAATTTGGTACAATAGGGTATTCAAACATGTGGAAAACTTTTTAATGGGTTTTCATCCGGAAATAAAGGGCTGCTAAGGGGTAAAAATTAAAAATTTAGTACAGCATCGGATTTTTATCTGCTTGTCAACTGTTTCACGAGGTTTGAAAACACTTTTTAAAGATCCTGGTAAGCTGGTCTAAGAGTTATCATACTTGACTCACTGTTTTTAGGTTTTGGTTTCGATCTCAGCTCGAGTATTTTTTTTTACTTACAAGAAGTGAAAACATAATATTCGCATGCACATATCTCGGTTTCTTTTTGCTTTTTTTTCTACTTCATTTTTTTTTTAAAGGAATTTAGCGTTACATTTAATATCTGCGATATTTCTGTTTATAAAAAGTAAGAATTCTTCATTAATTAAAATATAATATTTATGGGTATTTTACGACCAGGCGGCCTGCTAGTATATATATATATATATAATTTAACTTGCTTATAACTTGGTTTCTGTAAACACATAAAAAAATGATAATTATTGGCATTATTTACAGACCTCAGATCATTACTGACCATATTTGATTGATGCAATAAGTCACATCTCAATTATACAATTTGTGCTTTTTCATTTTTGTACTTACCTCTGATGACAGCATCAAGATTTATATAAGCTACAGCACCACTGCTGAGCTGTTTGCTATATTCCTGCAAAAAATGAAAAACAGCTTTATATTTTAACTTGACTGTAAAATTTAACTTTTAAATTTGTAAACCATTTTTTAGTAGCATCGTTACATCTATATTCATTTGACCAGCATAGTTAGCATGTACATAGTAGTGATCATCAGTCATTCCCGAGCAACGCCATGTCTTCTTGCTTGCACACACACACACACACACACAATATATATATATATATATATATATATATATATATATATATATATAGCAAAACTGGTAATTAGTAAAAACCTGAAGAGAGTGCTCAATACTATTGCAGAGCAAATATGCGTTTTATTTTTTTTATTACCGTTTTATCTGTTTAGTTACACGTTTCGGTTGCGGAGCCATATCTACTGTCCAGCAGCCTCGTCAGACCTTACAGAAATCGTTTCTGTAAGGTCTGACGTGGCTGCTGGACTGTAAATATGGCCTGGCAACCGAAACATGTGTAACTAAACAGATAAAACGGTAATAAAAAAAAAGTATATATATATATATATATATATATATATATATAAAATAAAAAATTACAATTAAATTTACCAAAATGATCCAAGGTGGTAAAATTAAATTATATTATAAATATTACAGACTTAATATTTATAAAGTTATCTCAGCCAGATGTAAAAGCTCGATAAAACCAAATAGGAGATAGAGCTTATAATACGAGAAAACAGTTAATAAAATATGTTAAAAAGCACATAGAAATGAGTTAAAAACATATTTAATCTGAAAAGGAAACACTAGATAAGTGGATAGTCCTTAATCCGCGGAGTTTCGAAGAAATACTTTCCTTCTCATCAGATAATAATCCAAAGGCAGAAATCCATTGAAAAATTTCCAAAAATGTGTACAGCCTTTGGATTATTATGGACCATCTTCTTCCAATTACGGGATTTTTGGATTTTACTTGTGCCAATGGAAATTCAATTAACTTTCTTGAAGTTATATACTTGGATTTTACCGTCACTGGATTATTTATCTTCCACCAGACTATCCATTCATCTGTAATCACCTTTTTCTTCACCATATTCCCTCTGCTTCACTTTTTTTGTTTTCAAGTAAGATCTTTGACTTACTCGTTGTTTCATCAAATACTTTTGCATGCAAAATCCGATCCCGCATTTTGTTAATTCCTCTGGGATGTAATATATACCGGCGTCGGATGTGAGGGTTTTGGGAGAGTGCTCGGTAGTTTTTAATGTCTGTTTTATTGTTGAGGAAGTTGTTTGTATCAAGTGAAAACCAAGTCTATTAAGAGTGTCGTAGGTTTTTGTATTTTTGGTGTGGGTGGGAATGAAAAGATGTCTGTTTAGTAGTGAGGTATTTGTTTTATTTTTCTGTCTGTTTATATTATAGTGTATTTTCGTAGCCTTTTTCTTTGCATAAGAAATGAAATAGGATGGGTACTGTAGTTTTTTTAAAACATTCGTAATGTATTGAAATTTATCATTAAGATATTGAGGGCTGCATATTCTAAAGGCACGTAAGAAAAAACCAATAATCATGCCAGTCTTTATTTTATCATTGTGATGCGAGTAGTAATGAATATAATCGTTTTTGTGTGTGGTCTTTCTATGTACTTTGAAACTCAGCTCGGTTTCTGATCTGATGAGGAGTATGTCTAGAAAAGCTAGGGAGTTGTCTTGTTCGGATTCATGTGTAAATTTTATAGATGGTTCCACTGAATTTAATTTATTTCTAATTTGTTCTATTTGTGTGTTTTTAGGTATATATTCCATCCCATGTAACAACTGTCAACAAGCGTACATAGGTGAAACACAGCGAAATTTGAAATTAAGACTTTATGAACACAGAAGAGATATAAGGAATGGTAACACCCTAAATGCACTCTTTTGCCATTGTGCAGAACACGATCACTCGTTTAATTTAGATCATGCGAAAATTATTAAATACGTGATAGATAGAGCTAAAAGAAGACTTTTAGAATCAGCACTAATATTAAATACTAATACTATTACGCAAAGAAAAGGCTTCTACCATTTAGCCCCTAGCATAGGGAAAATAATAATCAGAGAACAAAATATCAAAATAGATCCTGGCTAACCGTTTTTCCTTAAATATTTCAACAAAATGAATAAGTTTACAAAAAAAAAAAAAAAAAAAAAATGTACATATTTACTTAACGCATTTTTTAAAAGTGTATATATAGACATTGAACAACCCAACCTTCCCATACGCACACATGTGTCCTTCCCGACATGGGTAGGATTCAAAAACTATTCTCTTTTTCGTATGATCTATGACTTTTTCTTTTCTTGCATTTTTACTTCAATATCCTGAAGATGTCCTCTGAAATAAGGACGAAACGTTGATTATTTTAATAATTTCATTCGGTTTTTCTATTTTTCTCAAAACATAACGTAAACCTCCGCTGGTATTTTTATTTTTTATACATATATATATATATATATATATATATATATATATATATATATATATATATATATATATATATATATATACACAGGGCGGCAACAGTCTTTATGTGTATGGATAAAATGTATTTATTCATTTATATATATCTTCATATATATATATATATATATATATATATATATATATATATATATATATATATATATATATATATATATATATCCTATGCTATTATATAAAAGGAACTTTGTGTGTGTATCTGTATGTATTGTGTGTGTATCTGTATGGACTCGAAAACGGCTGGGCCAATTTTTATCAAATTTCACACAAAAGTACTTTATGTACCTGGCAGTGTTCTTAGATAGGTTTTGCATCAGATTGTCTTTGATAAGTGTTGTGTCGTGGAACAACAGTGAAAATACGAACGATCAAGTCGAGGTTCGGTTAAGGAACAAGTGTATTAACAGTAATGTACAAAGATAGGAAAGCGTGTATATCTGCTTGGCACTCGGCTAGAAGTTGAAGTGCAGTCGCATCTCTCTCACCGGTGTTGGAATTACTAGTGCTATTTATAGTACTAATCGGTGTAAATTCCTCTGTTCAAGGAAGGCTGGTATAGCAATAAGTATCGATAATTGAAATAACCTTATGAAAGAAGGAACACGTGATTTCGACCAAAGTTAACATCTTACACAGCCTTTACTTCAAAAGTGCATTTGAGAAGTTTTATTACCACACAAGTCAAAAGGTCCGACAGTATGTTTTTTGATATGAGAGGGGCACATTCCAGATGAATGTTTCTGTTTAAAGCATAATTGCACCATGATACTTGACTTTTCCATTTTAAACTTAAATTCAAGCCATTATCACCGGATAACCAGTAAGCATATAAAATCAACAGTAGGTTCTTTGATATGACAAGGGTGCGTTTGAAATGAATGTACCCGTTTAGATCACAATGATAGTTGACGTTTGCATTTTAAACTTTAATTGAAGCCATTATATATATAAAAAATAATTTTATAAAATCAACAGTATGTTCTCTACAGTGCAATGTAGACTACAATATATTGTGAACTAAGTCACAGCAAGAGGAATGTGAAGTGCACCATGATGTGTCCCCAACTAGAGCAGGCACAAATCAAGTAGTTACTAGGGACGAGACAAGTAATATAATGTCTAATTACATTGACATCTTAAGTGGAACTGTTTATGTTTGGGTACCAAAACAGTTTGGATAGAAACAGGAAACGGTGCACATATGTGACATGTTCTAATCACCCAATGTATCACTACGTAAGTGTGAATATGCCTGTGTTATCAAACCAAATCACATACAAATCACTATGCTGGAAATTACATGTACGTTCAATAGAACATATAACTGCTGCAAAGCAATAGTTTATGTTCGGCTTCAGACCAACAGATACCAAATCTCCATCAGTAATAAATGGAGATGATAGGAAAAGAAGATGACTTTTTATTTGTATTTACTTCGCCTAGACATCAAAGTTTGAACTGACATTATTGGCAACCTTTATGTTTAAACCTAATTTTTATTTTTAAGAAAGTTCATTTAAACCATGCTTTCAATTTCAATATTTCCTGCCTACTCATAAAACAGTTTTTATTTTAAACCTAGAAATTTTAATTCACATTTTCTTTCATGTCTTTTTTGTACTAATAATAACCTCTTTAACAATGTTTATTTAATTTCTATATCAACAAACATTTAAGTTTGTTTTCAAATTTTTTAGATGACGACTGACATCATTGTGTGATTTGAATTGTTTGAACTACTATTCTCATCTTAGTTATTATTTTCATAACGTTAGATTTAAATCTCCACACATTCATACTAGAATTCTCCACATGTACACATGGCGTAACGGTTAAAAGCATTAATTAACAATCAGTTCTAAGAGGCAGTTTTCTGGAGGTTGAAGGTTCAATCCTTACTACAGGCGATAATAACTAATAATGACATAAAAATAATTAACACTTCCACCAGGTCATGACTGTCAGAAAAGAAAATATCATCCCTGTGGATAAAATAAAGAGTTCTGTTCCAAATTGGGGACGCAGACTTTAACTAGGGTTGCTACCCTCTACTTCTTGTAGACAGAAGATGATTGTTTTTCACGTTGCAAAGTTGAATAATTACTTCGCTGTTTCTATTCTCATTTTTCAGTTTTTTAAGTGAAAACCTTGAATTTGCTTGACATGCTGCCCTTTTTTTTTTATTACGTTCAATGCTGAATCAATGGTTGTTGTTTCAGTATTATAAATTATTTTTGTGTTAGATTTTGCGATTCATCCAAAAATGTAATTAGGTTCGCTTTGTTCTTTGAGAATTTTCCCAATTCTCAAGCGAAAAGGAATAAATAATTAGGTGGATATATTAAGAAAAAAAGAACATCTTTTTTCTGAAACAACAAAATTTTTAATCGATCCTTTGGTCCTCTTCAGTGATATATATATATATATATATATATATATGAATCATGGGGAAAATACGCTTTTTCAATTATATTTCACCCTTTAATTATACCAATCCTTTTATTTATGAAGCTCAATGCATATTAAATTTAACTACAGAGCATATACAAATGGATGACAACACAGCTGTATTCCAAATTTGAAGATGTTATCATCTTTTTATTTATTTATTTCAACATTTTTTTTTACATATGCATCACCACTTATCAAGGCCAAGAGGCCACTCGAGAATAAGGGTTAAAGAGTGTACAGTAGAAATTGGACAATATAGTAACCGTTAGTAATGGAGATTCGGTAAATTTGTTAACTTATATGGAATGACTCATCAAAAACTTGTTTACGTTAGACTTGAAGACAACCATATTGTAGTCAGCTGGAAAGCAGAAAAACGGAAGACAATTCCCTAGGCGTGCAGTTTTAAGAAAAAAGCTTTGCTCATGGAATCTACGTTTAGGTTTAGGTGCAGATAAAGAGTGAGGGAAATTAGTGATAGTGTTTTCTGCTAGACGAGTGTTTCTTGTGAAAGTTTGGCGAGGGAGGGACCACAGAATGGAGCTCAGCCGAGCACTTGCCATGAAAATAACGATAAAGTAGAGACAAACTCGCAACATCTCTTCTGTGAGAAAGAGGTTGCAGGGAAGAGAAAAGGACATCCCCCACAAGGCTACAAAGTCTATTTTGAACTCAAGGCAGGATAAGTCCTTTCTAGCAGCTCCTGCCCAGATGTGGCAACAGTACTCCATCCTTGGACGTACCTGGCTCTTATATAGATAGAGAATTGCATCAGCAGTGAGATATCTACTGGATCGATAGAAGGATCCGACCATCTTTCCAGAGGCCTTGGCAACGGATTTAATGTATGTGTTCCATTTAAGATCAGAAGTAAAGGTCAAGCCCAGAAGCTTGTCAAAATGGTCCACTTATTTTACAGCACCTGTTTCAACATATTGAAATAAGTAAATGGTAAGATGACAGAAGATAACAGACAACACGCTATGCAACATACAAATATCTGTGCGTGAGGTCGCCAAGCTAATCAAGAACCTTTATTCCAGTAAAGCAACTGGCCCTGATGGCATTCCAGTTATAGTGCTGAAAAAGCTCCAACCAGAACTTGCTCCCATACTTACAAAACTGTTTAAGCGTTGCCTTAAGGAGAAGTTTTAAGAATTCAGGTGAAAAGTTATCTCCCTCTCAGTACAGACCAATAAGTCTCCTATGTGTCATGAGTAAGTTGTTGGAATCCATATTAAATAAAGAAGTAGTCAGCCACCTCAACAGAAACAACCTTCTTAGTGACATGCAATATGGTTTCCACTCTGCAAGATCTACAGCAGATGTGCTAACGGTTATATCACATAGGATTAGTGAATCTCTTGACAAAGGTTTCCTTTCCAGGGCAATTGCTCTTGACATATCAAAGGCCTTCGATAAGGTATGGCATAAGGGCCTACTTCACAAAATTTCCAGCTATGGTATTACTGGAAATGTTTTCTCAATCATTAAATAATTTCTCTCTGATAGGTTCATAAGAGTAGTGGTTGATGGGCAGAAATCAGAGGCCCACAGTATTAATGCTGGAGTCCCTCCGAGGTTCATCCTGGGCCCAACTCTCTTCCTGATCTACATCAATGATCTCCCAAAACACATACTTAAATCATTCATTGACATCTATGCTGATGACACGACCGTCTATGGCAACACATCAAAGGCCGTAAATGTTCTCTCTAATTCTCTCTCCTCTGATCTTGAGTGCGTGGTACAATGGGGGAAGAGGTGGCTGGTCACTTTTAATGCATCCAAAACCAAGCTTCTATCTTTACATCATCAGTGCTCTGATCTCCATCTGGCATCAATTGAAATGGATGGCTCTCGGCTTGGGGAGGCTCCATGTTTTGACAAGCTTCTGGGTATGACCTTTACTCCTGATCTGAAATGGAACACGTACATCAAATCTGTTGCCAGGGATGCTGGGAAAATGGTGGGATCCTTCTATCGATCCAGTAGATATCTCACTGCTGATGCAATTCTCAATCTATATAAAAGCCAAGTACGTCCAAGGATGGAGTACTGCTGCCATATCTGGGCAGGAGCTGCTAAAAACAGCCTATCCTGCCTTGACAGAGTACAAAATAGACTTCGTGGTTTAGTGGGGGGGGGGGGGGTGCTTTTTTCTCTTCCCTGCAACATCTCTCCCACAGAAGAGACGTTGCGAGCCTGTCTTCATTTTATCGTTATTTCCATGGCAGGTGCTCGTCTGAGCTCCAATCCCTCGTCCCCCCAAGCCAATTTTTCATGAGAAACACCCGTCTGGCTGAAACTACTGTCAATAATTTTCCCCACTCTTTATCTGTGCCTAAATCCAAACGTAGATTCCATGAGCAAAGCTTCTTTCTTAGAACTGCACGCCAGTGGAACTCTCTGCCGCTTGCCTATTTCCCACCTGACTACAACTTGGACGTCTTCAAGTCCAACATAAACAAACTCCTGACAAACCGCCTCCTTAAGTAAGACACTCTATCAAAACTCCCAATACTACTGATTACTACAATACTATCTCATTGATTACTGTACACGCAATAACCCTTATCCCTGAGTGGCCTTTGGGCCTTGATAAGTGGTGACCCCCATGTAGAAAAAAAAAATGATTAACATATTGGGATTTGAAACATAGCTGTTTTGTCATACATGTGTATATGTGTGTGTGTGTGTGTGTGTGTAAGCAAGAAGATTAACATGAAACAAAACAATTTTGCACAACTTTCATGTCTCCTTACAAAGATTAAAACTAAGATATAATAAATCATATGTCTGGAACGCTTATTCTAATTTTGATCAAAATCCATGATATAATTTTGATTCTAGAAAATGTCTAAAATGTAATCTTCAGAAGAAATTGAAATTTAGAGAATCTTGTTGGATTGGTGTCTAATGAATATGGATCAAATTTAATTGCAAATCTGAAAAATTGAATTTTTAAATGGAAAGTTTTACCCATATGACCCACTAAAAATTTCTTTAAATACTTCAAGAAAAGTGAAAATTTGAAAATATTTGATGCTCAATGCCTATTGATAAATTTTATAAAAAATCTCTGAAGTATCTGAATTTTTATAAATATCCTCACCCTCTCTTTTACCTTATTTGCATGAAACTAAAACTAAATATCGGCCACATTATGACTCCTTACACCTAACAACTGTGTTCAAAAGTTCATAATGATCGTTTAACTAGTTTAAGGGTCAATGCTGTACATACAAATATATGAAAATATACACACATGACTAACTTTATATAAATAATATAAATATAAATTATGAATTTTAATGAAAATATTCCAGAATGTTTTTAATTTTTCAAGTTTTCACATTTAATTAACAAAAAATAATGCTTCTATTATCACAAAGAAAAACTAATATATTTCTAGTAATAACATTTAAAAAAAAAAAAAAATATAGATAAAAAATATATGTGATATGTTGCATATCACCAATTAATAGTAACAACGTCGAACATTTTACATTTCATCGTTCAGCTTGTTCAAAAGTAATTTTGGTTGTTTGCATCATTAGTGAAGAATTGGAGAAGTGATTATAGGAATTTTAAACACACACGAAAAGGCTCATTAGAGAACTTGAATGCCTACTAGACACTATTCTCGAATATCTAAGGTCTCTTTGTACAGGGGTTTGCCAAAACAAGCTGGCATGAGGATATTTTTCCCTTGAAGTAGACCCTGACCAAATATTTCAAATCAGATAATATTCGCTGGCCAAACAAGATTTCCTCACTATGGCTAACTTACATTAGCTTCTATGAGAAATGGTGCACCTTCTCCAAGTGATGTTACCTCGAGTAACTGCACGAAGCTGGATACTCCACCAGACTAGATAAATTCTTTTCCTGGAATCCAGTAAGACCAAAACAAAAGATATACTGCAACATATGAAAATGGTTAATTGAGGATAGGAAAATTATGTTCTCAATTTCTTTACTAACTCAATGTTTGAGAGATAAAGAATAATTTAATGGAACATTCAAATATCTATGTATCTCATATAGAGTTCAAGTGTTAGCCTCAGGTAGTGGCCCCTTGATTTCTGAGAACTTCGACTGATGTAAAATAAAACAAAAAAAAATGACTATGAAATTCCTACAGCTATGTACCTTGAGAACGGAACTGTTAAACCCGATATGGTGATATGGGACAAGAAGGAGAAAGTAGCAACCCTAGTTGAAGTAAGCGTCTTTAATGATGCTGGTCTTAAAAGAGCTGAGAGAGAGGAGGGGGGAAGAGAGAGGAAATAACGAAATACCAAGGCTTTATGCAAAATATGAAAAGAAATTGGAATCTTAAGATCTCCATCATTTCAGTAAATTATAGGAGCAACTGAACTCATGAAAAAGAATTTCAATGAAAAAGAATGTCAAATTTCAAGAACTACCCAGTGAATATACTTGGTGAACCAAGTGCAAGAGAAATATAAACAATTACAATCAAACGGACGGTTAGAAAGATCTCTTGATTAGAGTGACTGAAATAGTGAGTGAATATCTGGCATCCAGTAAAATGCCCCATTCCCAGCAAAAACAAAATGATAAGACAATTAAAACAACAGGAAAAAAGGACAGATTAAAAAGTCTTTAAACAAGAAAGAAATTTTTTAAAATTCAATTTCTTAGTTGTTCGAAACTCATTAAGTTATTGTTAGGTTTTAACTAACAGATACACATATCTTCCTTAGTCTGAAAAAGAGAGACTCTTTTATATATATATATATATATATATATATATATATATATATATATATATATATATATATATATATATATATATATATATATATATATATATATATATATATATATATATATATATATATATATATATATATATATATATATATATATATATATATATATATATATATATATATATATATTTCTCCTTCTTAGATATTTTTTTTTATTTCTCCTGCTTAGATATTTTTTTTTATTTCTCCTGCTTAGATATATATATTTTTTTTATTTCTCCTGCTTAGATATTTTTATTTTTATTTCTCCTGCTTAGATTTTTTTTTATTTTTATCTCCTGCATAGATATATATTGTTTTTATTTCTCCTGCTTAGATATTTTTTTTTTTATTTCTCCTGCTTAGATATTTTTTTTATTTCTCCTGCTTAGATATTTTTTTTATTTCTCCTGCTTAGATATTTTTTTTATTTCTCCTGCTTAGATATTTTTTTTATTTCTCCTGCTTAGATTTTTTTTTTATTTCTCCTGCTTAGATATATTTTTTTACTTCTCCTGCTTAGATATTTTTTTTTATTTCTACTGCTTAGATATTTTTTTTATTTCTCCTGCTTAGATATTTTTTTTACTTCTCCTGCTTAGATATATTTTTTTATTTCTCCTGCTTAGATATTTTTTTTTATTTCTCCTTCTTAGATATTTTTTTTTATTTCTCCTGCTTAGATATATTTTTTTTTTATTTCTCCTGCTTAGATATTTTTTTTTTTATTTCTCCTGCTTAGATATTTTTTTTATTTCTCCTGCTTAGATATATTTTTTTTTATTTCTCCTGCTTAGATATTTGTTTTATTTCTCCTGCTTAGATATATTTTTTATTTCTCCTGCTTAGATATATTTTTATTTCCCCTGCTTAGATATTTTTTTTTATTTCTCCTGCTTAGATATTTTTTTACTTCTCCTGCTTAGATATTTTTTTATTATTTCTCCTGCTTAGATATATTTTTTTACTTCTCCTGCTTAGATATATTTTTTTATTTCTCCTGCTTAGATATTTTTTTTTACTTCTCCTGCTTAGATATTTTTTTATTATTTCTCCTGCTTAGATATATTTTTTTACTTCTCCTGCTTAGATATTTTTTTTATTTCTCCTGCTTAGATATTTTTTTTTATTTCTCCTGCTAAGATATATTTTTTATTTCTCCTGCTTAGATATATTTTTTTATTTATCCTGTTTAGATATATTTTTTTTATTTCTCCTGCTTAGATATTTTGTTTATTTCTCCTGCTTAGATATTTTTTTTATTTCTCCTGCTTAGATATATTTTTTATTTCTCCTGCTTAGATATATTTTTTTATTTCTCCTGTTTAGATATATTTTTTTTACTTCTCCTGCTTAGATATTTTTTTTACTTCTCCTGCTTAGAGATTTTTTTTTATTTCTACTGCTTAGATATTTTTTTTATTTCTCCTGCTTAGATATTTTTTTTACTTCTCCTGCTTAGATATATTTTTTTATTTCTCCTGCTTAGATATTTTTTTTTATTTCTCCTTCTTAGATATTTTTTTTTATTTCTCCTGCTTAGATATATTTTTTTTTTATTTCTCCTGCTTAGATATTTTTTTTTTTTATTTCTCCTGCTTAGATATTTTTTTTATTTCTCCTGCTTAGATATATTTTTTTTTATTTCTCCTGCTTAGATATTTGTTTTATTTCTCCTGCTTAGATATATTTTTTATTTCTCCTGCTTAGATATATTTTTATTTCCCCTGCTTAGATATTTTTTTTTATTTCTCCTGCTTAGATATTTTTTTACTTCTCCTGCTTAGATATTTTTTTATTATTTCTCCTGCTTAGATATATTTTTTTACTTCTCCTGCTTAGATATATTTTTTTATTTCTCCTGCTTAGATATTTTTTTTTACTTCTCCTGCTTAGATATTTTTTTATTATTTCTCCTGCTTAGATATATTTTTTTACTTCTCCTGCTTAGATATTTTTTTTATTTCTCCTGCTTAGATATTTTTTTTTATTTCTCCTGCTAAGATATATTTTTTATTTCTCCTGCTTAGATATATTTTTTTATTTCTCCTGTTTAGATATATTTTTTTTATTTCTCCTGCTTAGATATTTTGTTTATTTCTCCTGCTTAGATATTTTTTTTATTTCTCCTGCTTAGATATATTTTTTATTTCTCCTGCTTAGATATATTTTTTTATTTCTCCTGTTTAGATATATTTTTTTTACTTCTCCTGCTTAGATATTTTTTTTACTTCTCCTGCTTAGAGATTTTTTTTTATTTCTCCTGCTTAGATATTTTTTTTTATTTCTCCTGCATAGATATATATTGTTTTTATTTCTCCTGCTTAGATATTTTTTTTTTATTTCTCCTGCTTAGATATTTTTTTTATTTCTCCTGCTTAGATATATTTTTTTTTATTTCTCCTGCTTAGATATTTTTTTTATTTCTCCTGCTTAGATATATTTTTATTTCCCCTGCTTAGATATTTTTTTTTTATTTCTCCTTCTTAGATATTTTTTTTTATTTCTCCTTCTTAGATATTTTTTTTACTTCTCCTGCTTAGATATTTTTTTTTATTTCTCCTGCTTAGGTATTTTTTTTTATTTCTCCTTCTTAGATATTTTTTTTATTTCCCCTGCTTAGATATTTTTTTTATTTCTCCTGCTTAGATATATATTTTTTTATTTCCCCTGCTTAGATATTTTTTTTATTTCTCCTGCTTAGATATATTTTTTTTTATTTCTCCTGCTTAGATATTTTTTTTTATTTCTCCTGCTTAGATATTTTTTTTTATTTCTCCTGCTTAGATATATTTTTATTTCCCCTGCTTAGATATTTTTTTTTATTTCTCCTGCTTAGATATTTTTTTTATTTCTCCTGCTTAGATATTTTTTTTATTTCTCCTGCTTAGATATTTTTTTTATTTCTCCTGCTTAGATATTTTTTTTTTATTTCTCCTGCTTAGATATTTTTTTTATTTCTCCTGCTTAGATATATTTTTTTATTTCTCCTGCTTAGATATTGTTTTTTATTTCTCCTGCTTAGATATTTTTTTTATTTCTCCTGCTTAGATATATTTTTTTACTTCTCCTGCTTAGATATTTTTTTTTACTTCTCCTGCTTAGATATTTTTTTTACTTCTCCTGATTAGATATATTTTTTTATTTCTCCTGCTTAGATTTTTTTTTTATTTCTCTTGCTTAGATATATTTTTATTTCTCCTGCTTAGATATTTTTTTTATTTCTCCTGCTTAGATATTGTTTTTTATTTCTCCTGCTTAGATATTTTTTTTATTTCTCCTGCTTAGATATATTTTTTTACTTCTCCTGTTTAGATATATTTTTTTTATTTCTCCTGCTTAGATATTTTTTTTACTTCTCCTGCTAAGATATTTTTTTTTATTTCTCCTGCTTAGATATTTTTTTTTATTTCTCCTTCTTAGATATTTTTTTTATTTCTCCTGCTTAGATATTTTTTTTTATTTCTCCTGCATAGATATATATTGTTTTTATTTCTCCTGCTTAGATATTTTTTTTTATTTCTCCTGCTTAGATATTTTTTTTATTTCTCCTGCTTAGATATATTTTTTTTTATTTCTCCTGCTTAGATATTTTTTTTATTTCTCCTGCTTAGATATTTTTTTTATTTCTCCTGCTTAGATATATTTTTATTTCCCCTGCTTAGATATTTTTTTTTATTTCTCCTGCTTAGATATTGTTTTTTATTTCTCCTGCTTAGATATTTTTTTTATTTCTCCTGCTTAGATATTTTTTTTATTTCTCCTGCTTAGATATTTTTTTTTTTATTTCTCCTGCTTAGATATTTTTTTTATTTCTCCTGCTTAGATATATTTTTTTATTTCTCCTGCTTAGATATTGTTTTTTATTTCTCCTGCTTAGATATTTGTTTTATTTCTCCTGCTTAGATATATTTTTTTACTTCTCCTGCTTAGATATTTTTTTTTACTTCTCCTGCTTAGATATTTTTTTTACTTCTCCTGATTAGATATATTTTTTTATTTCTCCTGCTTAGATATTTTTTTTTATTTCTCTTGCTTAGATATATTTTTATTTCTCCTGCTTAGATATTTTTTTTATTTCTCTTGCTTAGATATTGTTTTTTATTTCTCCTGCTTAGATATTTTTTTTATTTCTCCTGCTTAGATATATTTTTTTACTTCTCCTGCTTAGATATTTTTTTTATTTCTCCTGCTTAGATATATTTTTTTACTTCTCCTGCTTAGATATTTTTTTTACTTCTCCTGCTTAGATATTGTTTTTTATTTCTCCTGCTTAGATATTTTTTTTATTTCTCTTGCTTAGATATATTTTTTTACTTCTCCTGTTTAGATATATTTTTTTTATTTCTCCTGCTTAGATATTTTTTTTACTTCTCCTGCTTAGATATTTTTTTTTATTTCTCCTGCTTAGATATTTTTTTTTATTTCTCCTTCTTAGATATTTTTTTTATTTCTCCTGCTTAGATATTTTTTTTTATTTCTCCTGCATAGATATATATTGTTTTTATTTCTCCTGCTTAGATATTTTTTTTTTATTTCTCCTGCTTAGATATTTTTTTTATTTCTCCTGCTTAGATATATTTTTTTTTATTTCTCCTGCTTAGATATTTTTTTTATTTCTCCTGCTTAGATATTTTTTTTATTTCTCCTGCTTAGATATATTTTTTTTTCCCCTGCTTAGATATTTTTTTTTATTTCTCCTGCTTAGATATTGTTTTTTATTTCTCCTGCTTAGATATTTTTTTTATTTCTCCTGCTTAGATATTTTTTTTATTTCTCCTGCTTAGATATTTTTTTTTTTATTTCTCCTGCTTAGATATTTTTTTTATTTCTCCTGCTTAGATATATTTTTTTATTTCTCCTGCTTAGATATTGTTTTTTATTTCTCCTGCTTAGATATTTTTTTTATTTCTCCTGCTTAGATATATTTTTTTACTTCTCCTGCTTAGATATTTTTTTTTACTTCTCCTGCTTAGATATTTTTTTTACTTCTCCTGATTAGATATATTTTTTTATTTCTCCTGCTTAGATATTTTTTTTTATTTCTCTTGCTTAGATATATTTTTATTTCTCCTGCTTAGATATTTTTTTTATTTCTCCTGCTTAGATATTTTTTTTATTTCTCCTGCTTAGATATTTTTTTTATTTCTCCTGCTTAGATATATTTTTTTTTCTTCTCCTGCTTAGATATTTTTTTTTATTTCTCCTGCTTAGATATATTTTTTTACTTCTCCTGCTTAGATATTTTTTTTACTTCTCCTGCTTGGATATTTTTTTTTTTATTTCTCCTGCTAAGATATATTTTTTTACTTCTCCTGCTTAGATATTTTTTTTTATTTCTCTTGCTTAGATATATTTTTATTTCTCCTGCTTAGATATTTTTTTTATTTCTCCTGCTTAGATATATTTTTTTACTTCTCCTGCTTAGATATTTTTTTTATTTCTCCTGCTTAGATATATTTTTTTACTTCTCCTGCTTAGATATTTTTTTTACTTCTCCTGCTTGGATATTTTTTTTTTTATTTCTCCTGCTAAGATATATTTTTTTACTTCTCCTGCTTAGATATTTTTTTTATTTCTCCTGCTTAGATATTTTTTTTTTTCTCCTGCTTAGATATTTTTTTTTATTTCTCCTGCTTAGATATTTTTTATTTCTCCTTCTTAGATATTTTTTTTATTTCTCCTGCTTAGATATATTTTTTTACTTCTCCTGCTTAGATATTTTTTTTACTTCTCCTGCTTGGATATTTTTTTTTTTATTTCTCCTGCTAAGATATATTTTTTTACTTCTCCTGCTTAGATATTTTTTTTATTTCTCCTGCTTAGATATTTTTTTTTTTCTCCTGCTTAGATATTTTTTTTTATTTCTCCTGCTTAGATATTTTTTATTTCTCCTTCTTAGATATTTTTTTTATTTCTCCTGCTTAGATATATTTTTTTATTTCTCCTGCTTAGATATTTTTTTTTATTTCTCCTGCTTAGATTTTTTTTTTTATTTCTCCTGCTTAGATATTTTTTTTATTTCTCCTGCTTAGATATTTTTTATTTATTTCTCCTGCTTAGATATTTTTTATTTCTCCTGCTTAGATATTTTTTTATTTCTCCTGCTTAGATACTTTTTTCCGTTGCGGCTGCTATATACTGTCACACATCAGTCTTTACAGAATCGGGTGAGCGAAAAAAAAAGGCAAGGTGCTAAAGGGAGTGGTGGGTCTCTCGCTGCTAGCGATGTTGTATTTGAGGGAGGGGGAGTTGAATTTGGCTTTATGTTTGATTTGAAGGAGGAAGAGGGGGGCTCGCTATTCCTATTGATATTTATTCATTTATTTATAATTATTTTCTTTCATTGTTATCATTTTTCTCATTTTTTTTCTTTTCTAAACTCATTGCCTTTTACATTAACACTTTTTTGATCATATTTTTTTCTTGTTCTTTCGTTTATTCCACTGTCTCTACTGAGCATCACAATATATATATATATATATGAAACGCTATCGCTTGAGGGAAACCTTGGTGCCTCATCAGTGTAATTAGTCATGGGAGATTACACCTCTAGGTCAAGTAGGGTGGGACTGAAGCTGTTTGCTAATTGCTATAATACCTATGGACTCTGATTACATTAGATACATCCACTCGTAGATATCAGGGTGGGGGTATATGTTAACTGAATAATAGATTGAATGCAATAACAAAGTGAAAATGGGAAATAATTGTTTTAGATTAAGATTGGTTTCCGAGCAAAGAGGAATATCAATTCACTTTGAGATTGCAATTGATGACAAAATAAAATATCAACGCAAGAGAGCTGACCTGTTGACCTTAACTAAGAGACTAGACATGACATCACATTTGTCCTTGGGAAGTCTGATTGAGGTCAGCTAATCTGGCATAGACGATTGACCAATCATTTTTTAATGAGAATCGATGTGGTATGAGTTAATTAGTACATAAGGGAAGATTGCATACCACCAATCGACCTCTTTCCTGAGTATAAATTGTGCCACACAGCTGTTTTTCGTCAGTTGGAGAGATGGGGTGATACAGAGAGTTTTCTCCATTTGAGTTGTGGGCATAATCATATCAGTTCCACTAAAAATGGACAGATGAAAACAGCTTCGATATTTAGAGATTCATGAATTCTCTCTGAAAAATAGCAACTCAGAAACCCAGGATGAGACCGTCATACTAACTCAAAATGGCAAAGATATTCCCCTGACATTGTAAAAGAACATCAGAAAGCATGACTACGTTTAAATTAAAACTTGATTAAATTAAAACTTGATTTCTTAATAGAAGCGAACAAACCCCCCTTTCTATCTCAGGTAAGAGAAAAAAAGGAGAAAAATTAATAGCTTGTTGAATGAAACGCTGATACATTCATTTTGTTCTCTTTTCTTTTTTATATTAATTATCTTTCTTTCCTTTTATTATTTGTGTTAACGACCTGACTCTAAACTGTCAATTTTATTTAAAAACAAACAAACTAAAATCCAAAATAAAATCAAAATATCAAATAAAAAATAAAAAATATCGGCTTGTGTCGTCATTGTTATATATATTGCTGCTGACAATGCTTTTGTTTTGTTTTGCTTTTTCTTTTTTTTGTCCTTATGCTGGGAATAACGACACATCAACCAGTTGGGCAAGGACCTCCTATGAATGACAACATATGAACCCGTTTGGCAAGGACCTCTTATGAATGACACCTCAACCCGTTGAGTGAGGAATTTCTGTGGATAATGGTACATACGACAATACTTTTGTATTTACACATCGTAAGGTTTCAACAATGCTAGAAATTTTCTGTCTTATGTCTGATTCTGTGGATAATGGTAACTTTCATTGATAGCAGTCATGGCATATATATATATATATATATATATATATATATATATATATATATATATATATATATATATATATATATATATATATTAAATTGTGATTCAATGAATTTCACAAACCCTTATTGAAATGAAGTGGTTGAGTTTCATATCAAAGATTTTTATTATTCTAAGGCAGACAAAAAATACTTTTGAAAATTAACCTCCTTAACCTTTCGATGTCTACCATCTCACCAGAGGAGAGAAAATATTAGCAAATATTTATAAAGGTATGTATCCTATTTGAGTCATGGAAAGTCTAAGTAAAAATAATTAATTAATCAGAAGTCCTGTACCAAGAGGATTTGAAGAAAAGCATATGAAGATTGTACATCCAGATTGCGTGGTAAAATCCATATATATATATATATATATATATATATATATATATATATATATATATATATATATATATATATATATATATATTACTTCATGTATCTACTAAAGATTAATGTAAATATTTTTAGTATTTACTTCAATAGTGCTCAGTATGTAAGTAGAGATAGGTAATGAGTTTTAAAAATATATATGGCAATTAAACTACACAGAATTTTCTGTGTTATAAACTTGTGAGGATTCATCAGGCTATTGCAATAGCCTGACAAATGATGGGGTTGAAATGCAGAAAATTTTGTGTAGCTTAATTGCCATATATAGTTTTAAAATCTACTATATATATATATATATATATATATATATATTGTGTCTATATATATCTGTGAGTATGTATATGTGTATAGGAGCTGTGTGTATGTGTGTGTACGTCCGCATCTACATTGTTTATATATATGTGTATGTGCGTATGTGCTGTATATGAATGTGTAGAAATGTACATATGTATGTGTATGTATGTATGTATGCATATTTGCGCGTGCGTTAGCATATGTATTAATCTTTAACTACCTAAAAACAACTCATCGTCAACTGAAATGAAATAAGTTGACTTATAGTGACTACGAAAATTTTAAATGGAACCTTGTACTTGTCAAACACATGACACCCACACAAACCCTTTCTCTCTCTCCCCCCTCTCTCTCTCTCTCATCTACTTCATATACATTGCTGAACAAGCAAAAAGCAGTCAAAATTTAAAACCTAAAAATTGAAACTCCTCCCTCTCCTCTCCTTACCCCCCTCTCTTTTTTCTTTACCATTCTCTCTCCATCTCCCCCCCTATATCCATATATCTCCACCCACGCCTACCTGAATCTGCTACCCCCACACACACAATACAATCTAATGTATTTTAACCTTCAAAACTGAAATATTGTCGATACCCGTCTTCCTTCCCCTTATTATCTCCTACCCTCCTTTTTTTTCTTGTATTTCTTCTAAAACACTTCTTCCAAATACTAGCAACCATTTCTGTAAGGTCTGACGAGGCTGTTGGATCGTAAACATGGTCCAACATCCGAAACATATGTAACCAAACAGATAAAACGGTAATAAAAAAAAAAAATAAAACACATATTTGCTCTGCAATAGTATTGAGCACTCTCTTCAGGTTTTTACTAATTACGAGTTTTACCATATATATATATATATATATATATATATATATATATATATATATATATATATATATATACTCTGTTGTAAAAACCTTCGGTCTACTATATGCTCTGTCATGTGGCAGTCGTCTGCACTGACAAAGATTAGAAGCAATACCAAAAAGTGTAGATGGTTCTACACAAAGCCTTCACCACTATAAACAAATCATCTGTGTGGATTTCTGAACAACTTAATTGTTGCGGTGAAATCTCATACGTCGAAATCGACGGCCATGTTCATATACATACATGCACATGAATTTATACATACACATGCACACATATATGATGATTGCTTTTTCTGGACAGAAGTTTGCCATCTCTCCAGTTAAGTGTTGTGCGGCTGTGTGCACGAAGGTGACTTTTTAATCCAGCTTCAGTCTTACATGAAAGTACACATATGTGACATAAAAACTTTCCTTCTTGTAAAGGTGATCGCATGATATGTGAATCTTCGAATGTCGTGTCAGGTCACTTTTAGATTTGCAGATTAGACCACAAATATGACAACTTAGCGTTGCCGGATGTAAAAGACACGATGAATATGACCATGTTGTTGTTCCTGTTTTTGATCACGTGATTTCAAATGATTTACAAAACAAGATTTTGACAAATACAATGCACTTCAATTTCTGTTGTCATTTCTCTGACATTAAATTTTTGTCTTGCTCTCTTAAAGCACATTTTAACATTTTTTAGATCTTAAAGCACATTTTAAGACAGATCTACACACTGCTCTTCAAAAATCTTACAACTTTCTCTGATCGGTTTTCTCCACAGTGATCAATCTTTCGTTTGGGCTTCCCAGTTATGTACATCTATCTCAAGCATTTGCAAGTTGCTTTTCAGAGAATCCTTAAACCTTTTTCTTGGTTTATGTTGTATTTTTTCTTGGTTTATGGTCAAAATCAGCTCGAAATTTTAAATAGACAGTTTGTTTACAACATTCACGCTGTTTCTGACGACGACGATGTTGATGATGATGGTGATGATGCACCTGACAGATTATTCTAAAAATGAATAAACAAATAAATCCAATGAAGACAGAATTCACATATATATATATATCTACATATATATATATATACACACATTCATATACACAAACACACATATACATATATACACACATTGACACACATATATGCATATACTCTCTCTTACACGCACATATATATGCATATGAACACTGTCACACACACACACACACACACACATATCAGTAGTCAAAAGATGGAATCAATTCACACTCATAAGTTTTCGTTGTTTTTTTTATATTTTGTTCTTTTAAATTTTTTTTACATATTTTTAATTAATGTGTTTATGATCCCTTCGTGATGCCATGCAGTGTGCATGCAAGTAAAACTGGGTATTTCTGCAAATTTCTAGTCAAGCTTTAAATGAATGATTTTTTATTTTATATATATTTTCAATGTAAAATAAATAAACAAGAGTTATACATTTTTTCAAATTAAATACTTTGTCTGAAATAATTCCGTTGTTTATCCGAAACCTGCTGCATATCGTCACTTACTTCATTTGTAGGAGATTGAGTCATGGAAGCCAGATTCACAATAGAAATAGAAATATTAATCACCAAGGACATGCTAGAGAGAGAGAGAGAGAGAGGGGGGGGAGAACTTTGTTCTGCCAGAAGTTATTAATAAAGTATGGCTTCGTGACAGGATAACAACTGCGTCGTGAATATCACTTTGTTTTCAGATAAATTGAATGGTTTTCAATACTTAAGCATTGATCTCCAAACTTTTCGTCTTGCTTATTAGGTTACAAATGTTCAGCAATAATGGCTCGGAAGTTTAGCTGCTTGATATTTAGTGCACCGGAAGCATCCCCCCCCCCTTGCGGGGCTGGGCACCAAAGTTCAAGCAAAGACCATTGCCTTTGTGGCAATCAGTTATTAGTCAATGTAGGGGAAACCCTTCATACCAATTGTCACTATCCAGCTCCCCTACTCCCCGGGGAGCTGGTCCCCATTTCCCCTTTCACTCTCCACATTAAAAAACAGCCTTGTGCCTAATTTGCTCAGTGGAGAAGCAAATAAATCCAACCAGAAGTATCTTGCATTTATTCAATGATGATGAAGGTGATCGAAAAGTTCCTGTACAACTAATTTCTCTATAGGTTCTAAAGTGAAGATATATCATTACAAACATATATATAAGGCTTGAGGTAGTTGCATGTCTAGCCGCACTGATGAGCTGTGAAACAGCGAAACAGTACTATATGTGGATGACTATATATATATGATATTAGGTCGTTCATTTGGATGTATTTAAAGGTTGGAAATATTAAATTAGAAAATAGAAGCCTTTTTAATTCAATATCCTTTTATTTATATATTTTACCGTAATCTTAATTTCTTTAGAATAAAATTCCATCTTTTCTATATAAAGTTAGATATGTATGTTTAAAAAAATATATTTAAAAATACATATATAGTGTATATCGTTGAAATATACCTTTTAAACAAATACATATTTGTTTATTTTACATAACGTCAACGTCAAGTCCAACGTTAACAAATTCCTAATGAACCGCCCCCTTAAGCAAACACTTCATCAAATCTCCACACTAACGTAATGTACTTGCAATAACCCTTATCCCTGAGTGGTTTCCGGGCCTTGATAAGTGGTGATCACTGTGTAAAAAAAAAAATTTAAAAAAATAATATTGTATTGTAATTTCGCTTATAAACGTATTTCGTACATATTTATTTTAATATATATATATATATATATATATATATATATATATATATATATATATACGAAACAGTTGCTCTCAAAAATTGTGAAAACATCATCAAATTTGGAATATAGAATTTTGTCATTTGTTTTATGCTCTGTAATTACATTGAGCTTCATAAATTAAGGATCAATAGAAAAAAGGTGAAATATAATCGAAAAATCATATTTCCATTGAAATACACACACACACACAATCTGTATGTATGTATATTTGTATGTATGTATATATATATATATATATGCATACATACATACATAGTGCCACACAAAAGTATTGGATACATTACATTTTTCTTCATAACTTTAATTAGGGTTCAAGATTTTACATAAAATTTGGTTAGTATATTCCTATTAGTATTCTAAATTATATTTGGAGTAGTAATTACAAAATCAAAGTTTAGAAAGTTTATATTTAAAGAAAAATATGAACTAACAAACGCAAAAGTATTGGATACATTTTAAAAAAATTCTTTTTCTGAAATAAGTTTAAATGACTTTTGCTTAGCGTGTTGCAATAATGCAAACAAGTTATCACTGACCAATCAGAGAGCTTTATATTAAAATAATTTTATAAAATTCTTTCAGTTTAGGCTCACTCCTTCAAAGTCAACCAGTTCATTTATAAAAATGCCTAAAACTAAAGAGTTCTCAATAGACATTCGTCAAAAAATCATTAATAAGCACAAAGAAAGAAAAGGGTATCGAATAATATCAAGGGAACTTAATCTACCACTTAGTACAGTTGAAAACGTTATTAGAAAGTTTAAAAACCCTGGTGAAGCTGTTGCAAATCTTCCAAGATGTGGTCGGCCAAGGAAATTAAACAAAAAAAATCAAGGTGAGTAAGCAGAAAGGTACAAAAAACCTTTTCTTACTCATGGTGAAATTCAAACCGACCTCAGAGAAGCTGGGATTAATGTGAGCAAGGATACAATCAGTAGAGTTCTAAATCGTGCAGGTGTTGTATCAAGGTTTCCAAGAAAAGTTCTATTATTGAAGCTTAAGCATGTCAGATCACGTTTGAATTATGTTAAAACATATGGGGGACAACCCACAGAGTTTTGGATAAAGGTAACCTGATCAGACGAAACGAAAATCGAAATCTTTAGAAGAAACACAGCAAAATATGTATGGCGTAAAAATGGCACTACCTATAACAAAAAGAATACCATTCCTATGGTAAAGTTTGGCAGTGGTTCGATTATAGTTTGGGGGTGTTTTTCATCCAAAGGTGCTGGTGAACTAGAAATCATCAATGGTAAAATAAATGGACGTATGTACAGGGAGATTTTGGAGAAAAACCTCCAGAAATCTGCTGATTTGTTGGGACATAATAGCAATTTCGTGTTTCAGCAGGACAATGATTCCAAGCATACTGCCAAACTAATCAAAGAATGGCTTAGAAATAATGGAATTGACGTTCTTATTTGGCCCAGTTAGTCTCCAGACCTCAACTCAATTGAATATTTGTGGAAAATATTGAAGATCAATGTTCACAAGAGGAATCCAGAAACCATTCAACAACTAAAACAGTTCTGCAAAGAAGAATGGCGAAAAATACCTGCATATCTTTGCAAAAAACGTGTGCAACTATAGAAAGCGATTGGAAGCTGTTGAACGCAATAAAGGCTATGCAACCAAATTTTAAATCAATGTATCCAATACTTTTGCGTTATTTGATTTATATTTTTCCTTTAATATAAAATTTCTAAACTTTAATTTTGTAATTACTACTCCAAATATAATTTAGAATATTAATAGGAATATACTGACCAAATTTTAGGTAAAATCTTCAACCCTAATAAAAGTTATGAAGAAAAATGTAATGTATCCAATATTTTTGTGTGGCACTGTATATCATATATATATAATCTTCTAAACTAATGAACGGCTTATTATAAATTTTGGAATATATATTCCAAAAAAGGCAATAAGTAACATGGGCAAATTATTTTTTGTAAATGTTAACATTCATGGGATGCACATATATGAATTTTGATTTGGATTTTGATTTACTTATTTCTTATGAATTTATCATTATGAATTTTGGAATATATATTCTCAGTAACCCAGGGAGTAAGATGAGCACATTACTTTCTTTTAGAAACTTTACCATTTAAGGATTGTACTCACCCAAAACCACACTCACCCCCCAAAAACCTTTTAAATAACTTAGATTCAAAAAATTTAAAGAATGGCACTACATGAAAGTTTGAGTAATATTAAGTAATACATTTTTTTAAATTATCGATGCACACTCATGAGCATCAGTAATAGGGGATTAGTAAAATCCTAAACTATTGAGTGTGTCGTGAATCATGGGATATTTATTTTAAGCAACAGGGTATGTAATGTGGGCACATTATTATTTATTAAAAATAATACCATTTAGGGTGGTATCAGCAAAACTGAAAAACAGCAAAGAAATGAAATAACATTAAAATTTAAATGTAAATGTAAATGCATTGTTTATACCCGTCCTGGGACAGGTATTCTATCAGTCTTCTTTTCCTTATGCATTAATTCCGAGCTACAGCAAAATCACCAACGATGGATTTTTGTCTCCATCTCACACAATCACCGGCTTAGTTTTACAGAGATCTTTGTATAGGCTTGCTGCTGCTGCTCCTCCTCCTCCTCCTCCTCCTCCTCCTCCTCATCATCCTCATCATCATCATCATCATCATCAGCAGCAGCAGCAGCAGCAGCAGCAGACTTCCACTCTGTCACTTTCCATCATGTTGGCCTCACTCAGTGCGATGCCATAGCACTTTCAGATATCCTCTTTGCAGACATGGTCAAACGGTGTAATTCCAGAGCATTTTAGTTTCCATAATTGCAAATATTCGCCATTGTCTGTAAGCACTCACAGCTGTATAAAGTGACAGATCTCAGAACAGTTTAGTAGATTTTAAACTTTAGACGGTTGCATATCTTGTGGTGGTGGTGGTGGTGGTGGTGGTGGTGGTGCTGCTGCACTACTTGAGCAACCTTGCATTAATGCACAGCAACTTCACTGAGGATGCTGCCACCACTGTTGAGTGTCGAATGGAGATATTTGAAGCCACGTGTTCATGAAAGATCCTGGGGTTTGTGTTTAAAAAGAATATGTTTTATTGTATGTTTTAAAATGGACAATGTCTTGAAAAAATTATAGACATCTGTATGTATGCTCTTTATGTTTGAAATTACATATACAAAACTATTCTAAAGAAACTGAAATTTGTGGGAATATTTATTGATTAAAGTAAGATACCAATTGTTACAATTTCACAAAAAATTAGAAGGAACTGAATTTTCATAAAAGGATCGCACTCCTTTTTTTTTTTACCTCTCTTACATAAAACTAAATTAAATTAAATTAAATACAGCCCAAGTTACTCTCTACAAAGAGAAGCTCTTAAATTAATCTAAGAGCTTCTCTTTGTAGAACTGTTTATTTTATTGAATGTGGCGTATTTATGTTTCATTTGTTTTTTGTGAAAACGAATGCAAGCAGACGACATTTTTAAGGCCTGATCAGAGAAGGGAGTCTTTTTAACAAAGAAAAATGGGCGACAATACAATGTTATAGACACCAAATCATTTGATCCATTTTAAACGATTAAATTTTAGTGAACGATGTTTTGGCAGAGTAAAATCTACTCTTACTTCCTGAAAGTATGCATTTTTTGGGAGAGTCGGCAGGCTCAGAAATATTGTAAGAAATTAGAGAGTTGAAGAAAACTTAATGATAATTTCCCAAGACATGCATCAGATATTGGCAGGAAGTACAACCATAGTAGAATGGTGTTTATAATGCTAGGATATCTGATTGGAGAGGGAAATAGCAAGTTTACTTTATTAATATAGTAGATGAGAAGAAAATCGTTTCATTTTATTGTTGTAGCTGTAGTTGCGTGTGTATGTGACATGTTGTGTATTGAAAGTTTAATCAAAGGAGATAAATTAGTAATATTTTGAGGAAACGATTAAAATTAATTGTATGCAAGTCTTCTAGAAATGTATGCAAAGATGCACCTTTGGAGTGTCTCAATGAACGGCTGTTAAGCAAAGATTGGTAGTACTACGTTTCTGAATTTGTGAGATGAGAATTGGTTATTCATATTATTTGGATTCACTATGGTCCACACTAGTTACAGTACTTGGAAAAATCAATTATGAAAGTGATATTCTCCTTAAAGTTGAAGATTCATTTTTCAGTGTAGGTGACTGAAAAATACAATTGCGAATTACTTAGGACCTCTATCCAGTCATGGCTAACCGAATGAGAGCATGCTAACCCCGTGAAGTAAATAAAATGAATAATAAATTCAAAATTCCATCTAAATTCCTGAGTTCAACAGAAACATTCCAAAGTTCGATAAAATACACCTGAAAAAGGTTGCAGGTTACAAAACATTGTGAAAATGACATTCAATATCAAAACAGTAGTCTGATGAATTCTAATATGAAAGACTGTTGGGTAAATATGACTAAAACTTGATGGACAAGTCAAGCATAGACTAAAGTTTATTCAGAGCAAATATGGTTGTATTGCAGAAAAGATGCAAGATTTCTTAACAATTCCATGGATGAGTTATATTAAATTTTAGTCATCCTCTTTGTAAATGCGTTGTTTGTTTGGCTGGTATTATTTCATGAAAGAAACACCCAGCTTCCACACTGTCATTTTCTCTTACTAATAAACGAAGAAGACTATCAACCTTGAAACCATCCTTCTTGAAATGGCCAGCATGATGCTAGCAACATAATATTTGTGTCCGGGTTAAAAGCTGAGGTGAAAAATAAGTAAACATACAAATTCTTTTAAATTAATCTGAATTCAACTCAAATTATTTGTTTTAAAGTTCTAAATTTTTTAGATGAGGGTTGATTGTTTGTATTACCTGTGTTGATTGGACTATTGTTCTCATCTTGAGTGTTATTTGTGCAACGTTTCAGTCGTATTGTCTTTTAACAGTATTCAAACATGTTGGTTGTTATTTGGAAAAGAAAAGAAAAAAATGACTCTGTAGATGACAAAAACTATGTATATGAGATTTCATGCAAATGCGGAAAACTATACAAAGGTGAGACCAGTCGCCCCCTAAAGGTAAGGCTAGAAGAACACCGTAAAGCCATGACACGGTAAGAGGTCAAGAAGTTGGGATTAGCTGATCACATATGGAAAGAAAAAAGAACACACTTCCCTTTGTGGAACAAGGTCAAAATAATTGACAGGGATACAAAGTGGAGAGTTAGGTAACTCAAGGAGGCAACACATATGCTAAAAAAATAAAAATTGCTAAGCAGACCAAGCCTAGATTTTAATAACATTTGGGAGCCACTAACTATAGAAAAAAACAAATATTGTACTCCCTTAAAAATTTGGTGATGAAAGGGAGATAATTACTTATTGATTTTTATTACAGTTGTCTCCTTTTTGTCAACCAATTTTTTTTTGCAAATTCGAAACTAAAACCATAAAATAGATACGAACTCACAGAATATGAAAACATCTATGGAATCAGTAAATTTTCTGTCTTCTTTTCCAAACAACAATCAACATGTCTGAAGATGGCTGAAGGACAATCCGGCCGAAACATTGTACAAATAAAACTCAAGATGAGAACAATAGTCTGATCAATACAAGTAATATATTATTGTTTTAGAAATTCTTATAGAAGTTTATTTATCGTTATAAGAGATCAAGGGGCTCCCTCCTGGAGCTAACACTTGATTCTGTTATGATTTAAATTTATATCCGAGGGCTCTTTTAAGAATAGATACTGTTCCCTTTATGGCTGCTATCTGTATTTCGTTACAGCTTGGTCTTCCAGGGATGGCTTCTAAGTATTTATGAAGATTCTTAATGTATTAACACACATAATCCTTTAAATAATGTTTAACTAATAAATAACTGCAATCTGTAATATTTTACATAGTAGGTAGCATCTATTTCTAGAATCAAGCGTGGAAGGATAACTTATCATGGGTCACCATTTAGTATGTATTCTAGTCAAATTCTGAAGAGACGTAATATCACAACAATGCGTGATCCCTACCGATTGGTATATATATATATTATTCCTTAATTGGAATTAATTTTTGAGATGAGCATTATATATATTAATTTATTTTTATTTCTCATCTTTATTAGTTGTTGATCAGATAATAAATAAACGTGAATTTATAAGATCAAAGAATCCAACCTTGATCGCCCTACGGGGCCCGTGGTGCAGTTGCTAGAGACGTTGAATCTCTACAGTTCCAGATGAACATTGTCTGAAGATAGTGGTTTCAATCCCACCCAAAGCGTGCCAGAGGTTAATTGGCCAAAAATGTGGTGAGACGACAACAACTACGGATGGCAGTGATGGCAGTGATGGCTGAGAATGCAGTTAGGAGATTCGAAGTTCCTATCCGTCGCGGTTACCATCTGACGAAGGCCAGAGGAATAGTTGGCCGAAACGTTGTGAATAAACAAAACCAATAAAAGATCAAAAGCAACAACTAATAAAGATGAGAATAATAGTCCGAAATAAAAATAAATTAATGCGTGATCCCATTAAGCTTTACACCTCCACAGCCCAATTTTTACTATAAAACCTAATATGCAATTTGAAAGATTATTGAGGTTTAAACATTACTATCATACACCCTCTGTTTAAAATGACATATTCAAAATATGCTTCAACAGTGTTTGCAGTAATATTCCTATAAAATAGTGTCCCAATCAGTGAAGTTAAAAGAAAAATAAAGAGAGTTTCTGAAATTGAAAAGTTTAATAAAGGAAAAGAGAAAACATTACTAAATATAAGTGTGGAAACTCAAAAGCATAATTTTTTGCTACCATTTTTGACAGAGTGTACATTTGTATGGATGATTCACCATTTAGCAAGGCCAAAAACACTCGAGGATAAGGGTTATGAGATTGTCAGTTGAATGCTGAACTGTACTATGAGATGATGGAAAACGATAGAAGGTAATTAGTGGGTTAGGATGTGTTATCCTTGTGCTTTCATTTTAAATATTATCCAAACAATTTTTTGTATGACTCATTTGATGTCCATAACATTGTATTGTCGACCCTTTTCTTCTGTTAAAAGGACTCCCTTCTCTGATTAGGTAAAATAGCAATTGGATAGAAACGAGTTGCTTGTATGGTCAATATTAATCAATGAAAGAGGCATTTAGTTTCCACAGGGCTCTTTCCATCTATTGATTAAAGACAGAGGATCTATTAACCTCGATGCAGTCCTTTTTGAAACGAAAAAAAAAAAAAAATAGAAATAGGTAAACATGCAAATTCTCTTAAATTAATCCAAATTCAATTCAAATTATTATTGGTTTGTTTTAGAAATACTAATAAAAAAATTATGTTTATTTTCAGTTTTCATATTGAACGAATATCTTAAAATTTATATTTTGCATTTCAGATAAATTTTCATCGGTTCAGACTGGTGTTCCCACATTTTTGGCTCAGTTGCTATTGTTACACTGTGTCTATTCTCATGTCAAGCAGAAGGAGCACAAATAAACAGATAAAATAGAGAACTTTGAGATTATAACAAAGTTGCCGTACATACCTGCACCCATTCATAAGCTCCTATATGACCATATTTGGTGGCATCCCACAATGCAAAGATAATAGTTCGCCGTGGTCTCCAATCTGTAAAATAAATTGATATCTAAATAAATAACAATATGTAAAAAGGCTATAAACACACCTACACGGACACACATACACATCAGGTTAGTATCACAGTGTATTATCTGCAAATAAAATTGATCTTAAGCCATTGGGGATATTTTAAGTCAACAGAGTAACTGCGGTATTCTGGTGACTGCTGAAATGAAAGTAATGGACAAATGATGAACAGAATGAAATGAAAAGAGCTTGAATGAATAGATAAAAATCATGGACATCCCTATAATAAATAGGCAATCTAACATTTGGAGTCTCTGATTAACAAACTATATAACAGCAGTTTGTGAAAATTTTTATCACTTACGTGTGTAAATTCTGACGTGTGTTTTATTGATGTTTAATGATGAAATATGAACATGACGAACATAATTTAAATGCATATGGTATGAACCCTATTCAGATGTAAGACTAAGAGAAAACTGATAGTTTCCCTTGAATAATTTAACAAATAAATAGAAAACATATGAAAAATAGAATAAAAAATATAATACATAAAAGTAACTATATGGCTGGTTGTCAAGGAGTGAATTTTATGGTTTCTTTGACGGTTTTCTGTGGCAAATGCATAAAAAAGACCTTTTTGCTTGAGGATTTTATGCGGAATTGATATGGCAATCTTATGGTAAGCTGTGGAATTGGACGATCTTATTAATTAAATATTTATTACTGGGTGTTCGTTTTTCCACGTAACAATCATCAATTTAATTTTTTATTTAAATTCCTCAAACGAAAATATAGATAAATACTTGACTGGTGGAATTTAAAATACCATTGTTTACATTTACATATATGTTTATTTGAAAAATATGCTTAATCAATTATATTTCACCCTTTATTTATACCAATCCTTTTATTTATGAACCTCGATGTATGCTAAATATAACTACAGAGCATATAGAAATAAATGACAAAGGGTCCATATTGCAAATTTCAAGATGTTGTTCATCTTACCGTTTATTTCTTTCAGCATGTTAAACTGTCCAATTCTTGACAGTACCTGTTTCATAGCACAGAAATATTCATATAATTATTATGTCAATTTTTAAAAAATATTTTCTGCCCTGACTCATCAGAAAAATAAGAACTCATTAACTTTAAAAGAAAATAACTTAAGCATTTTAAAATGCTGAAATAAATAAATGGAAGATGGACAACATCTCAGAATTTGGAATATAGATTTTTTGTCATATATATATATATATATATATATATATATATATATATATATATATATATATATATATATGTATTAATTTTGACTTTGATTTTATTAGTATATGAACATTACCAAAATTTTAACATATTAAAATTTTGGTTAAAAATATTAATAAGCTAATATTTTATATATATTATATATTTTATATACAAATATATACTCTCTCTATATAAATTCGTATTTCTGTCTGTTTGTTTGTTTGTATGTCTCTTCACAATTTGATTAATATATATAAAAGGTCCATTACTTTCCTAATTGATTTACTTACTGAAAACTTACTCGCATGAATTTTATTCCATGTATTTCTCTATGCAGTATGATTCTTGCAAAATATATGCTCAAGAAGTATCCTAATTTGCATATTACATTAAGAAAAATCGATTTTACTAAATAGTTGTTTGTTAGTTACCGTTTATAGCGATATTGTTTTAAATGATTTATTTAAGATTGTTATTTAAAATTGATTTATATTGATAATATATTTAACTTAATTTATTTTGAATTATTACTACTGGCATCAACTTTTTTAGTAACTAGTTTAGAGATATTTCCCCTGGGCATCAATATTTCCATTCAAAAACTCTTTAAATTGCAGCAAATTACGTTTTAATAAATTACGTTTTACATATTAGAAAGTGTCTTTACAAAAAAAAAAAACAAAAAAAAAAACAGTGAAAAGTGTCTTTACAAAAAAAAAAAGCCAATGAAAGGAATTCCATTTCTGCTTATATTTCTCACAAGTCACGCATGCGTTATAAAGCTTATTTTGCAACGTCATGACGTCATAAGAACCCCTCGCTGTATGGATAAAATAGTGTGTCCGTAAGTTGTTTTTTTTTACATAGGCATCACCAGTTATCAAGGCGCAGAGGCTACTCGAAGATAAGGGTTAGAGTGTGTCAATTGGACAACATAGTAATCGATAGTAATGGAAATTCGGTAAATTTGTTAACTTAAGTGAAACGGCTCATCAAAAACTTGTTTAAATGGACTTGAAGACAACCATATTGTAGTCAGCTGGAAAGCAGGAAAACAGAAGACAGTTCCACAGGCGTGCACTTCTAAGAAAGAAGCTTTGTCCATTAAATCTACGTTTAGGTTTAGGCACAGATAAAGAGTGGGGGAAATTATTAATAGTGTTTTCAGCTAGATGAGTGTTTCTTATGAAAGTTTGGCGAGGGGGAGACCATAGATTGAAGCTCAGTCGAGCACTTGCCATGAAAATAACGATAAAGCAAAGACATACTCGCAACATCTCTTCTGTGAGAAAGAAGTTGCAGGGAAGAGAAAAGGACATCTCCTATGAGGCTACGAAGTCTATTTTGAACTCTATCAAGGCAGGATCATCAGTCTTGTTTGAGTGGGTTAACCATTCCACATTGTGAACATTGAAGCCTCGATATATGTGAATGTTAACTGAAAGATAAGCAAATAGGACGTGGTCAATTTTCTCAGATATGCTTTTAAAGATAGTAACTCCGCTGTTGTGAGGGCGATAGAGAGTAAATATAAACGTAGTAGTGTGAGCAAGTGCAACCCGGAAGCACATATAGGGTAAGTTAGGATCTTCTCTGGAGATGTCTCTACCACATGGAAAGCCATCTTTAATATAGGCACATGGCGATCTTGGGGGTCGGATTTGGAAGTTAGTTAGTATTCTTTAATTACGAACTTCTTTAGGGAAATAGTCTGTCCAATGCCAGTTTCGCTAAGGAATAATAGGTCTGGTTTAGTCTCCTGTAATTGGGTTTCAACCTCTGGAAGGTTAGAACGTAGACCCCTGATGTTAGAGAAGGAGACATGGTAGTGGGGGTCTACGTTGGAAGTTGGAGATCCAGGTTTGGTCGTGTTTGTTTTTGCCTTCTCATTCTTTCGCGTTTCACATTTGATCCCGGACGATGTGGCTCATTTTTTTCTTCTTTTTGTCACACGGGCACTCCTTGCTATTTTGATTGGAAGAAAAGTTGTTTTGATTGATTTATTTTTTTGTGGGGAGGGATCACCACACTCTTCAGCTCACGGGCAACAAAAAGTGCTCAATATCCGGAGAATATTATTTTAATTGGAATTCATTGAGATGAGTATTATTTATTAATTTTTATTTATTGTGGACTATTCTCCTCATCTTTTTCTAAGTAGTTTCACAACGTTTCGGCCAACTATCTGGAAAATAGCTTCTCTCTGTATCTTTTCTGTCAAAATATCTGGTGGACAGGGTATTATGTACTTCTTTTTTTCAGCGATTACATTTTCATGTTTTTATTTGTCCTTTTATTTTTGAAATTGTTGTGGGGTATCGACGTTGCCCACTATGAAAGTAATCAATATCCTTAGTATAGCAGGTGTGTTCCAAATGGAACTTCATGTTGACCCGGGCAAACCAGAGTATCCATGCTAGTATTTTATATATATTTCATATATATGATATTTTATATATATTATATATTTAATATATATATATATTTTCTACATATATATTTTATATATTTGATATATATATATATATATATATATATATATATATTCTACACATATATATTATATATATATTTGATATATATATTTTTTCTACATATATATATATTATATATTTAATATATATATATATTTTCTACATATATATATATTATATATTTAATATATATATTTTCTACATATATATATTATATATATATATTTTCTACATATATATATTATATATATATATTTTCTACTTATATATATATATATATATATATATATATATATATATATATATATATATATATATATCTATTGCATATATATTATATATATATATACCAGCAGTTCAGCCCGCATATGTATATATATATTAAAAAGTTTGACCCATGTCCAGGTAACCTACATCTGAAATTTCAAGTGTTTAGACCCAAAATTGGCGAGGGGTTTGGTAAAGTCTGTAAAGGTCAGCTCTTTCAACTTTGACATCTTGGCAGCCAAATTTTCACTCTAAAACTGAGTAAAAAAACTTGCTGCATATCTGAATACCCTTTATGTAAAATTTCAAATGTTTAGACCCAAAATTGGCCAAAATCTTTTGAACTTTGACCCCTTCACAGACAAATTTTCGAGCAAAAACCGACTAAAAAGCTTGCCCTATGAATACACTTTATGTAAAATTTCAAATGTTTAGACCAAAAATTGGCTAAGTAATTTGGTAAAGACTGCAGAGGTCAAATCTTTTTAAAACTTTGACCACATTTTTAACTCCTTACCATTTATTGCTTTGGGCTCAAATCGAATAAAAAAGTTTGATCCATGTCCAAGTAACCTACATCTAAAATTTCAAGTGTTTAGATACAAAATTGGCAGAGGAATTTGGTAGAGTTTTCAAAGGTCAAATCGTTGAACTTTGACCCCCTTGACAACTAAATTTCTGACAGAAAACTGATTAAAAAGATTTTCCCAAATCTCAATACTACTTATGTCAAATCTCGAGTCTGTAGACTGAAAATTGACAAAATAGTTTGGTAGGGAAATGTACGCACACACACACACACACACACACACACACACACACACACACTTGACCTTTTTTAGATATATAGATATAGTATATATATTATATATATATTTATATATATATATTATACATAGAATATATTTATTATATATATATATATATATATATATATATTATATATATATGTTTTATATATATACTAACATTTCAGCCCGGCATTGCCCGGGTGTTTGGAAGTGTGTGTTGGGCAAAAAAAAAAAAAAAGTGGTAGTAGGAAGGCAGGCTCGAACCCGTACTATGAAGGAGGAAAAGAACGTTATGTCTTTGCTGTTACGACCACCGCCAAACCGGAAGTGACGTAGGTTTAAGTTAAGGCTAGACAATCGAAAAGAGAGGATGACTTTCGAAAATATCGGTAAAAAAAGCGACCCCTCTCTGTAGAAAAGTACCCAGTTGAGGGTGAAGAAATTAATGTTTTTAGCCAATTTTTTGGTATCTGAAGGATCAAGCTTCAAAACGATACTGATCTTGTAAAATACCGTCGCCTTTGTCAAAAGTTTTAGGCAAACATACATACATAGATTAATATATTTGTAGCTCAAATTTTCGACCCAAACCGATTAAAAAGCTTGCCCGATCTCTGAATATCCTTTATGTAAAATTTCAAATGTTTAGACCAGAAATTGTCTGAGTAATTTGGTAGAGAATGCAGAGGTAAAATTTTTAATAAGTTTGACCCCTATTATGACCCCTTAACATTTATTGTTTTGGGCTCAAATTCAATTATTAAGTTAGATCCATGTCCAAGGAACTTATATCTAAAATTTTATTTGTTTAAACCCAAAATTGGCGAAGGAGTTTGGTAGAGTTCTCAAAAGTCAAATCGTTGAGCTTTGACCCCTTAACAGCCAAATTTCTGGCCGAAAACGGATTACAAAGTTTTTCTCAAATCTCAGTACCCTGTAAATACACACAGACACGCAATAACTTTGTCAATTTTCAGTCTATAGACTCGAAATTTGATATACAGAGTACTGAGATTTGGAAAAATCAATGTGATCGGTTTTCGGCCAGAAATTTGGCTGTTAAGGGGTCAAAGCTCAAGGATTTGACCTTTGAGAACTCTACCAAACTCCTCCAACAATTGTGAGTCTAAACACTTGAAATTATAGATATAGGTTCCTTGGATATGGATCTAACTTAATAACTCGATTTACCCCAAAATAATAAATTTAAGGGGTCATAATAGGGGACAAAGTTAAAAAAATTGACCGTTTTTTTGTTTTTTTTTGCTTAGCACACACCTCCAGGCAATGCCGGGCACTCATGCTAGTATATCTATAAAAATGAGCGTGTCTGTGTGTTTGCCTGTGTGTCTGTCTGTGTGTCTGTCTGTGTACATTTCCCTACGCAATAACTCTGTCAATTTTCAGTCTACAGACTCGAAATTTGATATACAGAGTACTGAGATTTGGGAAAATCTATGTGATCGGTTTTCGGCCAGAAATTTGGTTGTTAAGCTCAATAGGGGTCAAAGTTAAAAAAAATTGACTGTTTTTTTTTTTTTTTTTTTTTTTGCTCAGCATACACCTCCAAACATCCGGGCAACGCCGGGCACCCATGCTAGTATATCTATATATCTATGAAAGTGAACGTGTCTGTGTGTCTGTCTGTTTGTCTGTCCGTGTGTCTGTGTACATTTTCCTTCGCAATAACTCTGCAAATTTTCAGTCTACAGACTCGAAATTTGATATACAGGGTACTGAGATTTGGGAAAATCTATGTGATCGGTTTTCGGCCAGAAATTTGGTTGTTAAGCTCAACGATTTGACCTTTGAGAACTCTACCAAACTCCTCCGACAATTGTGAGTATAAACACTTGAAATTATAGATATAGGTTCCTTGGATGTGGATCTAACTTAATAACTTGATTTTACCCCCAAATAATAAATTTAAGGGGTCATAATAGGGGTCAAAGTTAAAAAAAATTGACCGTTTTTTGTTATTTTTTGCTCAGCATACACCTCCAAACACCCGGGCAATATATATATATATATATATATATATATATATATAAAAAGTTGAATGTGTGTGTGTGTGTGTGTGTGTGTCTGGTCACAAATAGGCTCCTATATGGTTGACTATTTAAAAAAAATGATTACATATAATGATAGAAGATGTATCGAGACACAGGAATGGGTATGTTTGATCTGGCAGAAAGGTGGTTCATTAAAATTGTGGGGTCTGCGTTCATGCCTGGTCCACAAGTATGGAAATAAAAATTTAAAAAATTAAAAAAAAAAAAACGTTTACAAGTGTTTTTGATATAAATTTACATAAAAATACTTTGATAAGTATGTTTTAACTTAAATAGGGATGGTATAATAAAATTGTGGGGTCTTCATTTGCGCCTGGCCTCCATAGAATGGAAATAGGCACAAACTTTAATAAAGACTTTTCATATCTATCTGCGTAAGTATACTTTGATAATTATGTTTCAGTTTGAAGAAATATGGTATAATGAAATTATGGGGTGTGGTCGTTCGCGCCTGACCTCCATAGAATGGAAATATACCACAAAGTTTTACAAGGTTTTTTAATATAGATCCACAGAATATTGTGATAAGTGTTTCAGTTTGAACAAGTATGGTATAATAAATTTTGAGGTTTATCTATTTTATTTTTACTTTCATCATATTTTGCTTTGGTTTTGATACCCCCAAATTCGAAGCTATCTCTTTACAACCCTTCCTTTTGATAACCTATCATACTTTCATAAATCAGAGCCCATTTTCTGTAGGCTGTTTTTGAACCCAGTCAACGACGGGTATTTTGCTAGTATATACACACACACACATATATAAATGCAAATTTGTCTCTCTGTGTGTGAGTTCGTTTCTTATAGACTCCAAAACGGCTGAACAGATTTTCTTTCAAATTTACAGAACTTTAGTGTATGAGTCTGGGAGTGATCTTAGTTAAGCTTTGTCTTAGAATACCCCCAATAATTACCGATAATCGATAATTGAAACCGCTATTTTAATTCATCTACGATCAGTAAAGCTATATTTTTTCCATTTCGTCGCTTAGCAACAATGATAGAATAACGGGCCATGAAAATTCTCCTGTGAGTAAATTGATATCATGTTTTTCTTACTGAAGGAAAATGTAAACACGTATATAGTGAACTATATATTAGTATAGGCCGAAAGAATCTTTGCTGTAATGCACAAATGCACAATCAAAGAATTTTCTGATAAATATAATTTTTTGTTCCTTACATGAAAAGTGGTTCCAAAAAAAAAAAAAAAAAATACAGAATGGAACAATGAAGTTGTTATGCTAAAGAAAACAATACTACAACTTTATTTTAAAACTTTTTTCTTGAAAAACTCAATTCAGGTAATTGATTATGTAGTAGCGCTGACAGCAATTCAATGTAGCAACCTTCAGCCTCACCAACTGAATATGGGCCTGGAACTGGGAGCATGTCTTTTCCACAAGCACTGGCGGGAGCTTGGTGAATACTCGGTGGATGGTGGCGGTCAGGTTGATTTGGTATTATGGGAGGTCATGTTGGTGATTTTCTCGACGTATGATCAAACAAAGTAGTCCAGCGGGTTCAGGTCAGTGGAGGAAGGTGGGGGTGGCAATGAGAAAAAGGTGCAAAGTCATAGCACTCCTGAAGCCAAGCCTGGGTCTTTTTGGATTTGTGGACCAGCACCGAGTCCTCTGCCACACCTAGGATCTGCCAGCGGTCACCGGATTGAACCAGGGGATCACCACACTCTTCAGCATGTCCAGGTTCACTTTGGTGTTAACTTTCAAGCCGACTTCAAAGATGTGAGGTGGCAAAATGTGGCTCATCACTTGAAACCACACCAAAAAGACTATAACAGTTGCCAGAAACTTTGTTTTCATCACCTTGGGCACGTCTGTATTATTCGTGGACATCCAACAATGCATGTTAAGGGTCCTGGCAATGGTCCTGTTGTCATAACTTGGATTGGTAGAGAGTATAAGTTGTACAGTGGTGCATCGCCAATCTCGTTTGTTGAACATTGTGTCACTTTTAGACACAATAGAAGGCTCCTATCGCTCTTTGAATTGGTACACAACTGGCCAACTAGTAGATGGTCTCCAACAACAAAAGGATACCGGTTTTCCTCAAACGGAAATGGAATCATGTCATCTTTTCTAGGGCGACAATTCCATCGTTTCACACTGTATTTATAGCTCTGGTTTTACACTAATGAGCTATTAATGGAACCTTGTGTTTAGAAAAATTATATTTGAAATAGAAATTTATATTTTGAATCATTTATAGGTGGGACATTCCAAAAGTAACGTTTCCTAGATTTTATTCCGTCTCAATTGATTAGAGGGAATTACAACTTGCATTGTTATGATAAGTGAACTTATGCGTTCATGACTTAAAAGTTTCATCTCTCTATTGCTGATATTGACGGTGTGATACTGAGAAAACAACCTCTGTCATGGATACACATCAGAAGCAGAAATGTGTCATTAAATTCCTCTATGGAAAAAAAAAAAATTGAACCGATCAACATCAACTGATGCCTGTTGAACGTTTAGAAGCTGATGTTGTTGATGTCAATACAGTTAGGAGATGGGTTCGTCGAATTCAGAGTGGCAACAGAAATGTGAGCAATAAAGCGCGTTCCAGACGCCCATGCACAGTCACCATTGCTGGCAAAAGTGCATTAACTCTGTAGAAAAATAAATTCTGGAACAAAAAAGGTTGCTTGTTTTAATGGTACCACTCTCTTCTTTGTAGCTCTTCAACTTTTTTTACTTAAAAACTAGGATGCATTACTTTTGGAACGAGCAAATAGTTAATAAAACATGTTAAAAAACACTTTGAAAAAGAGTTAAAAAAAACATATTTAATCTGAAAAGGAAACACTTAATAAGTGGATAATCCTTAATCCGGGGAGTTTCGAAGAAATACTTTTCTTCTCATCAGAGGGTAGGAATTAGCAAAATGCGGGATCGGATTTTGCATACAAAAGTATTTGATGAAACTGCAAGTAAGTCAAAGATCTTACTTGATAACAAAAAGTGAAGCAGAGGGAATATGGTGAAGAAAAGGTGACCTCATGCGAATGGATAGTCTGGTGAAAGGTAAATTGTCCAATGACAATATAATATAAATCCAAGAAAGTTAACTGAATTTCCATTCACACAAGTAAAATCCAAGGAAATCACGTAATCGAAAGATGGTTCAATATATATATATATATATATATATATATATATATATATAGTCATCCACATACAGTACTGTTTCGCTGTTTCACAGCTCATCAGTGCGGCTAGACAGGCAACCACTATAAGGTGAATTTTAATTTCAATATATATATATATATATATATATATATATATATATATATATATATATATATATATATATATATATATTGAAATTAAAATTCACCTTATAGGCCTAATTCTTACATGAGGTTTCATGTTGTCTACTGTAGCTAAGTTTTTATTTGAACCTAATTAATTCAATTCAATAATTCAGTTGATGACATATGACAAGCAATAGAGAGAGAGAGAGAGAGAGAGAGAGAGAGAGAGAGAGAGAGAGAGAGAGAGAGAAGGAGTGGAAAGCTATATCTGGTTCAATTCGCGATTTCATTGAGATAAATGATGCTGTTTTGCCATTTTTGGCGTAGACATTTTCATGTGGTGAAAGAATCTACTTAACTTCTACAAAGAAAATAATTTTCACATTGCATTCAAATGTAATTTCAAATATGAAACAAAATTGATAAAAAAAAAAGCTAACTCTAATCTAATTTCTTTAGAAAAGTTACTAAATATATATATATATATATATATATATATATATATATATATATATATATATATATATACAGATTTTTTTTTAACTATTCTAAAGAAATTTAAAATGAATTATAAAAATCAATAATTAATTTTAACTTTTTTTGTTACAAACTTTGCTTTCATATAAGCTGTATCGCCTGAAGAGGTCTCTAGTTACTACCAACTAGCTAACCAAAACATGCTTATGAATGTGTAGTAACATATTATTGCTTATGTAAACACGACTGAGTTTGTCTTTTTTCCAATTTTGCTGGAAATCTTTTCTATTCACCGAGCGGTTTTTCTTGTTTTCGCACTAAACCAAAGTAATGTAGTGTATGAATTATAATGCCCCTTTGAAGAATGTCTCCGAACCCACTTTAAAAATTCATATAATGCATACATTGTCCAAACCACGACAACACTCTTCCGACGATTAACCTACCACTTAGAAGATAATAGCACCATCAAAAGAGACCTAATCCCTCACAAAAACTTACGATCATCCGAAATAAGAAATATTCTAACTAACAA
Organism: Euprymna scolopes; assembly: GCF_053919585.1. Classification (NCBI taxonomy): domain Eukaryota; kingdom Metazoa; phylum Mollusca; class Cephalopoda; order Sepiida; family Sepiolidae; genus Euprymna; species Euprymna scolopes. The sequence continues at coordinate 71,532,331 of NC_136499.1, read as the reverse complement.
TACAAAAATTAGATATCTTAATAACTACACACAACGACTTAAATTACTCCAAACTATATTAATTAAAAAACTACAGTCCCTTATTAACTGAATCGCGTTTTATATCGGGACAAATATACTAACCATATTCAACAATTAATAATAAATAATTAAATAAATAAACTATAAAATAAAAAATAAAATAAGAAAATCAAAATTAAAAACAATTCATCCCTACCCACCTTACACCTACTTATATAACGAATATAAAATAAAATAGAATTAATTATGAATACACCCAAGTCTCGATAAAGAACAACAACAATAACCACTCCTGAGGATAATCAGAAGTACCAATTTAAAGTACTAGAGAATGTGGCTGAACAATAAACACTGGGCACCATACCAGACCAAACAAGAAAGACCACTCAGCGAATAGAAAATTACCAGCAAAATTAGAAAAAATACGAACTCAGTCATGTTTAATGAGACATGCATAAATAATGACTAGCTGCCAAAGTATATATATATATATATAGATAATAGAAAAAATTTTATTATTGAAAATTTATTCAAATTTTCCAAAAAACATTATAAAGAAGGTTTATCAAAATTTAATTATCCGACAAGGAGTACAAATAAACTTGAAAGACTTCATTCTGTGGAGATTCGAAAAATGCAGTTCTTCTCATCTGAGAAAAGAGGTTTAAAATATGCAATCATTTTTTTTTTTTTGTTACATAGGCATCACCACTTATCAAGACCCAGAGACCACTCGAGGATAAGGGTTAAGAGTGTACAGTAGTCAATTGAACAATATAGTAATTGTTAGTAATAGAAATTACGTAATTTGTTACCTAAGTGGAACAGCTCATCAAGAACTTGTTTACGTTGGACTTGAAGACAATCAGATTGTAGTTAGCTGGAAAGCAGGAGAATGGAAGACAGTTCCACAGGCATGCAGTTCTAAGAAAGGAGCCTCTTTCATGAAATCTACGTTTAGGTGTAGGCACAGATAAAGTGTGGGGATACTTATTAATAGTGGTTTCAGCTAGACGAGTGTTTTTCATGAAAGTTCAGCAAAGGGGGGCCATAGATTGAAGCTCAGTCAAGCACTTGCCATGAAAACAACGATAAAGCAGAGACAAACTCGCAACATCTCCTCTGTGAGATAGAGGTTGCAGAGAAGAGAAAAGGACATCTCCTACGAGGCTATGAAGTCTATTTTGAACTCTATCAAGGCAGGACAAGTCCTTTCTAGCAGCTCCTGCCCAAATGTGGCAACAGTACTCCATCCTTGACGTACCTGGCTCTTATATAGATAGAGAATTGCGTCAGCAGTAAGATATCTACTGGATTAATAGAAGGATCCCACCATTTTTCCAGCGGCCTTAGCAACAGATTTAATGTACGTGTTCCATTTCAGATCAAGAGTAAAGGTCAAGCCCAGAAGCTTATCAAAACATGAGGCCTCCCCAAGACGAGAGACATTCATTTCAATTGATGCCAGATGGGGATCAGAACGTTAATGGTGTAAAGATAGAAGTTTGGTTTTAGATGCGTTAAAAGTAACCAGCCACTCCTTTCCCCATTGTACCACATGCTCAAGATCAGAGGAGAGAGAATCGGAGAGCTTGGCCGTTTATGGTCTTAGATGTGCAACTATATATAGTAGTGTCATCAGCATAAATGTCTATAAATGATGTAAGGATGTGATTTGGAAGATCATTAATGTAAATCAGGAAAAGAGTTGGGCCCTGAGGGACTCCAGCATTAATATTGTGAGCTTCTGATTTCTGCCCATCAACTACTACTTTTATGAATCTATAAGAAAGAAATGATTTAATAATTGAGAAGACATTTCCAGCTATACCATAGCTGGAGATCTTGTGAAGTAAACTTTTATGCAATACCTTATCAAAAGCCTTTGATATGTCAAGAGCAATTGCCATAGAAAGGTTGCCTCTGTCCAGCGATTCGCTAATCCTATGAGTTATAACTGTAAACACATCTGCTGTAGCAGAACGGAAATGGTATTGTGTGTCACTAAGAAGGTTATTTTTGTTGAGATGGTTGACTATTTCTCTATTTAACACAGATTCCAGCAACTTACTCATAACGCACAGGAGACTTATTGGCCTGTACTGAGAGAGAGAGAGATGAGTGATCACCTGAATTCTTAAATACAAGGCATATTGATGAGATTTTCCAGTGTGATGGGAAGCAATTCTCCTTAAGACAATGTTTAAACAGCTTTGTAAGTATTGGCACTAGTTCAGGTTGAAGTTTTTTTGAGCACTATAATTGGAATACCGTCAGGGCCGGTTGCTTTACTGGAATCAAGGTTCTTGATTAGCTTGGTAACATCACAAACAGATATTTGTATATCACATAGCGTGTTTTCTGATACAGGAGGAAATATTGGGAGTTGGCGGTCCTTGTTCGCAAAGGGTAGAATTAGCTGCAAAGTTCTTGGCAAAGAGTTTGGCTTTGTCTGATGCTGACGAGATTACCCCAGGTCCATTGATAATAGTTGGGATAGAACACACGCTTCTGTTCAGGATTCTGTTTGCTATTTGCCAAAACTGGTGGGAACCAAGCCGCTGTTCAGCTACTTTGGACTTGACGGACTGAGCATACAACTCTCTTGCGTTCTGTATTACTTTCTTGCTGGCAGTCCTGAAAGCGGCTTTAGTCTCAATACATCTATTACGTTGGAAGCAATGGCAGCAGCACATTCTGGAGAGAACGATGGCTGACTGTTGGGTTTTTGCTGGAACTTTTTCGAGGGTATGAAATGTTGTAAAGTTTGAGAAAGAAGTCTGTTTGTAAAGAGCCGCGCATTGTATTTGGCGGTTGTATTTTGAAATGTTTGAAAAGGCAACGCGAGAATAACGTCAAGAATGAGAGTTCATATAGAAACGTTATTTTAATTTGAATAAAATAAATACACATCAAGTGCGTTTGAAAGCCAAATCACAACGTAATACGAGGAAAACAAACTAACATTTTACTTGTTTTAAATTTATCACAAATTTTGCATTAAAAGAAACTGCATATATGAAATTAATAATGTTTGCATAAAAATTATTAAACAGTGAAAGTTTATAGGGATTTAAATGATTAAAAAAGCAGGAAACAGGGAAAAGGGATATGGTAAAAAATCTATTTAATAAGAAGGTAAAATACAGAACAGGAAAATCCAAAATAAATCCATCGATATCCGATTGGTAATCCATAAAGAACGGGAAAACAGAATTATAGATGCCCAGGATCAATCCATGCTTCTCGAAAAACCATCCGATCATGAAGGAGTAAAGTTTCAGTGTTTTTAAAAACCTGTTTTTTTTGGGAGGGGAGGATCTTTTTTTTTTTTTAAATAGGGAATAAGTCAAATGGAAATGTTAAGGTAAATATTTCAGGGATAGCAATAAAAGATTGAAACTGAAATTGAGAAAGGGGGAGTAAGAAGAAGAGAGGAGACATGAAAAAGAACAGAGAAGAGGAAGACAGAGAATAGTAAAAAGCCGAAAAAAAGAGGAGAGAAAGAAAGATAGACATAGTTGGGAGAAAAGGAGAGTAAGAAAGGCGAGGGGGGGACGATGGAGAACCATCATTATAAATCTATTTTTAGAACATATAAATATAGGTCAAGTAAGGTCAATTTGATCCAGATAAAAAGATAATTGTGTGGAAATAATAATTAAAATTTATTTATTTTAAATTTGGAGGGAAGTTAAAATGGGTAGAAATGTTTACAAATCATAAGTAATGATTCATTAATTTAATGTATACATGTCCGTATACACATATATCGTAATACAAATGTGTGTGTGTATATATATATATATATATATATATATATATATATATATATATATATATATATATATATATATATATATATATATATATATACTTGGAAATTTTTAAACTATTTAAGCTGTACGTAAAAAAGAACAGACTTTTAGTTTCAAAACTTTCATTGGAAAACTCCTTTGCTTATAGGTTAATTAATCTCTTGCAATCACTGCATTAGTTTATTAGTCTGCTTCCAAAAATTTAATATTATTATAGGGATCATCAGCTGTTCTACCATGAAAAACTACTTCAAGTATTTTGTAAATATGTATGTATGTATCAATCTATCTATCTATTTATCTACTAGCAAGGAGACCCGATGTTTCCTGGGATTGAATGATGATCAATGAATATTTCACATTTCTATATTTTTATTGTAAGCGAAATATGTGAAATCGTCCGGGAGGAAGCTTCACATGCCTCCATGTAGTAACTTAGCCCAAAATATATGTTATTCTACATTGCAGTGTAGAGAACCTGCTGTTTCTTTTATAAAATTATTTTATATAAACTTCGTTCCAGTTAACAAAAAAAAAAACATTAAAAAATGTATGTGTGGGGTTTGAGCCTACAAACCATGTCATACAAAAAAAAAAAAAACCCCAAAAAAACAACAACAAAAAAAAAAAACGTAAATTTTCCAGTCTTATAAAATTCTTTGCAGTTAATGAAACATATATTAAGAAATCTAAGTGCGGAGTTTGAACCTACAGACCATGTCATGCAAAAAACAAAAAAAAACAAAAACAAACAAAATCACGCTATCAACTTACCCACAGTAGAATTTTCACGGCCCGTTGTTCTATGATTGTTGCTAAGCGATGAGATGGAAAAAATGTCTTTACCGATGATAAATTAAAATAACGGTTTCAATTATCGATTATCGGTAATTATTGGGAGTATTCTGAGACAAAGCTTAACTAAGATAACTCGCAGACTTATATACTAAAGTTCTGTAAACTTTAAAGAAAATCTGTTCAGCCGTTTTGGAGTCTATAAGGAACGAACTCACACACACACACACACACACACACACACACACACACACACACAAAGTTGCATTGAAATAATTGTAGAGAAGAGATATGTGCGTGTGTGTACACATATTTATGTTGCTGCCAAATTTTCACTGTCTTTCAGCATAGTTGTCTCTGTTAGTGGAATAAACATGTAACCACTGAACACTTCTGATAAGTAAAGAAGAATCATTTTTATTGCTACCATTTGATTTTATTGCATTCTATCTCCATCCACCTTTTATATCTTTTAAAATTTCTTTTAACAACGAATTCTTATCACGTACTGTGCTTAATAGAGGCTCTACCCCCAAGTAATACGAAGAGAGGTCGACCAGAAGAAAGCTAGATTAAGATTGTTGCCAATAATTTGAATTGTGATTGCTTTGCTATCAACACCAAACATCAAGAAAAAAATAATTTGCGAATTTCAGATTATTTGGTTTGTTTATTTTATTTTACAGCATATCAACCTTTTTTTGGGTTTTTTAAAGCCGAATCCAGTTACTTTGGTAAAAAAGTATTATGCTCCAAGTTGTTTATATTTTCAAAAATTTATTCATGGTGTTTCGTTTGGTTGTTCGGTCGATGAAAATTGGCTGCTTGTTCAAATTGGCACTTATAGTGATAAACAAAAATGAAGAGGCACTTTTATATTGTACCTACTTGTTACGGAATGAAGATTGCATATTCCAAAAATCACAAAAATTAATCAAGTATTTGTTTTTATTTATCAAAAACAAATCTGCCATTTTTTACTAAGTGACAGAGTAGGCCGTGTTTTACTAGAGAACTTAATAATGGGAAGTAATCAGTGATTGTTTTGACAGCTTCCACGTGCATTAGAGTTGTCTGCTCTTGTCCACCTATTCGTTGAACGCTTTTTTCACCCTCAATAAAACTGAGTAAAATTTAATTTTTCTGAATAAAAAATAAAACTACTTGATAAAATTACATGATTTTTGGAATTTTTCATCTTCGTCCTATGACTGGTACGTACATTATACGGACATTTTTGTATTTTCTTTAATTTTAAATGCCGCCATAAGTGCCAATCTGAATAAGCACCCAAAATTGTTGTTTTTGTTTTTTGGCTTTGCAGAACATAATTGAATTTTACAAAGAGAAAAGAAAAAAACAGTACCATTAATATTTGGTGCATTTTATATCTCAAGAATGTATCTTCAGACAGCCTAATCTGCTAGCACCAGGCAGAAGATTGTGGACATACACCATACTCATACAATAGTGTAGAAGTAGTAGTGACTGTATTAATAACCCCCCCCCCCCTTTATCATCTTATTTCCCTTAGGGGTTTGCTGTTTTCTGACAGCCTGCAACCCCAATCTCTAAGATTGGCAATCTTGAGGATTGATTCTGTTCAAATTCCACCATCTATGATCCTTGTAATGGTTTGCATCCAAGTTTTCTTGTGCCGCCAAACATTCCTTCAACTCTCCAGCTCAAGGCCTCTGCCTTTTCTTATCCAACGATTTGCTCCTCTCAATATGGCCAAAACAACATAGTCAACTAATTGCCAGTATATTAAACCTCGATAACAGAATATCAGAAATAATATGATGGATAATAACGTTGGATATCCCTATGATACTTTCTCTATCATTACGCCCGCCAAAGACAGGCAAGTGAGGACCGCGTTATGGTCCAGCACTCAATCAGAGAACTGAACTTGTATGGATACAACAGCTTAAAAATACTTTAGTTTAAGCTATCATGTGAGCTGCTCACCAAAAAGTGACTTCCAATCAGAGAATTGAACTTGTTATACATCAGCAAAACAAGTTTACGATTAACATTATAGATTCAAATTTCGTTATGAAGTAAATATATTTGATCATAGACATTGTTCAGATTGTTTTTAAAACGAAAACAAAATCTGTGAGTATTTGAATGTGAAAACAACAATTTATACTAAATCAAATACAGGAACAAGATCTATTAAGCAGAATAAAGTGGTGGTGGTGGTGGGGAGGACAAACCAAAAATGAGAACTAAATTTGTTTCCAGTTTTCACAGCAAGTGTTCCGGTAATCACATCAGAGGAGAAAGTCAGAGGCAAGAATAATTGAATTTAGCACTTACGAGATTTAGGCGGAGATTTAAGAAAAAGACATGAAGAATAGTTGTCAGATTTTTGTATGAAAAACAACAGCCGATGGTAAAACTCAGGAATAAACGATAAAGACAAGATGGAATAAAAAAACAAACAAACAGATGAGAGTTACAAATAGAAATAAAAGTAATACAACCTATGCATGTTATAGTTTTATACACCGTTTATATATATATATATATATATATATATATATATATATATATATATATATATATATATATAATGGTTGTATGTATATCTATAATATAAAGCTAAATGTGTGTGTGTGTGTGTGTGTGTGTGTGTCTGGTCACGAATAGGCTCATATATGGTTAACTATTTTAAAAAACTGATTACATATAATGATAGAAGATGTATCGAGACACAGGAATGGGTATGTTTGATTTGACAGAACGGTGGCTAATTAAAATTGTGGGATCTGCGTTCCCGCTTGGTCCACAAAGTATGGAAATAAAATTTAAAAAAAAACGTTTACAAGTGTTTTTGATATAGATTTACATAAGAATACTTTGATAAGTATGTTTTAACTTAAATAGGGATGGTATAATAAAATTGTGGGGTCTGCGTTCGCGCCTGGCCTCCATAGAATGGAAATAGGCACAAACTTTAATAAAGACTTTTCATATCTATCTGCGTAAGTATACTTTGATAATTATGTTTTAGTTTGAAGAAATATGGTATAATAAAAGTATGGGGTGTTCGTTCGCACCTGACCTCCATAGTATGGAAATATGTCACAAAGTTTAACACGGTTTTTTAATATAGATCCACAGAATATTGTGATAAGTGTTTCAGTGTGAACAGGTATGGTATAATAAATTATGGGGTTTATCTATTTTATTTTTATTTTCATCATATTTTGCTTTGGTTTTGATACCCCCAAATTCAACCCAAATTTACAACCCTTCCTTTGATAACTTATCATACTTTCATAAATCAGAGTCCATTTTCTGTAGGTTGTTTTTGAATCCAGTCAACGACGGATACTTTTGGTAGTTATATATATAATGGTTGTATATTATATATATATATATATATATATATACACATATATATATATATATATATATATACACATATATATACACACATATATATATATACATATATACATATATATATATATATATATATATATATATATACATATATACAACTAATATATATGTATATATATATATATATATATATATATATATATATATATATATATATATATACATATATATTAGTTGTATAGGTTGGTATGCTAGGTGTAGATCCATTGAAATCCCGTGTTTATTAAAGTGCTCAGTGGAGGACAGAGCAGGTATATAGTATGTTTATTATACAAACATTATTGGTTACATATGTGCATACTTGTTTCAGTAGGATCTCAATTTAGAGAAACCCACCTCATCAGACTGAAAAAAGACGTGACACTGAAGCCAAAATGAAGGTTCATTCATTTTGTATATAACTTATTTGTGACTTTAACCCTGGAAAAGGGAGTTGTTTAGTTCGTGAGGATGGGTAGGTAGGATGGGGGGGGTAAAATTGCGGTAAAGAAAGGAATAGGGAGTGAGAGGAGGAGGGGAGTATGAAAAGTACAATCCAGTCTGGTCAAGGCACCTCAGCAGGGGGGGGGTTATGGCTATACTCTAGTTTTAGGACTTAAGTATCTGTACTTTGATCTGAAGTGGTCTCAGGGTAGTCCTTTTTTTTCTAGTTGGGTCCGATTCTTGATTGTAGACTTTCTGTCTATTTCATGTGTGCATATATATATATATATATATATATATATATATATATATATATATTAATTCCATATCTTGAAATTTGTAGCGATTTTGGAGGAATATCAATTCGTCTCTGATAAGTTGTTTAGTAATGTGAAGCGAATATCCTTTGCTATCCCACGAAAAACGTGTAAGATGCAACATAATAAAAATTAGGAAAAAATATAGAAGAACAAAATACAAAATAAACATACAATATTTATGAGTGTGAATTGACTCCATCTTTTGGCATTTGAATAAAAACTACTGGTATATATATAGCCAGTAGAGTTTAGTTTCCTTGAAGTACATCCAATGAAACAACATGTGTCTACCAAAAGAGTGCTCAATGAGTGAACAGAGCAGGTATATTAAATTTATTTATACAAACGTATGTATGTTATATATATATATATATATATATATATATATATATATATATATATATATCAATTCGTCTCTGATAAGTTGTTTAGTAATGTGAAGCGAATATCCTTTGCTATCCCACGAAACACGTGTAAGATGCAACATAATAAAAATTAGGAAAAAATATAGAAGAACAAAATACAAAATAAACATACAATATTTATGAGTGTGAATTGACTCCATCTTTTGGCATTTGAATAAAAACTACTGGTATATATATAGCCAGTAGAGTTTAGTTTCCTAGAAGTACATCCAATGAAACAACATGTGCCTACCAAAAGAGTGCTCAATGAGTGAACAGAGCAGGTATATTAAATTTATTTATACAAACGTATGTATGTTATATATATATATATATATATATATATATATGTATATATATATATATATATATATATATATATATATATATATATATATATATATATATATATATATATATACACCCGTCTGGAGTGTAGTAGCATGCTATTTCATATATGAAGGGGTTACCACGGTACTGAAGTAAGAAAAATGCCATTATATGTCTATGTATGTCTGTATGTGTGTGTATATATGCGCGGGTGTAGCAAAGTGTAGGCGTTTATAAGTATATTAATATATTAATATATATATGTACATGTGGGGTTTAGATAACTTTCGTGTTTTATGTTTATTCATATTTTGTTTGTTTATTTGTTTTTATTTTTATTTATTTTTTGTTTTGTTTTATTTACCTTATTTTAATTTTAACTTTATTCCTGCGTAGTTTAGAGTTATTGCCTAGTTTCAGTACGTATGTGTGAGTAAAATAAAAACGAACAGCATAGATTCGCTTTTGAATATATGTATTAACGTGAGTGTGTGTGCGGGTGTGTCTGTGTATGTGTGTGTTGTGTGTGTGTTGCATGTATGTGTGTGGATGGATGTAGATTGAAAGACACCGGTCAGTACTTAGTGACCATAGCAAATGTTCTTAATTTACAGACTCCAAGACAAAAAAACTAAATTCTCAAGTACCTTATGCCATAAAAACCAAAAGATAGGTTGGATAAGGGGAAAGGGAAATGAAAAAGATATTTATTATCTTCAAAGACCTCACTTGTCCTCTCATCGTTTTATGACTCCCACCCAGGTTACATTCTAACTTGACAAACGAAATAGGAAAATGTATTTGGTTGAAATATCAGTTTCGACGGTAATTCTTGGCCTGAAGACGTAATCCCCCAACGCAGGTGATTACAGAAACATGTATGCACATATGTAGCCATTAATGTTTGTATAAATAAATTTTATATATATATATATATATATATATATATATATATATATTATCACTATAGAAATGTGGTTTATTTGAAGATCTTATTGAATTTTCATAGAACTGATGATCCTCACTAATAAAATCATTAAAAAATTTTTAAGATCGTTAGTCAATTTGAATTTGTATTAAAACATAATACATTTCTGCGGATTAGATGTCCCATGAAACTGCAGTAAAGTCATAAGACAAGCCACACCCATTACTTATTTTTTTTTATAAATGATATAGAACCGTTTGTGTGTAACAGTGCTACTATCTTCATTCGGCTTTGTTCTGATTCTGAAAAATTGTATCTATTATTACACTGAAGTTGAGTTAATCAATGTTTGTTTTCCTAAAGCTTGTTTCATATATATTTTAATCCTACAAAATACATGCTAAAATATTCTTCAATTTTGGGATTGAGTTAAGCTTTAATTGTTCTTTTTAATCACAATTCTCAATTAATTTACCAAGTAACTCATCTCTTACTAAGTCTCTATCTATCACTAACAACCTTTCTCACTGTATGTTATTTGATCCCCTCTCCTCAGCTCTTATCTTATACGGTATCTATCACTCTTGTTTCGGTCTCTATATTTATTAACATGGAGACAGAAAGAAGCAATGATAAAAAGATTAGAATAGTCCATCCAAGAGTAGTTATAATATCTAACCCGTAGCTGTAGAAAAGGTATGAGAGAGAGAGAGAGAGAGAGAGAGAGAGAGAGAGAGAGAGAGAGATAGGAGAAAGAGAGAGGGAGATATAAAAAAAAGAAACTCGTTTTGAATTTTGTTTTTTATTCTTTACTAGCTGTTCTCGGCCACGCGTTGCTGTGGTTCAGTTTGTTAAAATGAACACATTCCTCAAGAAAAAATGCATTTTGTATTGTTTATTTACTTTTAATATTTTCTGCAATTTATTTTCCTAAAAAAAGATTCCTTTTTTACCATAAATTGCTTTTTGTAGGAAAACATGCATTTTTTTAAAAGAAAATTGGTAGTAAACGTTTCTTTTTGCAAACGGAATTTTTATTATAAAAAGAAAAGATGAATGCTTTATATAAACACTGTAAATAGTAAGGTGAAAGTATAGAGAATTTTTTTTTTCAAGAGAATGTACAAATTAATTTTTTGTCAACAGATGTTAAGAAAATAAACAGAAAAAAATAATACCATCATTAATTAATTAATTAATTAATTACGCAAAAAAAATAAAATAAAATGTTGATTTAGTGTTTCAACATTTAAACAACGCTCGGTTGAATCCGGTGGAATGAAATGGAATCGGGGGGGGGGGTCAAATTCTGCATGAGTACCATTCTGTTTAATTTCGTCTTGTGTTCAATTTTTGAAGTGGGCTATCAGCGATTGCAAAGTAGTAAATGTAACGAAAATGCGAAAAATTCAACACTAAAATAATTTTAATAAGTGCTCAGCTTCTAATAAAAATCCTAGTAAATCAATCCCCCGTATTTGTTCAGTTGTTGTAAAAATGGAAGGAAAACTTAAATTTCGCTCCGTTGTAATTTCTTTTTATTAACCCAAAATTTAAATTGTAGAACGATTGCCGTTAACCCCCCCCCGAAAAAAAATAAATAAGAAAACAACCCACTTCCCCGTTAAAAAAAGAAAAAAAAAACAATCGTATAAAATAATTTGCTGACCTTTCAAAGTTGCTTTAATTACAAAAAAGACGTTTTCAATTATTTATAAAGAAAACTATTTTATACAAATCCAATGTTGCTTTCATTACCAAATTGTGTTATTAATCTTTTAAATGTTTTACGCAGTTTTCAATGATTCTTTTTCCAATAATATAGTTGCTTTAATTTCCAAAAAACTTTTCGTAATATTTATTTGTCCGAGAAAAAAAGAAACTATTTTATAAGAATCCGATGTTGCTTTCATTACGAAATTGTTGTATTAAAAGTATAAATTTTTAATAAAAATTTTCATACAATAAATGTTTTGGGTTTGTTTTGGTCATCAAATGGCGCTTGTCCATATCAAACCCTGATGAATAAATATGTCATGTGGTTGTCACAAACATTTACCACTGCTTGTCTGTTTTTAATAACCAAAAATGTTCCATATAAAACTTTCCCGTTCTCATTAATGAAAGCGAAATATTTCCAATTAAACTGGTCTCGGAATAGACACCCCAAACCTCCCCCTGTTAAGAAAGGCTTTCGGAATAGACAACCCTTAACGGTGTCAGCATACCCAGAAACCTACCCAAGTGTACTTGTGGAATGTGAACGATGGTTTTGGCGTAATGTAATAATGTACCGGCATATCATTCTATGTCGAAATTCCTAAGCTCCTTTCACACTAATTAATTTAGGTGACTGAAATAGGAATTTGAAGATTAAGGACCAAACGTAATTTTCCCCCAGGAAAGAAAGTGTTTGTATATATATATATATATATATATATATATATATATACATATATATATATATATATATATATATATTTATATAAATGGATTAAGAAATTCCAACGAAAGAAAGATGTATACTTAAATAAGGGAGTAGTCACCAACAATGTGTATTTTTTAACATTATTTTATTATTCCGTGTCTTGGTTTTTTTATGTTTGGATCATTGTAATAATGTTTTTAGGTCATGGAAATCGTTTTTACGCGCGTTTTAGACGGTCTGTGATGCGTCCGCGTCAGAAATTATTTTCAAATGTGTTGGAGATGTAAAAATGGCGATTTTCGTAGTTAATTTGAAGTTTTTCCAAGGGGTGGAGGCTTGTAAGTGTTTATTATTCATTGGTATGCTCAATTTTTATTGCTCTTTTATTGGGCTTGTCCAGGGAGACGTTGACCTGGCTGTAGTCGCTATCTCTTTCTGCTAATGTTTTTTTCTTTTCCTTTAGGGTGGGGTAGGGTGTGTGTGTGTGTGTTTGTGTGTGTGTGTGTGTGTGTGTGTGTGTGCTTGCTTTTATTGGTTTGGGAATGTGTATATTGTTTTATAGTATTTTGGGGTTATTTGCTTTCTTAGGAAGGCGGCTGTGGTCCGAGGTCGTTACTAATGTGTATGTGTGGGGAGGGGGGGGGGCTGGCTCTTCTGAAGTAAGGGTAGGGGTGCTTTCATTCTATTTTGATATTTATTTTTTGGATTCTTGGATTTTAGTATTGTGATTTTTCGTTTTAGTCTTTTCGGGTATTCCTTATATTATGTTTGTTTAGAAAGAGGGGTGTATTTAAAATAGGGGATTTTTTAATGTTTCTATTCATTTGTCTCCCCATGTGGGTATGGCCAGACCCAGGATTGGTTCCTAGTGTGGGGAAGATTTTGTTCCCCAAAGGGGAGGGGCATTGGAGGGGGTATAGGTATGGGAGGGGGATGATAGAAGGGATGATAGTCGTTTCAGTCATGAGGGGGGTCTCCTCCACCGACTGAGGAGGGAGCGAGGTGTTGGAACAGATATTATACTATGGTTCTAGGTGTCTCCTAGTGTTGTTGGTTTCGAGGTTAAGTAGGGTTGGCATTGTTCAGTGTGTTGTATTAGAGATAGGGGTGTTATGTCTGTGTGTGGTTGTATGCGCGCACGTGTGTGTGTTTTAATGTGTCGGTTCTGATTTATGTGTGTGTGTGTATATGTGTATGTGTATGGGTGTGCATGCGAGTGTACCTTGCATTTCATGTTTTTGTGTGATGGTATTAGGTTCTGTTCAGTTCAGGAGTGAATCTGGTGATGAAGTTTTTTTTTTTTTTCCTGTGGAAGTAAATAAAAATAATTGTCTGTTTGGAAGATTGGCATTATTTTCAAGCTGTTTCCACTGCATGTGTGTACGTGTTTTGAAACATAGAGGTGTCTGTTATCTGCAATTTTGATGTTGCTCTTATGTAAGGCCACTCTATTGCTGAAATTTTTGGTGGCGCCTATGTAGGATTTGTTGCATGTTGTGCATCTTAGTGCATATACTACATTTCTGGAGGTGCAATTTAGATCCTTTTTTATTTTGAATGTTTGTGCTGGGTTTTTGAATGTGCATGTGTTACCTTCTATTATTATGTCACATACTCCACATCGCGGTTTGTTGCATTTTGTAACTCCTTTTGTAGTATGTGGGACAAGTTTTGAGGAAGTTAGGATGTGTTTTAAGTTTTTGGGTTGGCGTTTGCTTTTTATTATTTTTGTTGTTTTAAGTATGTTGTTTAGTTTGTCATTCTGATTGAGGAGGATAAGGTTTTTTGCTATCTGTGTGAATAGTTCTGGGTTGTTTGTGTTGTGTGTAGAGACGTATGCTAGAATTTGTTCTTTGTTGTGTTCTTTTGGGGTTCTTAGTTGGTCTATTGAAATTTTTTCAGCCAGTTACATACCTTCCTGTATTAGTGGTATTGGGTATCCTCTTTTCCGCAGTGTTATTTGCAGTTCATTCAATCTAGTTGAATGGAGGTGTCTGTCTGTTACTATGGTATATATATATATATATATATATATATATATATATATATATATATATATATATATATATATATATATACATATATACATGTATATATACATATATACATATATATATACATATATATATACACATATATATACATGTATATATACATATATATACATATATATATACACACATATATATATACATATATACATATACATATACATATACATATATATATATACACATATATATATACACATATATATACATATATACATATACATACAGTGATGATCATATTTATTGGCACGGTAAAATAAAAGTTAAATTTTGTCTAATGAATTCTAAAAAAGGGATTAAATTAAAGAAAATAACAAAGTATATTATGCATTTTTAACTGGCCAGAGGAAGGGCCACATTGTGTCAGAATGTCTGGAAAATGGAGACGGGCAAGATGTAAGTGCCTCTCTCACCTCGAAAAAATGAACACCAACTGGTCATTGATCCATGTGTACATAAACAAAGTAATGTGCGCCACATTGATTGATTCACGGATTTTTGTGAGGAATTTGGTTTCTGGTCTACCAAATGGACACAAGACTATGGTGCTGACTATTTCTGGAAAGAGCATGATTAGCAGGGGGAGCAACCAAAGGTCTATCTGCAAGTGGATAAGAGGATCCCTGTATGCTGTCCCTGGATGGAAATCTATTGGGGTTTAAATCTCCTGTTTGAACTTGGCGTCATCCATTTGTTGAGCAGTGTTCATATAAATGAACACGATGAAACCAATTTCCCAAATGAAGTTACCAGTGTTGGCGCTGCTGATGTTCTCTTCGACTCAAGAAACATTGGACTGTAATCTGAAAGTAGTCAGGCGAATGGCTGCCAAAATAGCTAATCATGTGGACACGTTCGGAAGGACTATAATTCCAAATTGCAAATTTAGATTTGCAACAGACGGTTAATAGCATACCCAGAAAAAGAACTTAGTTCCACCAAAGGATTTATTTTGCTGACGGTGATTGTTCAACATAAAAATGCGATCTATTATGGATGACCACAAACTGAACGACCATGTAGAAACATACATAGCACACACCAATGTGTGCTCACAAACGGACCGGTATAGAGAGAGATCCAACATATCTGTGTTAGATTTAAGAAAATCCTACCTTTAGGTGCATGTGCACTGATTTTTATGACCGTTCCAAATCATGCAGTGAAGAGGTAAAGATACTAAGATTGACTAAGATTGGATTTGGGTTTAATGCAGTCCCATCCATTATGGCCAACAGAAAACACAAAATGTAGAAACGTTAGATCTTGGAAAATGCCACTTCGTCTGGTGGACCAGATGATGGGACCTCAGATAACACTGAGTATACCACACTGCCTGTCCGACAGACAACACGAAATGTAGAAACCTTAGAATCAACTGTGTAATGGAGCACACGCTGGAGATTACCAGTCCGATTTTTGTACGTGCTGTGATCAGGGATCAAATGGGAGTGTAGACAATGCATGACTAGGCGAACATCATGGTGGCCAACGCAGAAATAGTACTACACATGCACGAATGAACTGAAAGCGAGGCTCATACTCATTTGCATATGTGTAAGTCTTGGGGTATAAAAGATTGGGAATTTTCTTGTGTGTGCAGTATTTGTTTCATACTCTGACAGATTCATGCATGTTGCTCATTTTAGAAGAAAGACAGACGGGGTAGAAGCAGAAAAAAACTTTAAACACATTCACCCATAGAATCGCTGATAAAATTCACAATCCTTTTTGTAATCCCATTATATCTAATATATACTCATAATTAAAATATAAAATTAAGTCAGCCAGGTGCTCGACTTTAGTTTCCATCTTACAATATTAATATTAGTAAATTGCCATTGGTTCATGCTGTTAAGAAAAAAAACTTGTAATTTGATTTAATTTGTTTGCAAATACAATGATTTCTGCTGACACAATTTTCATTTCCCTAAAACTTTGAAAAAAAAGGTAATAATTTTTTTTTTATTATTACATTTTTACCCCAAACAAGGCACATTGCCACTTTGATGTAGGGGGCTACTATTAGGGACACAGGCTACAGGGGTACTAGGTGGGGAGTTGGACAGCAAGATGTCGGTTCACATTACACTTGAACTTCTGCATGTCAATACAGTTGGGGAAGCAGGAACCCGGAAGGGAATTCCGAAGTCTAGCGGTTCTGGGGAAGAACTACTGGAGTAGAAGGTTCTCTTATATCTGGGGATCTCTACTGTGAAGGGATGGGATTTTACTGCTTGTTGGGTTTGTCAGGGGTATTTACGTAGAGGGGGTACAAGTGCTTGCAGTTCATTGGAACATTCACCGTTAAATTACTTGTAGAACAGGCAGAGGGATGCTACATTTCGTCGATGGGAGAGAGGCTGAATCTTGGATGACAGTTCCGGACCTATTAGGTTGGCGACTCTCTTTTGAACCTTTTCTAGGAGTGAGTGAATGTTTTAACTTAAATAAAAATTATTTACCTTACACATAATAAGCATTTCTTTTTTTTTTGTCTCTATATTAATAATATTATGCGACCACTTAGCACGTTTTTGTGTATGTGTGTGGTTCTTGCATATACATGACTGATTTTTTTTTGTTTTATTTTTAATTTTATTCTTTGGTTTGTACACTTTTAAAAGTGTGCAAACTAAAACGAAACTACAAACTAAAAAGGATATTCCTGCATCACAAGCAATATCAGGTCAATAACTCAGACTTTTGTGGCACTGCCCAAATTTTGTCTATGATGACCTTTTTTCAGCTTATGGATATACTCGGGATTGTTTTGATAGATATTATTTATGAAGTAACCATACAGTGGAGGTTTAAGATTCAGTGAGTGTGAAACCCATTCAGGATCACATCTACTAATGAGACGATCATGTCCTTGCATATCATTGAATGACAATAAAACAAAGACTGTTGGACATGTATAACTGAAACTTTGTGGAGAAGTCAAGCATATACTGAAGTTTATTTGTACTAAATATAGTTGGATTTTAGAAAGGATTGTGAATTTTATTGACAATTCCATGGGTGACATTTTTTGGGGTGGGTGGGTTACCTTGTATAAAAATTTGATTTTTATAGACAAATGCTGACTATATTATTATATATATTATATATAATATTATTAGATTGGGCTAGATTTCAAAAGAGATGGAGAAAAAGTATAGTTTGGTTGTTTTGTTTTACAGCGTATCAACCCTTTTTAGATTACTTAATGCAGAATCCAGTAATTTTGGAAAAGGGTTATCAGAGTCAGTTGTAATAAGTAAAACAAGGAAATGATGTGAGGAAATGGGTGGACTTAAGAGAAAGAGGGATAAATAAAAACCTGGTCAGAGATAAGTTAGTTTGGAAGTTAATTTCTAAAAGCCATTCAAATGAGAGGAAAAAGTGGACCTTGAATTTACTTTCAACAGCCTCATAACTCTTGCTTTCTTTATTTTGTCCTTTAGTCCTTACATTCAATGAGTAATGTTTTTGACAAAGTAGGAAGAATTGCTGTGTTCTGGGCCAGAATATATCCAGGTAACACTTATCGTTGGCTATTTTTTTACCTTGAAATAGTATTTTTTGAACTCCTTACATCAAGTGGCTTCGCGCCTTGTCTGGAGCAATTTCCATATAAAAAAAAACACATGCCAGCATGTAAAACAAGTAATAAACTACTCTTACTGCTGCTGTCATCATCATCATGCAGTTAAAGAAGGAACAACTATTTTATTTTATTTATTTTAATTCTCAGTCACTACAATGCCATTTAATGTGGTATAGTGTTTGTCTGGAGATTTTTCACAAAGTACTTGATCTGCTGCTGCTGCTGCTGGTTATAGATGACATAAGACTGAGAATATTGTGTTTATCTCTCTCTGCACATAAAGCCCTATTTATGTTTAGAAATTTGAAGTGAATTCTTAGGCACATTTTCTGAAATCTGAAATAGGTTATATGCATGACAGCAGTTAAACATAGACTATATATATTGATGGTTAAGTTTACATAACCAATATCTGTGGAAATATATGCATCTCTGACGAAAATATATCTGCAACAATTATTTTTTATAATGTTCATGCATTACCTACATTTTTGAGCTACTGTTCTCATAATGGTTGGAAATAACATCCAAGATGAGAACAGTAGTTCAAATAACGCATAATCTTTTGTTATTTTAAAAGTAGTTGCACTGACTTCACGTTGCCCTTTAATGTAACTTACAATTTATTTTACTTTTCTTTTTTTTTAAACGATGTTGTTTATTTTTTCTTCAAATAATTTTTTGTTCCAATCAAAGGAAAACAGCTCTGTACATGCGAATACAGTTATGTCCATTTTTTTCAAAGATGGCAGATATTTGAAAATAACTACAACCTGCATGTAAAAGTGATATTAAAATGATGATGATGATGATGATAATGATGACGGCGACGACAGTAGAAATGTGCACCATATCTGATAAGCATAAGAAGAAGATGATGATGATGATGATGATGATGTGTTTATTATATATAGTAGACACAAGGTTAATCAATCAACATTAAGCGATTTTATCTTTCAGAAGAGCAGAACGGAACTCGCCTTACCAATGTTGAACCGAACCAATTAGAGTCTGACCCTTGATGCAATTTGACTGGCTTTTCTCTCACCTGAGATATTTAAATGACTTTAACGATAGCAATCAGTCATGTTTTAGGGCATGAATGTCACACAGGTAAAACTTTTATTGAACAAAGTCATGATTAAGCATCGTTCTCACTTATCTGATTGAGACAGGGTAGAAGAGGAAGTTTACTAACCTTTTCAATTATATAAGCTGGAAAATATCTAAAGCATAATATAGTTATCACACCTATGTTGTGAATATAAAGTTATTAGCAGGAAGACCTGATGCTTTCATCTTCCATATCCATCTGTTGGTAGATCAGTCGGTAATGACGCTAGACGGATAAATAATGACTAAGGCTGGAGTGCTAAACGATCTGGTTTTGATTCTAGCAAATGGTACCTAATCCAGATTCTTTTTCTTTTTTTTTTTGTTGTTGTTAATGCCCCCGTTTAACCCCCTAACATATTTGATAGAAGATAAACTTTGGAAAACTTTATGAATTTGCAAATTATACATATGATTTAAATTTTTGTTACGGTTCTATTTTTCACCTATATATATATATATATATATATATATATATATATATATATATATATATATATATATATATATATATATATATATATATATATATATACGAAACAGTACTGCATGTGGATAAATACAATGCTCCCTATTAAGATAGGGAGCGTTGTATTTATCCACATACAGTACTGTTTAGAATAGGTTGAGCATATTGTACAGGTTGAGCATATTGGGAAGTGATATACAAATTACCATTAGTGTATTAAGCGATGCTCTATGTGTAAACAAATTGAGCTTAGGTATTTGAACAATGTATATATATACTAGCAGGCCCGGTCATAAAATATATATATATTATATCTTAATTCATACAAATAAAAAAATATATATATTATATCTTAATTTATACAAATAAAAAATATATATATTATATCTTAATTTATACAAATAAAAAAAATATATATTATATCTTAATTTATACAAATAAAAAATATATATATTATATCTTAATTTATACAAATAAAAAAAATATATATTATATCTTAATTTATACAAATAAAAAATATATATATTATATCTTAATTTATACAAATAAAAAATATATATATTATATCTTAATTTATACAAATAAAAAATATATATATTATATCTTAATTTATACAAATAAAAAATATATATATTATATCTTAATTTATACAAATAAAAAAAAATATATTATATCTTAATTTATACAAATAAAAAATATATATATTATATCTTAATTTATACAAATAAAAAATATATATATTATATCTTAATTTATACAAATAAAAAATATATATATTATATCTTAATTTATACAAATTTCTTATTTCTTATTATAGAGCCAATTCTCTGTTGATTATTATCCAATATACAATAATGATAAAAAAAAATATGTCTTGGGTACCATATGATAGAATTAAAACCAGAACGTTTCGCACTCCAGCCTTAGTTGTTATTTATCTCTCCAGCATCGTTACCGTCTAAGCTACCGACAGATGAATATGAAAGGTTAAAAATTAAGCGACTTTGAGGTATGAATGTTTAATTTTGACATGCATATTAAGTAGGTGTAATGTTTTATTCTATTTGTTTTGCCAAAGTCAACTCTGTAGACCAAATATATATCTATATATATTACATTTTCTAATACAAATACACACACAGACAGATACAAAAATATTTCTGTGTGCAAGAACGGTTTCATCTTAAATTCTATGCAATTATACAAAACGTACAGGAACAAAAAAAAACAACACTACAGCTTTATTTTAAAAGTTTTGATTGAAAAAAATCAATTCAGGTAACTTGATTAAGTAGTAGAGCTGACATCTAATCAATGTAACCGCCTTCAGCCTCAATCCTCACCTTGATACGGGTCTGGAACTGAGAGCATGCCTTTTCCATAAATGCCAGTGGGAGCTCCACGAATACTAGGCGGATGGCAGCGATCAAGCTGGCTTTAGTCTTGTGGGAGGTCATGTTGGTGATGTTCTTTACGTATGATCAAATGAAGTAGTCCAGCAGGTTCAGGTCGGGGAAGGAGGGGGGGCAGTGAGAGAAGGACACAAAGTTGTAACACTCTTTTTGGACTTGTGGGCTAGCATCGAATCCTGCTGCCACACTCAGGGTTTGCCAGCAGCCATCTGATTGCACTAGGGGCTCAGCATACTCTTCAGCGCATCCAGGTACACTTTGATGTTGACTTTCAAGCCGACTTCGAAAATGTGAGGTGGCATGATGTGGCCCTCACCTAAAACCATACTAAAGATCATAACTATACCAGAAACTATATTTTCATCACCTTGGGCACATTCATGTTATTCGTGGCAATCCAGCGATGCATTTTGAGGGTGCTGGCAATGGTCCTGTTGTAACTTGGATTAGTAGAGAGCATGTTGTACAGTGGTACATCTCCAATCTCACTCGTTGAATATTGTGTCACTTTCAGACATGATAGAAAGTTCCTATCGCTCTTGGGATTTGTACACAACTGGTCAACTAATAGATAATCTGCAACAAAAGAAAAGGAAACTGGTTTTCATTAAACGGAAATGGAATCATGTCGTCTTTTCTTTTCTTTTCGTTCCACCCTGTAGAAACTATACATAAATAAAATTCAACGTAATAGTGAAATGATATCAGTTATCTAATAAGAAACCATAAAAATGAATAAGTAATTAATTAACGTTTGTTTTTCTAAAGGAATATGCAAATTAGATAACCTTTACATAGTTGCTCGAATATCCATGACTGAGCATATTAAAAAGTTTGTTTTAATAATTTTTAAATAGAAAAAGTAGACTTTTAATATCAATGTCAGAGTGAGAAAAAAAAACAACTTTATAATATATATTTATATATATATATAATATATATGAAGGGCGTTTCAAAAGTATTGCCTCTTATTATATTTTATTCCATCTGAATGGATCAGAAGGGATTGAAAATTGCATTATTATGATGACTAAATTCATATATTTATGACCTGAAAGTTTTATCTCTGTTGCAGATATGACAGAGTGAGACTCTAAGAAAGCTACCCTTGTCATGGATGTGCTTCAGAAGCAGAGGTGCGTCATTGAATTTCTAGTAAAATTGCATTGAGAATGGTGGTGACTGTGCAGAAAAATAAATTCTGGAGCACAAAACATCGTTTGTTTTAATGGTACCATTTTGGTCTTTGTAGCTCTCCAATTTTTTGAGTTAAAAAAGTAGGAGGCTTTACTTTTGGAACGACCCTCGTAATAACATTTTCTATTCTCCAACGTCAAATTTCTCTTTTCTTTTCTGTTTTCCTTTCTTTTTTTCTCTTATGCTTGTCATTTTTTGTAAAAAATTCAACATAACATCTTAACTCATTTTTAAGGAAGTCTTTTTATAACATGGACGGAATATATAAAAAATATATCACCATAGGAGTTCTTTTATTGTATTGTTTTGATTACTCCAGCTTTTCCATTCATCCTAAAATTTTGTCAAATTTTATTCAAATCAAAATAAATAAATTTACCCACCCATTTGAAAAGGTGTGTCCTATTGGGTCACCTCTTGAGCTTGTGTTAGAATATTTGAATCAGGAAAACTTGAGTTTGCAAAACCAGTTAAATTAAAAAGAAAAAAAATAACAAAATCCAAAATTTCTTTGTATTCATTATATCTCCCTCTCTCTTTTTCTCCCACTCTTTTTCATTCCAGCTACAAGTTAAATAGTATTATTAATTGCATTGGTATTATTTTTTTAAATAATCGATGCCACTGAGTTTTTTTTTAATCTTTGACTATTAATAAACACCCACAGAGAGAGAGAGAGAGAGAGAGAGAGAGAGAGAGAGAGAGAGAGAGAGAGAGAGAGAGAGATAGAAACTTTATTCAATAAGAGTGAATTTGAAGCAAACACGGAAAGGGTGAGAGTAATTGATAGAAACTTAGCAAGAGGTGTGTCACTAGGTGAGTTAATTACAAATTACAACAAATTAGAACAATTTAAAGAAACATTTTTAAACATAACTCAATCCCAAAACTAAAGAATATTTTTACATGTATTTTGTGTAATTAAAATATATATGGAAATAAACGTTGAACTAATTTAGCTTTAGTATAATAATAGATGTTTTATTTTTGTTCAAGAATTTTTAAAGATAATTTATATGCTCTCACTCTACAACTCTACCATTTGCTCCGACTCTCACTCCACAATAAAGACATATCCATAAATTCTTGAAATTGTAGTTACCTTCATTTTTCATCACATTGGAGAACGACTTGACCAATTCCATGAGAATCGCATAGCCACTGCCCGAATCAACTGCGCCCTGAGTCCAAGAGTCAACGTGCGCCCCAACAATGACATATTTATCTGGAAAAACAAAAACAAAAACAATAACAAAAAAACGAAAAAATATGAATAAAAATAAAATAAAACGATTGCATAATTTTAGCTTGAGTAACACATAGTTTTGCCAGAAAACATTTGAGAAAAACTAACCAATTAGAAAAAAAAAAAAATGGTTATAGTAAAGATTGTCTGCTGTTTTTGACTTCCGGTTTCTACTGTTCGTTTGGATGGGTAATTAGACATGGTAAAGCGAACAAGAAAGCCACTCTTAACATGTGGAAAAGGCGAGGGGGGCTTTTACGTTATCTGAGAAGATAATCATTAATCAAAAGGGACAAAACATTAAAAAACTTTAAAAACTGAATTGGAGACAAAAACAATAAGGAACACGATTTATACTAAAACTGAACTTGTTCAATATTAATTTTAAAAAATAAAAATGAGAATTAATTCAAAAGGGAAAAAGCTGTGTATTATTTCTGCGAAACAAAACATTCTGTAAATAAACATTCGTTGTTTCATGGATTTAAAAAGATTAAAATTGATTTTTTATTTAGTTAAAAATTGCATAAAAATAAAAAAAGAAAAAAAAAAGAAAAAGGAACACGATTCGATTTATACTGAAACTGAACCTTATTCCATATAAATTGAAAAGCAAAAGCAAGAATTATGTCTGTAAAATTACGAAAGTTTGAAGCAGAAGGCAACCAAATAATGTAAAAACTGAATTATGAAAACGATTGGAATCCAAAGAAATAATTTAAATACAAATTTAATGCATAAATATATTCTTTTAAATAATAATTACAGAAAAATCTGTTGGATAATTTAGTTAGGAAAGTGTTTTGAAATTAAGTTATTTCAGTACGACCTGCATTCCGCATAAGTACCAAAAACCTTTAGTAATGAATTTTATGTGTTATAAAACTTGTTTGTGCAAAAATTCATCCATGGCATTTCTGACAAAGGGAGAAGAAATGATGTATCCTGGGTCAGAACTCATCCATGTAACACTTAGTGTTGGCTAGTTTTTGATCTTGAAATATTATTTTTTAAACTCTTTATGTCACGTGGTTTAATGCCTTGACAAGCGATTATATATATATATATATATATATATATATATATATATATATATATATATATATATATATATATATAGTCCTTTGTTTTGGATTTTACCAAGCAAGCTAGATCTAAAAAACATTCATATCCTTTTTCTACAAATCCTCCTGATACAGGACTTCTGATAAATGCATTATTTTCACTTTGACTTTCCATGTCTCACTGACTTTAGCAAATAGGGTGCATACCTTTATAACAATTTGCTAATATTTTCTCTCCTCTGATGAGATGGTAGACATCGAAACCCTATAGGTTAAGGAGATTAATTTTCTAAAGCATTCTTTGCATTCTTAGAATAATAAAAACTCTTTGAAACTCAACCACTTCATTTCATTTCAATGAGAGATTTTTTTTAAATTCATTGAATTACAATATATATATATATATATATATATATGTGTGTGTGTGTGTGTGTGTGTGTGTGTATGTATATATGTATGTGTATATATATGGATGTATATATATGTATGTATATGCATATATGTATATATGTGTGTATATATATGTATATATGTATGTATATATATTCGTATATATGTGTATATATATATGTGTGTGTATGTGTGTGTGGATGTATATTCAGTGTCAGATGTCACCATTAAAAATGAATTATAAAAATTTGAATAATTAGACTCATTGTTTTTCGGAGCTTATAACTACTTGAAATATGTGATTTAAGCCCTTTTTTCAATAAAACGAGCAAAGACCAAAGTTTAAAATAATAAAAGGTTTAATAGAAAAATATGCAATAATTTTTTTTAATCGGTATTCTTTAAAAAAGATTTCAAGAAAATCAACAAATTTTAACTTACTTCGAATATAAAAATATATATAAATTCCAAAAAAATTAGTTATCTATAAAAAATAATAATCAATGAGTGCTTCCATTCTTTAACCAATGTCTATATTTTCTACTCCATGTACTTTTTAAATAAAAATTTTTTTAAGCAAGGATTAAAAAATACGGCGATTTTAAATTGTTATATGAGAGGTTCACAAGCGGAGCTGTCTCTCTTTCTTCCAGTTGAGAAATATGGAGACCGAAAAGCGTCATAATTAATTATTTCAAAAACATAAAAACAACACATTACACTAAATATATTTACCGGTAGTAACTATATAAAGAAACAAACATTTGAACTGCTGACATGTGTTTTATCTCCCCTTTGAATTTCTGACATGTGTTTGCTGTCAATAATCAAATTAGTCAATTATGGGTCACCGTATTCGAAAAATGATCACATTTTACTCATCAAAGTTTACTTTAAAAAGACAAAACTGCCGACAAATTTTCTATATTTTTAATTCTCTTAAAGAATTACATGACTTTTTGATTTAAAATATTTTATTTCTTCTTTATGCAATGAATTTTTTTTTCAAAAATCTAAAAAATACAAAACAACAACGTTGAATGAAATAGAAAAAATTGATGTAGGTGTTCAATTTTTACATGACGATATTTTCAAAATGTGAGGTTTCACTTAAAACAAAAATCAACGTGTTTTTTTAAAAAAAGGTTTTAAACTTTTGACTTTACAGTAAATTTGCACATAACTATTCTTTTTTTTTTTTTTTTTTAAATTAAATTATTTAATTTCTTGATCTTTTATCTTCAGTTTATGATATATAAACCTTAGGTGAGAAAATTAATTATTTTCTTTTTAATAGACATTTCAAAAGTAGGGATGAATTTTAAAAAACGTTTGTCTAGAATATTATATTCAGTCTATTTGAAAGAGCATAAAATTTAAGATTAAACCTGAAAATACCGTAAAAAATGAACCAAAAGAAAAAGTTTGATAAATTTTTAAATTGAAAAAATTAAAAAAAAAATTTTAACTTGTAAAATTCAATTCATTTCATAACGTAGAAAACATGGCTGCATGAGCGCGCAGGCACTTTGTAAACACTTTTTTAAAAAAATAAAAAATAATATTTCTGTTACATTAAAAAAAAAACTTTAATAGTTTATTTTGGAAGTATATTCCATAAAGAAATCAAACAACCCACTTTAGATAAAGAAATTACGAGTTTTGTATATTTTATTCACAGTTTTGTGTTAAGGGTGTCAAAAATTCCCCCCAAAATCTGACACACCTAACTGATCAGTTGGATTCTTGTTTTTGTCGGATTCCTATGTCTATTTATTTGTAAAATAATGTGTGAAATTTGTCATCATCATCATTATCTACAGCAGAAGTGTGAGTCTTATAAAAAAATTTCTTATTTAAAAAAAAATAGTCCAGCCACTTTAAACTCTGATCGTTTGGATTTTGTTTTCGTCTGATTTCGATGTCCATTCATTTGTAAAGTTGCACAAACACTTCAACAAGTGACTGTCTCTTTTACAAATTGTTTGTATTGGATTGCTTTCCTTTTTTTTTTTATTCATGTCAAACTCATTTAATCGTACCCATCACCATCATCGTTGTCCTGATCATTGAGGATTTATGACTTTTAGAACGTTCCTTCATGTGTATTTTACATGTATGTATATGCGTATATGTGTGCCTTTATGTGTGTATGTTTGCATGTGTGCGTACATGCATATGTATGTTTGCATACATCTGTATGTATGCTTGTATGTGTGCATGCATGTGTTTATTTCCATGTTTATGTGGGGGTGGAGAGGGCTCCCGTAAGCCATGGTGAAGGCAACCCCTCTAGGAGAAGCATATCTCTGATTTAAAAAGACCATAAAGCGGGAGACCAGTACCCGCACTTAAGCTGGTCTGCAGTTTGACTTGTTGCTGGCTATCTTACTCTTGCTTGTTACTGGGTGTAAACATTTTGAACCGAGAGAGAGATTTAGTTGTCGTACAAAGCTAAAACTCTGTAACATCATCTTTGTATAGATACTCCCTCAGTTTATAAATAATAGTCCTGTGGCAATGGAATTGTTGTGACGTGTTCAGGCCTGAAATGATGGAAGCATGTAATAATTGATCTGCCATCATTATATGTGTGTATGTATGTATGTATGTATATGTGTATGTATATGTATGTGTGTATGTATGTGTATATATCCTTAAAAGGGCGAATGAACACTTTTTCGGGGTCAACAGCCAACTAGCACCATGTGTGTTTGTGTGTATGTACGTGTGTGTTGGGGTGGAGAGGGCTCCCGTAAGCCGTGGTGAAGGCAACCTTTCTAAGAGAAGCAAATGTCTGATTTAAAAATCGCAAAAGTGGGAGACTAGTACCCGCATTAAGCTGGTCTGCAGTTTAAGTTGTTGCTGGCTATCTTGCTCTTGCTTGTTGCTGGATCTCAACATTTTGAATCGAGAGAGAGACTTAGCTGTCGTACAAAGCTAAGACTCTGTAACATTATCTGTGTATAGATACTCCCTCAGGTATTTGTCTATAAAAATAGTCCTGTGGTGATGGAAAAGTTGTGATGTGTGGAGGCTTGAAATGCTGGAAGCATGTAATAATTGATCTCAATGACCGTCTTCAGTGTCATGCCTGCTTGAGTGTGTGAATTCACCGGTAGGACTAAAAAAAAAAAAGAAGTCATTTTTGGGCTCATGGACTTTAAGTGTTTGAGGAAGTGGCACTCGTCTGGCAAGACGTTGCAATCATCATCATATATGCATATGTATATATATATATATGTATATATGCATATATATGTATGTGTATAAATTAATATATATGTATGTGTATATATATGTAAGTAAATGTATGTGTATTTGCATATATGTGTACGTATTTGTATGCGTATATGTATGTATATGTGTGTTTGTATTTGTATATGCATACATATGTATGTGTATTATGTATTGTGTATGTTTGTATATATGTGTGTATGTTTATAGATGTGTATGTGTATATATGTATGTATGCGTGTATGTATATATATATGTATGCATACCAATGACCGTCTTCAGTATATATGCGGATGACTAGTCGCCCAAAGATCCTAGTTCCATCTTTTCTACCAGGTTCGGGCAAATGTGCTGGTGAGCGGTTGAAAATTTGGGTAGTGGCAATCAAAATCGACCTTGAAACACTATCCACAATAGTTAGTCTTCAATTATCGAATGGATTTTGGATAGCTACCTTGTGTAATCTTGTTTAGGATCAGCAAAGATGGGTTGTGGTGATTAGAGATGCTGCATTTACTCAGAAGGAAGCTACCTCAACCAAACCATGTTGATATCCATTGCAAGTATAATCAAATAACAATGCTCGTTTTGATATTCAGTGAAACAGCCTGTAGATACATCTTTTCAGTATTTAAAATGATGGTGGAAGCATGCGAGGCAGTGTAAACTTTTAGCTTCTGTGTAAATCACTAGAAGATTTGCCACATAAGTAAAACTTCTGATGCACAGTATGCAAGTGGAAATACGTGCTGCACTACCTTGTAAAATGTCTGACTGTAGCAGACAATTTGCACATGCATTACGAAAAGATTATTTTCCTTTTAGCAATGACGCCACATAGACTGCCACACATTAAACGTGTCAACGTTTTCTTTCTCCACATTAGTTAGTAAGACATATTATGGATAAACAAACAAACAATAAATAAATAAATAATAATAAAAAAGAAATAATAATAATAATAATAATAATAATAATAATAATAGTAATAGTAATAATAATAATAATAATAGTAATAGTAATAATAATAATAGTAATAGTAATAATAATAATAATAATAGTAATAGTAATAATAATAATAATAATAGTAATAGTAATAATAATAATAGTAATAATAATAAAAAATAATGATAACAAATAATAATAATAATAATAATGACTAAAAAACCCCCATCTTTATTCAAGATTTTCTCAAATACAAAAACCCTACACCTTCACTGTAAAAATCCCTAGATTCCAGAAAGCTTTCTACTCTAATAGTTTATTCTCTGAAACTGCTACATTTCAGAATTCCTTCCCTGTTTCTTGCTTCCTTGATTGTACAGAAATTCAAATATAATGAAAAATATCTTGCTGCTTAACTCCCTACATATTGTCCCTGTAGGCATGACTTCACATAATCCTTCATGTCCAAGTGGCAATATATCTTGTTTGGGGCGAATAAAAAAATACAAAAAGTATAAAAATGTTAGCAGGAGTGGAGACATAATATACTCTGTTTGTTCTTTGCCAAAACTCGTGGGAAACAAGTGAAACATGCGTGAGTGCACAGTGAACGAGACATAAAAAAATGATTAAGTTCAGCATTTGCCTCCCTCCCCCATTTAGCTCCAAAAGTCCCCAGGGAACGTCAAATCCTAGTGAAAATGAACAAACAATGCAGTTTTAGGCCTTAATATATGTAAATTTGAATTCTGCACCATGCAATAAAACAAAACAAAAACTAAGTCCATCATTTGTTCCCCACTCCATTTAGCCCCAAAAGTCCCTAAGGCCTTAACATATTTAAATTTGAATTCAGCACCATGGAAAACTGCTAAATAGACATACATAGAAAATTTTGGACAAATATGATAAAATAGTGGCAAAAATGGAGTGTTTTTATTTGACCTAAAAGAGCCCCTAGGGCACACGCAAGAGTTATCGCAAAGTACAGACTAACAAAATTATATAGAAATCAGTTAGTTACAACTTTTAAGAAAGTTTTATAAAAATCCAAGGCATCAATTTTTTTAATAAGCACAAAAGGGTCAAGTTTAGCAATTTTAACCCTAAAGGCACATCTAGGGGGGGGGGGGGGAACCAGAGTTTTCCCGGAAAATCCGTTCTGCTACCTTTTTTTACTCATATCAGGTTTAATGTTTGTGCAAATTTTCAAAAAGTTCCAAGGTGTAGTTATTGAGAAAAGTGCGGACAGACGAATGGATAAGGATGAATTTATAAGTCCACCCTCCTTTTGTCGGGGGGGGGGGGAAATAAACTTTGCTCAATTACTCTAGACTTAATGGATTGGGCATATGAGTTTCTTGCATTTTTCTATAACTCTTTTGCAGTAGTTAAGGAAATTCATTTTGCTTGTGCTATCATGAGCATTCTTTTAGTTTTTATATAAACACAAGCACTCGTACACAAGCCTTGTCAGATAAATTCAATTACGTTTCCTGGCTGATTAATTAAAATTCATAATTAGCCTCGTTCTTCATAACTATAGTTTTTTTTTCACCTGCAAAGAATTGACTTATCAATGAATACGTTTGACATTTAAGAAGTGCTACAACTTGAGTAGAGGAGGGGAGGTGGGTATTGGAATGAGATGCTGGGCTACAGTCAGCATGATAGCGTTATTTATAATCACAAAATATATTTAATCAGTTTTTAATATTCATTTTGGATCAATGGCTTCTATGGATAGGTCTTAAAGTACTCAAAGCAAATCAATTTTTATAAGAAATGGATTTGCTTTGAGAGGAACCATTTAAAATTTAATGAACGAAATTATGTTAGCACACACACACACACACACACACACACACACACACACACACACACACACACACACACACACACAATGTCTGAGGGGATCCAATTAGAAAATTCTTTAAATAGAGACCTATCAGGCTAATAAAAAGTTCGACATATGAGATGGAGTTACAGAAATAAAAACTGACAATACAAAAGTATATACTAGTGCATATAGATTTAATAATCATTAATTCAATAAGGGAAATACATGAATAAGGATAGGTATAAATGCTTTTTATACCTAGGTAGTTCGAAGCCTAATGCTTCACGTCAAAAGAAGTCAGAGGGGTATGCTAGGTAATAAATAAGAATCGTGGCATCTAGCGATTGGCAATATATTGGAATCTGCCATTGGCCAACATCTAATTGAAAATCCAGCTTGTGCCAATGCCTATAAAATGGACTGTTTCAGAATATTGCACCAGACTGACTCTCAAAATCACTTGAAGATTCTGGAGTCAGTCTTAATTCTTTCATACAAACCATCGCTTGGTCGACAGAAAGAATTTGTTAAATCCTTATAATCGTTCTCATACTCTCTCCAAATATATATTATCAACATCTAAAACTAACAACCATAACTACAGCAAAAACGCCGATTAGCGTAATAGTTAGGAGCCTTGACTGTCGTACAGGCGGTCAGCTTTCAATCCTGGCTTGAGGTAGGTGCCTGTCTAGCCGCACTGATGAGCTGTGAAACAGCGAAACAGTACTGCATGTGGATGACTATATATATATATATATATATATATATATATATATATATATATTGTCAATTTTTCTTTCTGTATATATATACTTCTCTTCCAATTTTCGGATTTTAATCATGTCAAATAACACTTCAATTCCTTTTGACAGATTGATTGCTGATGAGTTAAGGGCATAATAGACTCACTGATTGATATAATAATTAAGTGATGGATTTTGCGCTATGAAACAGATACTGTCAAGAATTGTATAAGTCAACTGAATTAAAGGGATAAATTATGAGATGGTCAACATCATGAATTTTGGAATATAACTTTTTGTCAGTTATTCTCTCTCTCTTTCTCTCTCTCTCTCTCTCTCTCTCTCTCTCTCTCTCTCTCTCTCTATATATATATATATATATATATATATATAGTTTAGAGTATAAAGTTTATGATTTAAAAAAAGTCTTATTAATAAGCATCTACCATTAAAATACTTATTAAATAGGCAGAGGAAGAAACATTTTGTCGATGGGATAGAGGTTGAAGCCTATCTGACAGTGCAGGACCTATGAGGTTGACGACTCTCCTTCTAAAAGTAAGAGACTAGTAGAAGAAGCATCAGCCCAAATGTGGCAACAATACTCCATACATGACCGAATGGTGGCCTTGTAGAGGTGCAGAATACTTTCAGGCATAAGTAACATTCTAGCATGATAGAGAGAGCTACCTTCTTTGCAGCAGCCTTGGCAATACCCTCAATGTATCTGTTCCAACTTATGTTCCCTGTGTATATTAAGCCAAAGAGTTTGAACAATGTACTTTCAGGTAATCCATAAGAAACCTAAACACCTGAAAAGCATTTTTCAAGACAGATCCAAACATCAATGTTTGCAATTGATATTTGATTATGATGATCCAATTAGTCTTCATCTTACTTCTACTAGTAGACTTAGGAACCACCCATCCTGCAATGCATGAGGCATTCAAAGTATACCATCGTTTTCGACCATCCCCCAAGAATAATGTTTGGCTTATATCCTAGATAAATCCTAGATTTTATACACGTATCTTATCTATCTTCTCATCTAATGTACCTGCCAGCAAATATATTTAAAAATAGAGAAATTATTCCTTTTATTGAATTCTAAATTTGAACCGTGGATCACAACTGGATAGTTTTTGAATCCTAGATTTCTTAATGGATTTCTTTAATTTTTTTCTTCTTATCTTTTCTGTCTCTCTCTCTCACATTACAAGAGAAGTTAATGATGCATTTTTCGGAAAAAAGATTTTGTATTCTTGGGAAAAAAAAGCAAAGATAAATAATAAAAAGAAAAACACCCTGTGCTCTTCATGTTATCAGGAAATCCTTCAATGCTTTTTCATATCAATCAACATCTAAAACTAACAACCATAACTACAGCAAAAACACCTCCCTTCTAAAAATCTAACTCTTCCCCAGCATAGTAGGGACTGAGACAGCAACAATGTAGTAGTATCTGAACTACCTAACTAACAAGGCTTTTGTGAAAAGCAGTGAACGATCGGCATCAAGATTCATCATTTTCTACCTCTGTATGTCACAAGCAAGTGTCAGGCACAGATAACCACGTTGTTTCTACACAACTGCGACACCTTTGGCCATTCTGAGCCAAACCTTAACTAACTTTGTATGCAACTGCTGAGCACTGCTGCTCTTAGGGTTAGGAGTAAACCTGCATTCTTGCAGGTCTAATAAATAACGGTGACTAATAAGGAGGAGTCCATGCAAACCAATTAATCCTTTCTAAGCTCTGTACAGAAGTGCAATTCGTTAAACATACCAAACAAACACCTTTTATTCACCTTAAGGCATGTTTCTGAATTTTTTAGATGAGAATTGATAATTCATATTATTTGGACTACTGTTCTTGTCTTCGGTGTTATTCATACGCTTCGGCCGATGTAACCTTCAACCTTCTTCAGATGTATCTTGTTGAACTCAGAAATCTTTCTGTCCAAAATCGGGAATCTGCACAGAATTTCAAATGAAACCCTTTATTTAATCATCAAGGAGCAGCATGCTCTTTTTCTCTCAACCATAGTGTATTGGATAAAATACTTGCTGAAATTCAGTTGTAAGTTCTGAAGGTTATAGGTTCAATCCTCAATGTGAGTGACACTCAAAAATACAATTGCGAATTATTTAAGACTTCTACTTGGTCATGGCTGATGGAACTAGAGTATTGTCATGGTGTCAATGTTGAAAGGAATAATGAGAAGACACAGAAATAGTGAAATGAATAATATATTAACAGAAATGCAGACAAGTATGTTAGTTAAGTAAGAAGTCTATTCAACCGAAGGACAAGTAATGTTACGACTCTCTCCCTCAGAGTCTTGGGTCCAGATTGACTAGAATGCAGAACCTGCTTACCGGAAATAACATCAAGAATAGTAGTCCAAATAATCCAAATCATACGAACTAAACAAAGCATATTGCCACTGATGAGTAAGGAGCTACTGTGATAAAGGTCAGATTTAGGGGATAGAAATCAGTGTGAGGAGTTAAGCAGCAAGATGTTTTTTCACATTACATTTAAACTACTGCATTTTGATATGGTTGGAGATAAATGAAAAAAATAGATAATTCCAAAGAGAAAATGTGTGAGAAAAGAAATTAACAGTGTCGAAAATCTTTGTCGTTGCAGTTTTTTTTTCATACTCTATTTTGTCATAAAAAGAACCACAGGGGCCAATTTATCATCACTAGACCCTTTGCTACAAATGATCATAAACTTTTGGATGCATGCACAATAATATTTTGGGATTAAGAGCTATTTCAATCAAACCTTTCCATGATAATAAATGGATACAACAATAATCAGTGTGAAAATAAAAGGACTTACGAAATAAATAAATAAATAAATAAATAAATAAATAAATACCCTTCTTAAGAAGGGTAGTTATTTATTTAGGTTTTTACTAATTAAAAAAAAAACTTTTGTCTCTAAAGAAGGGTATTCGACACAGAAGATTTTAAACCAAAGTAAAGAAAAAAGTAAATTAAATAATAAAAAAATATCTTTGCATCGTATTCATGGTTATAATGGATTTTGCTCAGTTTTCAAAATGATTAAAATTGAGATAGGCTTATTATTTTTTCCGTGTAATCAAATAAACTGATGTTTGTCCAGGATTCTCCTCTATATTTAAAAATATTATAAATAAGAAAATCAAATTTTGTGGCAAAAATATGAGAGACAATCTCGCGACACCATCTTGAAATCAGTCTAAAGGAAAAATAAGGTAACTTCAAATAATTTACATTTGCAAGATTTTAAAAAACCATCCTTAACATGGGAAAGGATGGAATGGCATTAGTCTATGTCAAATTTGATCATAAAAAGTACCAGGATTACATTTTAATTGTGTAATTGTTACAAAATAGTACATCATTTGTTTATATCTGCAGCTGTTTACCAGACAATCTTTCTGTTACATATTAGGGATCATATGTGAGTAGTGATTAAGTTAGCTAGTGTGAGGACTTCGCCATACACAATATATGAATTATCATTGACAT
Source organism: Euprymna scolopes (assembly GCF_053919585.1). Lineage (NCBI taxonomy): Eukaryota > Metazoa > Mollusca > Cephalopoda > Sepiida > Sepiolidae > Euprymna > Euprymna scolopes. The sequence continues at coordinate 71,496,617 of NC_136499.1, read as the reverse complement.
CGAGAAATAATGCAGTTATGATGAGAACAATTAAAAATTGGGCAAAAAATAAAAGCGTTACAAACAGGGAAGCTTTGAAAGAAAGTGATTTTGAAACACAAACAAAAAAATGAAGAGTTTAAGGAAAAAGCAAAAACCACCCCAACCAACGGGAGAACAATGGCGATTGGGCAGGAAGAGAAAATTCACTGACCTGAAGCGCAAAAGATATTAACAGCTCTTTACTGTTCAAAAAAGCATGAGATGATGATGTTGTGGGAACTCATCTTCTACATAATATATTAATCATGCCAAACGGCATAAATATATTGAGAGGTACTGCTTTTGTGTGTGTGCCATGTAACTCGTAATACGCCATATTGGCGCTAAGTACTACAACTCTCGTTGTTTATATATTCTATCTTGTAAATGCAAACACCTTTTTTCTAATCCATATCTGTGTCTGAATCTTTCTTAGTGACCCTTTTGGGCCAAAACAGTTAGCTAGTGTTAATTTTAACAAGGGCCACATTGAATGCATGATGATAAAACAGAATCGTTCTCAGTGTTGAATGAAAGATGAGTGACAAGACGGGAAAAGGTCAATCATCAAAGACAAAACAGGAAGCGAATGATATGAGGATATGACTAATGACGTAATAGTGGAGATAAAACTAAGGTTTACAAATCAATCTCTTAATGGAAGCCAATGTGAACGAGACACAGTTCATGCTGTAGAAAACTAATAATATCAGTGAATGTTACTTTGATCTCTGTCCGTGTACATTACTCATTTTGTTAAGTTAGGAATTTAAGTTTAAAAAGTAAACAATTAGCTACATTAACATTAGCTTCTCCCTAAGTTCATGTTCTCCAAATAAAACCTTTAAGGAAACTCAGCGAACGTCTCCCATATCTTCCATGCCTGAAAAGTTTTATTCGTCTTAGACAAACAGATGAGAAGATCAATGACCACTCATGAAACACAGTGAAGATAAACAACGATGGTTAAGAGAAGCAAAAGGACATTTATTTTATTGATTGCTCATTAATAAAAACATCACATTTCTTAGCAACATTTTACTCACTAATATTCGATTATAAAAGTTTGCAAACCATGATTTACTTACCTTTTTCATATTTTCCTCGGATGACCCCTATAATGTTGCTTATGTCCCTCCTTGATCTCTGATTGTTTACAGATAATTTTACAACTCTGGAAAAAGAAAAACAACAGTCAAATTTATTTATTTATTAATAAACGATTAAAGTGAGAATAAAAAAAGTTCCTTTAAAACATTTTTAAAATTTTAAAACAACTTTAATTCTTGCTATACAGAGTGGAACGACAAAATTGTCGCCCTAGGAAAGATGACATGATTCCATTTCCATTTAATGAAAACTGGTTTTCTTTTTTTGTTGCAGACCATCTACTAGTTGGTCAATTGTGTTCAAATCTCAAAAGTGATAGAAGCCTTCTATCATGTCTGAAAGTGACACAATATTGTATAAGCAACATTGGAGATGCGCCGCTGTACAACTCATGCTCTTTACCAATCCACGTTATGACAACAGGACCATTGTCAGCACCCTCAAAATGCAAATCTGGTCAGTTCAACGCTTGAAGGTACAGCACAATGCATCAAATGACCCACGGTTATGGTCTTTGATATGGTTTCAAATGAAGGCCACATCATGCCACCTCACATCTTCGAAGTTGGCTTGAAAGTCAACACCAAAGTGGACCTGGATGTGCCAAAGAGTGTGGTGATCCCTGGTGCAATCAGGTGGCCGTTGGATGACCTTGGATGTGGCAGTAGGACTCGGTGTCAGCCCACAAGTCCAAAGAGACCAAGGCTTACTTTAGAAGGAGTGCTACGATTTTGCACCCTTGTCTCACCCGACCTGAACTTGCTGGACTACTTCGTTTGGTCATACATCAAGAACATCACCAACAGGACCTCCCACAATACCAAAGCCAGCCTGATTACCGCCATTCACCGAGTATTTGTTGAGCTCCCGCCGGCGCTTGTGGAAAAGGCATTCTCCCAGTTCTGGACCCATATCGAGGTGGTGATTGAGGTTGAAGGCGGTTACATTGAATAGATGTCAGCTCTACTACATAATCAAGTTATCTGAATTGATTTTTCCAATCAAAACTAAAAAAAAAAAGCTGTAATGCTGGTTTTTTTTAGAGGGACAATTTTATTGTTCTATGCTATGTGCCTTCCCGTGCTGAATTAAGAGCTGTTTCAATCAAACCCTTTCATAATAACAAGTCGACACAACAATAACCAATGTGAAAATAAAAGGACTTACCCAAAATAAATAAATAAATACCCTTTTTAAGAGATAGAAGGTTTTTACTAATATAAAAAAAAAAAACCTTCTGTCTTTAAAGAAGGGTATTCGACCCAGAAGATTTTAAACCAAAGTAAAAAAAAAAAAGTAGATCAAATAATAAAAAGATATCTTTGCATCGTATTCATGGTTACAATGGATTTTGCTCAGTTTTCAAAAACATTAAACTTGAGATAAGCTTATTTTTTTTTCTTTCTATGTAATCAAATAAATTGATGCTTGTCCAGAATTCTCCCCTATATTTAAAAATATTATAAATAAGAAAATCAAATTTTGTGGCAAAAATATGAGAAACAATCTCAAGACACAATCTTGAAAACAATCTGAAGGAAAAAAGAAGATAACTTCAAATAATTCAAATTTGCAAGATTTTAAAAAGCCATCCTTAACATTGAAAGGGAGGGAACGGCATTAGAAAATCTCAGATTTGCTTAAAAATGATTTTCTTTTTAAAAAGAAAACAACTTGATCTATTTACGTGAGTTTTAGTGTACGATATTTTCTTTCCGCCATGAGTACATACATTATACAAATTTTTGTTATTTTTATTTTTTGAATAAGGGGAATTCTAGGCAAGGACAATTAAATTTATTAAAAACTAATCTTAATAATACTATACAAATTTTATTAATAAAACTCTCTATACCACCCAATCACCAAATATTGCAAAAATACGTAAAATAATAATTTTCTTTACTTCCATCTATATAAGAATAATACTTCCAAATAATAATAATAATAATAATAATAATAATAATAATAATAATAAAAAAATTTGTATAGAAGACTGTGCGCATGACACAAAAATAGAATTAGAAAAATACATAATGCAGAACACGGAAAGGATAATTATTGCAGCGAAAGACACTCGAAAAATCTAGAAAACAGGATAAAGGATAAGATGAGAAAAGAAAAATGTGAAGAAAAACAATTACACGGAAGATTCATAAGGATGACAAAAGATGAGAATAACGAAAACACTTGGACATGGATGCAAAAAGGACACATAAGCTGAGAAACAGAATCCCTAATAACCACAGCACAAGATAACTCGATAAGAACCAACCACATCAAAGCAAAGATCAATAAAATACAAGAAAACAGTAAATGCAGACTCTGTGGACAAAGAGATGAAACAATAAACCATATAATAAGTGAATCAAACGTGCCTAAAATGAATACAAGAACAGACACGACCAAGTGGGAAGGGGCAGTACACTGGGAATTATGCAAACAACTGCATCTCAGACGCACAGACAAGTGGTACAAACATAATCCGGTAACAGTACTTGACAACGAGAATCACAAAATCCTATGGGACATGGACATACAGGCTGACAAACCCATCCAAGCAAGAAAACCGGATGTCGTAATAATGAACAAGAAAGAAAAGTCCTGTCAAATTGTAGACTTTGCTGTTTCAGCTGACCACAGGGTGAATATCAAAGAAAAGAAGAAACGGAGCAAATATACAGAGCTTGCCAGACAGTTGAAGGGGATTTGGATGATGAAGAAAATAAAAATAATGCCTATAATAGTAGGAGCACTAGGAACAATCCCAAAAAACTTTGAAAAAAGAATGGGAGAAATTGGAATCAGACGAATGACTGGAAAAATACAACGAACAACAATAATGAAAACAGCTGAAATATTAAGAAAACCCCTTGAATGTCACTCAGCTTCCAAGGAATATCAAAGGCTGTTTTCAATGAGATTTTTGATGACTGTGTGAAAGCTCCTTGTGAGCCAACAATAATAATATAGAAGTAAAGAAACTTAATTTTAGGAATGCAAGAAAAAGGTTTTAACACAGCTTATGAATTTTCAAATGAAATCAAACTAGTATAAATAATGAAAATCCTTGTGACATAATGGGTCATGGGTACGACTAATTACATACAAAACCATTTTGACTAGCTAAAAAAATAAAAGTTCCTACAAAAATACGATTTTGTTCATACGTTTTGAGAAAAACCTTTACTAAGTTCGTTCATTTAAAAAAGTTTTTACCATTTAATAAAAGTTCTTGAAATCCACGTAAAATATCACATTTGTTGAAACTTTTTATTTTGAAAACTGATTTAAATGTTATTTTGAAGAGTTGATCAATTATACTTTATAGTTCTATTCTTTTACATAAAAAATATATTGAGTTTTTTTTTTTCTTTGTAAGTTAGACAGTATTCATTTAGATAACTTCAAATTAATTTTTTTAGAAGGGAATTCCAAACTGAAGCCATTCTAGGGAAGAAGCTATCATAGTAAAAAACTTTCTAGCATTTAGGGACGTCAACAGTGAAGAGGTATGATTTTGCTGCTAAGCGGGTTTCTCGACAATATGTACATCAAGGAGGAACAAGTCTAATGAGTTCATCAGAGCACATCCCATTAAAATATTTGTAAAACAGGCACAGGGATGCAACATTGTGGCGATGGGACAGGGGTTGGAGTTTAGTTGACAAAGTGGGACCTATTAGATTGGAGATTCTTTTTCAAACCCTATCCAAGAGGGAGAATCTAGTGGTAGATGCACCAGCCCAGATATGGCAACAATACTCCATGCATGGACAAATGGTGGCTCTGTAGAGGTACAGGATACTCTCAGGTGTGAGTAGTTTTCTAGCGTGATAGAGGGAACTCACCTTCTTTGCAGCAACCTTTGCAATGTCCTCAATGTATTTGTTCCGATTCATATTTCTTGAATTCATTGAATGTAAAGCCAAGGAGTTTGAAGGAAGAATTCTCAAGTAGGAAGTTATTTGTCATGGATATCAGTGGTTGGAGAGGCTTCTTGTAATTGTTCAAGGACAGCAGCTTAGTCTTACTAGCATTAAATGTTACCATCCATTTATGTCCCATTCCACTACGGTCTGGAAGTTTCTAAGGATTCAGCCATTGTCTTGGATTTGTATACATCCGTTCTTCCCTCGACGTGCGATATTTCCACGTATGCCTGCCCAAGGTCATTTTGTTTATTTAATCTAGCTAATTTATGTAAACATCCTCAGCTAAAACCCATTGCTACACTTTATTCTATAAACAATAAATAACTCCCAATATAAACTATTTTAACAGTATCAGTGAATAGATAGATAAATAGATAGATAGTCAGAGATCGATAATAACTTTTAACCATATTATTATCTAATACCTCGACTGTTCTACATCTACTAACCCAAGAACTCACACTGATTCCTTCAAGTAACCATATCATTGAAGTCTACTGTTCCGCATGCGTCTCTCTATACTGTTCAGATGTAATCTTCCATCTGAGGTTATCAGATCTAAGTTTATTATTGAGACTCCCATTATGCATTCATCGTATTATTCTCATATAATTTTTTTCTCCATGCAGTGCAGGTCCTCAACCCTCGTTGGCCATGTTTCACTTTCATACATCATCACTCTGCCCATCCATGCTTGATAGACTCTCAAAAGCAAAAGTGAAAAACGCACAATTCTTAAATAATAATAATAGATGTACAAACAGAGATAATGGATTTTTAACAAACCTGTTGTTATTTGGTTCCATATAGCCTGGACCTGAGTTATAGCTGATATTTAAGCCACCAAGCCAGGCATCTCCCATGTGGTTGCCCGTTAGATCCCTGAAATATACAAAAAAGAATAGTTGAGCATGAATATATCCCTTGAAGTGTCAATGTAATTTTTTTCCAGAGTAGTAATACTTATTTTATTGTAATGGTATTTGATTTTGTTGCCTAAGAAGCTGATCAGTTGTTTTGTGCTTTGACATATCGACCCTTTTGTGATTATTGAATGCTGTCATTTTGGCGTTTTATGCTTCAAAGTCACAGGATCAAGTACTACTTACCAAATGAAGAAATGTCATTTTATTTTAAACTCTTATTCATCCCAAACAAGATATATTGTCACCTAAATGTAAGGGTTTACTATGTCATGTCTACAGAGATCCTATCTAGAGAGTTAATCAGCAAGATACATGTTCACATTATATTTAAATTTCTAAATGTTAATACAGCCAGGGAAGCAGGAGATTGGAAGAGAATTCCAAAATCTAGCACATTCCATTGAAATACTTGTAAAACAAGCACAAGAATGCAACATTGCAGCGACGGAACAAGGGTTGCAGTTTCATTTCTCTGGTTTCATCTTTCAAAATTTACTTCTTCCATCTGAGCCATATCCAATAAGATGCTTTCTCTGCTCCTTGTGAAACCGTATATATAAAGTATGTCTTAATTAGGTCAGCTTTGTTTTAATTAGGTTCAGCTTTATGTGACTTATTTATTATAAATTCTCAAAGCAATAAAAGAATTAAAAGATGTATATCTTGTGTGGATGCAAATTGAAAGAAAAAATGATTTATTAGATACTTGGTATTGGTGGTGTAATAGATATCTTATGCATTCGACTTCTCAAGTAGTTCAGCCATATACACTACAGAGTATGGTAGATCGAATAAGCCATAGTTCAAATGCACAAGAAATAACTTGATACAATCTGGATGATGTCAATCCTTTGAATAGGACTGCAGGGATAGCAGGCATGAGATGTTGTTTAGTGTGACCTACCCTAGAGTCCTGGACACTTGCAGCACTTAAATACCATAATTAGTTGAAAAAATAGAAGAAGAAATTTTTATATGAAAATATGGAAAAAGATGGTTCAAAAGAGGATTAACAAAAAAAAGATCAAGTGTAGCATCTGTACTGATACTACACTGCATCTTGTGTTTCAGAATTTTGGAGATGGGATTTGATAATTTGTATTTTTTTGGATTATTCAGACTACTGTTTTCATCTTGACTGTTATTCTCACAACCTTTCGACCGAGATAACTTCTAACAACGATTCTCACGCCGAGTGTTATTCTCACAATATTTCAACCAATGTACCATCCGACTTTTTTCAGGTATATTTTTTTTTTAACTCTGCAAAAGTTCATTCAGATTTCTGTGTAGATTCCGGAATTTTACAAAAAGATTCTCGAGCTTGGCAAGATACACCTGAAGAAGGTCAGAGGTTACATCAGCCAAAACATTATAAGAATAACACTCAAGATGAGAACAGTAGTTCGAATAATTCAAATAATACATTGCATCAGTTCTGTCCTCAGTATGTGAAGGAGAAATAATTTTTGACTGAGACAATTTGAATTTTTGTCCACATCCAGAGTGCCCTTTTAGGGGAGCCAAATTTTCTCGACATCCAAAATCGACCTTGTGTTTAACTTTGCCCTTGTGAGAAGACAAATAAATAGGAATTCTTAGCAAATAAATAAATAATGTGACTCACTTCATAAGAACCTCTGCATCAGAATAACTAACAGAATGGACTGGGATCTTCGGGTAACTGGTGTTAAAATCCGGTATTTTGTGGATGTGATCTGAAATAAAGTGAAAAAACAAAGTTGTTGAAACTTTATTTTACCAATTGTCTCAATATTACAAAATATCTAATGACAAAAAATTAATCTATGATGCCACTTGTTTTAGACATTTTATCGCCAATCTGATAGTAAAGTTATGGTGTTTTGAAGTTAGGGTTGTAGAGTCAGACTCTGACTTTTATTCCTAGAATTCCAAAATATCCAATTCCAACTTTTAAAGTCAACATTGTTTATTCTTCAGAGATTTAAACAACTAACTCCTTCCAAAACCACCGACTCTAGCTTCTCCCAAAACATCCAATTGCGACCAGAATTCCAAAATTTTAGACTAACTCCAATCCGATCTTTTATAATCTTCCAATATTCCAACTGTCTATGGATTCTTTGGAGAATGAATATCTGACTTTGACTCTTGAAACTTTATAAGTCTGATTCTGACTATTTCTCAAACCTTCCACCCTGACTCCTACTCTGCAATCCTGGTTGAGGTGCACAAACATTTTAAAATATCATTTCTTTAAAACTTAAAACATGACATAGGAATAAACAAAACAAGCGATACAAATTATGATTCACTTTAAGCAATATACCTTTTTCAATGCTTAAGTAAAGACAACAAAACTATGGCAGCATTTCGAAAAGCATTGATGATCAAGATCTTTCTGATACTTTCTTTTCGGACTTGGAGCATGTGATACAATGTGGAAAAAGTGACTTCTTACTATTAACATTTCTAAAACCAAGTTTCTCTCTTTTCACCACGAATGCTCATATCCTTACTTATTCCCACTCAAAATAAATGGTTCTCTCATCAACGAAGCTTCCTTCTCTGATAAGCTTTCACTTCAGATTTGAAATGTAAAACTTGCATCAAATATATGTAGCTAAAGTTATTGGAAAAATACTTAGATCATTTTATCAACTCAGAAAGTATCCCCCCCCCCAATGCAATCTTCTCTCTATATAAGAACTAGATACATCCTCAGATGAAGTACTGCTGTCATATTTGGGGAAGTGCCACTGAAAATACTCTTTCCCATCTTGTCAAAGTACAAAATTGACTCTGCGATCTAATGAAAGAATTTCTCATTCCTACAACCTCTTTCGCACAGAAGAGCCGTTGCTATCTTCTCTCTACTGTATCATTATGTTCATAGTAGGTGCTTGACTAAGCTTCAATCCCTGATACCATTTCCCTGTAAAACCTTCACAGCAAGAACTCGTCTTAGTATAAGCACAGCAAAGAACATTCCTTTCTCTACAAAAAAAAAAAACCCCACAAAGTTTCTCTCCTAAAACATCCCAACTGTATAACAAGATCTCATAGTCGTCTTTTTTTTTTTTACATGAGGGTCACCACTTATCAAGGCCTGAAGGCCACTCAGGGATAAGGGTTATTGCGTGTACAGTAATCAATGAGATAGTATTGTAGTAATCAGTAGTATTGGGGGTTTTGATAGAGTGTCTTACTTAAGGGGGCGGTTTGTCAGGAGTTTGTTTATGTTGGACTTGAAGACGTCCAAGTTGTAGTCAGGTAGGAAACAGGCAAGCGGCAGAGAGTTCCACTGGCGTGCAGTTCTAAGAAAGAAGCTTTACTCATAGAATCTATGTTTGGATTTAGACACAGATAAAGAGTGGGGAAAATTATTGACAGTAGTTTCAGCCAGACGGGTGTTTCTCGTGAAAGATTGGCGAAGGGGGGACGAGGGATTGGAGCTCAGACGAGCACCTGCCATGGAAATAACGATAAAACAAAGACAGTCTCGCAACGTCTCTTCTGTAGGAGAGAGGTTGCAGGGGAAAGAAAAGGGCATCCCCCACTAAACCACGAAGTCTATTTTGTACTCAAGGCAGGATAGGCTGTTTTTAGCAGCTCCTGCCCAGATGTGGCACCAGTACTCCATCCTTGGACGTACTTGGCTTTTATGCAGATAGAGAATTGCATCAGTAGTGAGATATCTTCTGGAGCAGTAGAAGGATCCCACCATTTTCCCAGCGTTCCTGGCAACAGATTTGATGTAGGTGTTCCATTTCAGATCAGGAGTAAAGGTCAAATCCAGAAGCTTGTCAAAACATGGAGCCTCCCCAGGACGAGAGCCATCCATTTCAATTGATGCCAGATGGGGATCAGAGCGTTGATGATGTAAAGATAGAAGCTTGGTTTTGTATGCATTAAAAGTGACCAGCCACGTCTTCCTCCATTGTACCATGCGCTCAAGATCAGAGGAAAGAGAATTAGAGAGAACTTTGTCATTTACAGCCTTTGGTATGTTGCCATTCAAATATAATGTAAACAAATAATTGTTGAGGTGGTTTCTTGGATAATCAATTTCTCTTAAGTAATCTTTTGCCAATACCATCCATTGTTTCCAGTCCTTTAATGGTGGCAATAATTATCACTACATTTTATCCTCGAGTGGCTCCCAGGCTTTGGTAAGTGGTGACCTATTAGTAAAAAAAGGATCAATACAAATCTTTAAACCTAATGGCCAGAAATTGATAGTTATTTCTAATTGAACCATGAAGTATTTGTAAATTCTTTAAAATCTATCAAGTTAAAATAAAATTTGATCTCTATTTTTATAAAATAAAGTATGTTTATATGTTTGTTTGTAAAATATTCACTCCTAAAACAATGAACTGATTATTTTCAATTTTGGAACATAGGTGTTGGGCGTAAGGTGTGGCAATGTACACTATATTTAGTTTATTTTAGTTTTATCTAAAAAAAATAAAACGGGGGAATGGAAGTCCTCTATGAAAATTCAGATATCTTAGAGTTGTGGAGTCAGACTCTGACTCCAATTTCTAGGATTCTAAAATATCCGACTCTGACTTCTTATTCTAAAGTTTGTGTGTGTGTGTGTGTGTATATATATATATATATATATATATATATGTATGTATATATATATGTATATATATATATGTATATATATATATGTATATATGTATATATATATATATATGTATATATATGTATATATATATATGTATATATATATATATATATGTATATATGTATATATATGTATATATATGTATATATATATATGTATATATATGTATATATGTATATATATATATATATATATATATATATATATATATATATATATATACAGTGATGATCATATTTATTGGCACGGTAAAATAAAAGTTAAATTTTGTCTAATAAATTCTAAAAAAGGGATTAAATTAAAGAAAATAACAAAGTATATTATGTATTTTTAACTGGCCTTTCCGATGCAGCAATCGGATTTTAGAAAAAATAAATAACAAAGGAACAACAAACATAATTGCAAAAAACCCTTGTTCAAAATTATTGGCACGATTTATTTAATAATCAATTGTATAGCCTTTGGCCTTGATTACCTTCCTCAGTCGCTTTTCATAGTTTACAACCAAGTTGTTGCACTCTTCAGTAGTATATATATATAACTTGAGTTCCTTCATCAGCTATAATCGAAACCGAAACCAAAACCTATGAAGAATTCTTGGTAAAATTATTTATTTTATTTATAAAAAACATAGATGACTTAAATGCTATCAGCTATAATTGAAACCGAAACGAAAACGTATGAAGAATTTTTGGTAAAATTATTTATAAAAAATAAATGACTTAAATGCCGTCAGCTACAATTGGAACAAACCAAAATTTATGAAGAATTCTTGTTATTATTTATTACAAGAAATGAAAGTCCATAACAATTAAACGATAGTCACTCGGATGTAAGTGTGACACACAAAATAAATAACACACACGTTATCCTATTGATATATAGATTACTCAAAATTCAAATTATTTGGAGAATTTTAAAGGGGTCACAATATTGACACAACTTCCTATTATAAAATTTAAATGCATCAAATTTGCATTGAATTTGATTCATAGTCATTAGACACCAATTAAGCAATATTCTCATAATTTTAGTTTCTTTTTAAGAGCCCTTAATCTTAAATCTTAAATTTTAGACGTTTTCTAGAATCAAAATTATGTAACGAATTTTAATCAAAATCGAAATAATGATTCTATACATAAGGATTAGCAGCATTATATTTTGATTTTAATCCTTATAAAGGGTGCAAAACTGTTCTGTTAAAAAATTTACCCGTCATTTCTAGTTTATTATATCAAGGAAGAATAAATATTAGACGAAATAGTTTCCTAAACAGAAAATAAGATATCTACTCTTAGTTCTTGCAGTCACACTAGCACCTGCTCCTCCCTATGCTCCAACAGTATTAACTAGGTAACAAAATTTTTGACCAATCTCAATAACTTTGCCATTCAAATATACTTTCTTCACATTTTTTTCTATCCGTTTTTTTTATTTTTTATTTTTTTTACATATTGTAAGTATTGTTCCATTTCCTACTATTTAATTTTTTATACACGATTTTTTTTTACATAAATGAATTTTTTGGAACTCAAATTGGGGATTAGCTAAGTAGGTTAACCCATGGAGTGAATATGGTCTTTTGGTGAGAGTCTTTAACATAGAGTAGATCCTGACAAGAACTGTAAGAACCGACTAAATGTATTACCATCGACCCCCCTCTCTCTCTGACACAAAACGATTTGGGCTTCATGTCTTAAGTCTTTTGTGACATTTGTTAAAAGAAATCATTTTTATAATCATGATTCTCAATTTGTTTAATCTGAATCTATAATTCATACTAGAATTGCCCACAAGGACCCCTGGTGTAGTGGATAAAGTTCTTAGTAAAATTCAGTTGTAAGTTACACTCTTCCGGAGGTTGGAGGTTCAATCCTCAGTATGAGTGACACTAAAAATGCAATTGCGAATTACTGAGGACTTCCACCCAGTTATGCCTGATGGAATGAGAGCATGCTACTCCCGTGGATTAATTAAAGGATTCCATGCAAATTTCAGTGCAGATTCCCGAGTTTGCCAGAAAGATTCCAGAGTTTGACAAGCTACACTTGAAGAAGGTTGGAGGTTACATCAACTGAAACATTGGATGAATGATACTCAAGATGAAAACAATATTCGAAATAATACAAATTGTTATAATTGTACGAGCATTTATTGTCTAAATAAAATACTTTCTTCACATTTGAGCTCTCATCCATTTTCATTGTTTTTCACTTTTTGCTCACAAATTAGTTATCATCTCTCAACCTACCAGAAATTCCACTTGTGTACCCAAATGCTTGAGTTGCTCCCCGACTCCCTTTCCACAAACTGAGCTGGGAAACTTCCCTCTTCACTTAACTCTCACTTCCTTTATTTTGTTCTTTAGTCCTCACATTCCAGGAGCGATGTTTCTGACAAAGAAGGAAGAATTGCTGTTTTCTGGGTCAGAATCTATTTCATCTAACACTTATCATTGACAAGTTTTTGACCTTGATGTACTATTTTAACGTCTTACATCAAATGACTTCATGCCCTTTCTTGAGCGATTTCCATAAAAAAAAAAAAAAATCCCCAATCCCAAACCCAACAGTATCTGGGTCATTGTTTAAATAACCTTTTTCTTATTGATTGGGTGATGGCTGAAATCTTGTGTAGTTCTATGAGGTCCACCCTCCTAGGCTTCGTATTCTCACTTTTTGAGAAGGAGTTAATCTATTGCTAATCGCCTGAGGCGCCCTTAACAGGGAGTGCCGACGAAGCTGCTTAAGCATATTTTGTCGGCCAAAGTGCTATTCCTCTAGGGCTCTTCAATCCCACTTTCTGATCCTTGTGTCACATCATTCCATCATGGGAGGGAGATAAATAACTTCCCAACGTTATAACCATTGATCATCAAATAGTAACATTCACACGTTTACTTTCCATAGCATTCCTCCAAGTCTTTAACTCAACAAGTAAACCCTCCACTATCTCACCGGCAAGTAACAAATCATCCGCATACACCATCTCTTTCAATATTTGTTCAAATAATACAAACTTTAACTAAATTTTAATTCCATACGAAAACGTCATTTTTAGAGACAAACACTGCAGACTTGGTTGGTCGATGCAACAATAAAAATTTAAAAAAAGTGTCAACAAATAAAAGAAAGTGGAAGACGGCTGAAATTTGTAAAAATCAATGGTTACGTTTTTATCCGAGACTGTTATGAATTTCTCCAGGGGGTCAAACCAAAACATACATTTTATTTGTTTAGTAGTATTTCCTTTAAAATTTGGTTTGCTGCGAAAAAAAAAAAATGAAAAAATAAAAATTGAATAAACAATTTTCTCAAACTTATCTGAATTAAATCTGAATAGGCCACAAGCAATGTCGTTAATAATCAAAGCTATTCCGTCTTTTAAAATCATACATACGTACATTTACATACATAGACTAGAAGAATACCCATCCCAGGATGGGTAAAATTAATTCTTTTAACAGGAAAGTTTTGCACCACTTATAAAGATTAGTTTGTCTATTTTGTTTTACGGCATATCAACCACTTTTTGAATTATTTGATGGCAAATTCAGTAATTTTGGTATAAGTTTTTATGCTTCAAGTTCTTTATATATTCAAATATTTATTCATGGTGTTTGATTTGGTTTGATTGTTTTTAGAGAGAAATTGTTGCTTTTGTTTTAGAGTTTGCAGAACATGATTGAGTTTCACAAAATAAAAGGAAAAAATATAACATCAATGCTTGGCATGTTTTGGGCCAGGAAGCCAACATCTTCAGTCTTCTCTGGTAGCATCAGTATTACAAAAATTAAAATCAAAATATAGTGATACTAAAACTTCCTTATTCCAATTTTGATTAAAAATCCATAACATGAACTTGATTCTAGAAAATATTTAAAATGTAAGACTTAAGCTTAGTGGGGCTTAAGAATAGAATGAAATTCAAGGAATCTTGATTAATTGGTATCTAACAAGTATGGATGATATTTAATGCAAATTTAAAATGTTTTCATTTTCAGATAGGTGGTTGTGTTCCTATTATGTACCCTAAATGCTTTAGAAATATGCCAAACAATCTGAAATTTCATGAATATTTATCAATTAATGTTTAATACTGATTGTTAAAATTTAAAAAAATATGTAGATATCTGATTGTTGGTTGGTTGATATGTTTTACTGCATATCAACCCTTTTTGGGTTATTTAATGCCGAATCCAAAGATTTTGAAGAAAATATTTTTAATAGAATATATTTGTTGTTTTCAAGTCGGTTTCTATTTAACCCATAGTTGGGACCCTAACAGGTACTACCACTCCGGGTCAGAGTGGACCTGGGAGCAATGGCAATTAAAAGGTGGTTCCACACTCCCCAAAGCCCGCAAGATGGGGCCTCACCACTGGATATAGTTTAAGGTCATATCCAGGACCGTAGATATCTGAATTTTCATGAGGGGATTCCATCTCCTTTTTACCGCTTTGCAAAAAACTAAATATAGCTCACATTAGGACCCCTTTACATCTAGCAGCTGTGTTCCAGAATTCATGATGATCAGTTAATTAGTTTAGGAGTGAACCTGTAGATAGAAACATATAAATATATAAATATATCTAGCTTTATATAAATTGTGATGATGATGATGATGATGATGATGATGACTATAAACCTGTATTTGAGCTTTATCATTTATCATGAAAACACAGAAGATCTTGATGTTTTCAACCACTACCTATGCATGAAACTATTTTTAAGTGAGAAAAGACTTCAAAAATCAAATCTAAGGACTGCGACCTTGACCCTAAGAGAAGAGAAAGTCTACATCATTGGAAACAAAAGTCGACACAGACGTCATATCAGTTTTCCTTCTCCAAAAACTCCTGTCTTAATGAAGCTTTAAGCAGACAGCCAAAAAAGATATGCAAATTTTCCATTAGAAGTTAAAATTAGAATTTAAGAAGACGTGTTTAGGAACTGATGTTCATAAGTAGGAAGTGGCAAGAGACATGTAGCAAATAAGAAAATGAGATTATTTTTAATAACTTGAAAAAATCCAGACATCTTCTTTCGGTTCTCTCCTTTCACTATCTGCCCCTTCTCTGAGAACAAGTGAGACGAAGCTGAGCATTATGTAATAACTGTACAAGTGTTTAGTTTGATGAAGTTACACCTACTTAAGTGTTTAGTATGATGGAGTGACACTGAGTTAAGTGTTTAGTTGAATCAAAATTATCTACTTGTGAATCTTTAATGTTATGAAATATTTGAATTACATTAAACAATTTAATTAGTGAAATGGGTTAACAACCAAACGGCTAGTTCATGTTTTACCATTTTACTTGTGCACGGTGAACTCTACTTGTCTTATTTTCATGGGTTTTATGAAAGTTACTTCAGACAAGGTATGAAGCTAAGTAATGTAAAGAGCTAAGCATAGTAAACAAGGAGAGTAAGATAAAATCACTTCAAGAGTTAATAAAACCTAAAAGCGTTCAATCCTCAAACACAGACAATTCTTTGTGTGTATCTTCACACAAGTAAAGACAAAACTTGAAAAGTTCATTGGCATCTACATGCACTTTCATTTGCAACCAAGTCTGACACAAGGACATTACACCGTTTCTCATCAGAGCATTACACAAGTATTTGATAGTGACTGTTAGAAATCCTGCAGGAAGAGGAAAGTTCCCCCACCTTCGAAATGAAGTTGGATGCCAACTCAATATTTTTGTGGTACATGTAAGTATTCGGTGCACAAGAAGTGCAGTGGAATTGCAGGTAGTTTAAGAGATGATAACCAGTTTGCGTGCAAGACGTGTAACACAGTAAAGATAGAAGAACTCAGATGTGGAGAAAATGTATTTAAATTTATTGTTCTTGATATTCATAAACGACCTCCCTGATGAGATTGCGCCCGCGTTTGCTGATAACACCACGTTTTAAACCAAATATGTGGGAAAAACGAATGGACACATATCCAAGGAAATATCTGAAACCAAAAAAAATGACCACCAGTTCGTAGTGGAATGGGGGACGTAAATGGATGGTTACATGTAATGCTACTAAGGTAAAGCTCCTTTTTTTTCAACAAAAAGTACCTATTTAAAATCCTTGGCTGAGCATTCACAAGTAATATGAATTGGAACAAAAACATAGAAGACATTACCTAGGCTGATGCAAATAAAGTGGGCTCTATTTACTGTGCTAGAAAAGTATTCACACTGGACAATATCCTGTATCTCTACAAAGCCACCATAGAATATTGTTGCTACATATGGGCTGATGCATCAATCACTAGTTTTTCTCTTTCTTTCTAGTTGGACAGAGTCCAAAAAACAAAAATACAATTTAATAGGTCCCACACTGTCAAACAAGGTCCAACTCCTGTCCCATCGTCGCAATGTTGCATCTTTGTGCTTGTTTTACAAGTACTTTAATAGCATGTGCTCCGACAAATTTATAGCACTGGTTCCCTATCAACATAAATACTCCTGACTAGCCCGTTAAGCAGCAAAACCCCATGCATTAACGATAGAGCTATCTATTCTAATAGCTTCTTCCCTTGAACTAATAAACTTTGGAATTCCCTCCCTGTATCCTGCTTTCCCGATTGTACTAACATGCAGAAGTCTAAATGCAATATGAAAAGACATCTCGTTGCTCAACTCCCTACTTAGAGCGCCCCTGTAGGCATGATCCCTAATTCACAGTAGCTCTTTATGTCTCAGTGTCAATTTTGGGGGAATATGAGTAAAAAACTATATGTAATTTTTTTTATCAGCATTAAAAAAAAAACTAACGGAAAAATTTAATTAACCAAAAGAAAAATATGGATCTGAAGACGCATTAAGTTGTGTCGATTAAACGTGCTCCCCTTTTATCTCTCACCCCCCCCCCCCAAACAGTTTCTCTCCTCTTACCTAATGCCGCATAGGCAGGTGTTTGAGGATCACCACTGAGCATATACCGCACATGAGATAGTTTTACTGCCCACGGTGGTAACCACCATGATGATGGGTAGACGCTGTACTGTTTCGAGGCATAATCAAATGGGTCAGCATACAGAATGGCACCGATTGCACCATAGTTTTCAGCATGTTTTACCTGCAAAGAGAAACCAAAAAACAATGAAAGAAAATAATACAGAGAACCAGAGCGGCACTCGGTAGAGTACATATCTCCACCAAACATACAACAGTAAAATTTTTTAAAAATAACTAAATTATAAAAATTAAATGAAATAAAAATGAAAAATGAAATATAATTCATTCTTTTTGTGGACTCTTATACTCATCTTCATAGTTGCTGTTTCACCACGTTTCGGTGAACTCATCCACTGGCCTTCTTCAGGTGATTACCATGACAAGATTCTTTTTTTTTTTTTTTTTACAAAGGAGTCACCACTTATCAAGGCCTGGAGGTCACCCGAGGATAAGGATAAATGAGTGTACAGTGGTCAAGGGAAACATGTAGTAATCATTAGTAGTGGGAATTAGGTAAATTGGATTATTTAAGGAGATGTTTCATCAAGAACTTGTTTACATTGGACTGAAAAAAATAACATATTGTAATCAGTCAGAAAGCAGGAAAACGGAAGAGAGTTCCACAGGTGTGCAGTTCTAAGAAAGAAGCTTTGTTTATGGAATCTACGTTTTGGTTTAGGCACAGATAAAGAGTGAGGAAAATTATTGATAGTGGTTTCAGTTAGACGAGTGTTTTTTGTGAAAGTCAGGCCTGGGGGTGGGGACCATAGATTGGAGCTTAGACGATCACTTGCAAAATAACGATAAAGTAGAGACAGGCAACGTCTCTTCTGTGGGAAAGAGGTTGCAGGGAAGAGAAAAGGGCATTCTCCACTGGACTACAAAGTCTATTTTGAACTCTGTCAAGACAGCATAAGGTGCTTCTTGCAGTTCCTGCCCATATGTGGCAACAGTACTCCATCCTTGGATGTACTTAGCTCTTATACAGGTAGAGCATTGCATCAGCAGTGAGATATCTACTGGAGCGGGAGAAGGATCCCACCATTTTTCCAGCAGTCTTGGCATTGGATCTGATGTATGTGTTCCATCTCAGATCAGGAGTAAAGGTGAGTTCTAGAAGTTTGTCAAAACATGGACCCCCCATCCCCCTAAGATGAGAGTCATTCATTTCAATTGATGCCAGATGGGGATCAGAGTGTTGATGATGTAAAGATAGAAGCTTGGTTTTAGATGCATTAAAAGTAACCAGCTACTTCTTTCCCCATTGCACCATGTGATCAAGATGAGAGGAGAGAGAATCCAAGAGAACTTGATCATTTACGGCCTTTGATGTGTTGCCATAGATGGTAGTGCCATCAGCATAAATGTCTACAAATGATCTTTGGATTTGGGAAATCATTTATGTAGATCAGGAAGAGAGTTGGACCCAGGATGCACTCCTGAGGGACTCCAGCAATCATACTGTGAGCTTCTGATTTCTGCCCATCAACTATTACTCTTATGAACCTATCAGAGAGAAATGATTTAGTAATTGAAAAAACATTTCCAGCTATACCGTAGCTGGAGATTTTGTGGAGTAGACCTTTATGCCATACTTTATCAAAGGCCTTTGATATGTCAAGGGCAATTGCCCTAAAAAGGAAACCTCGATTGAGAGATTCACTAATCCTATCAGATATAACTGTTAGCACATCTGCTGTAGACACAACCATATTGCATGTCACTAAGGAGGTTATTTTTGCTGAGGTGGTTGACTGTTTCTCTATTTAACACAGATTCCAGCAGCTTACTCATGACGCACAGTACACTTATTGGTCTGTATGGAGAGGGAGATGAGTAATCACCTGAATTTTTAAATATAGGACATACTAATGAGGTTTTCCAGGATATTGGGAAGCAATTCTCCTTAAGACAACGCTTACATAGTTTTTTTTAAGTATGGGAGCTAGTTCTGGTTGAAGCTTTTTCAGCACTATAATAGGAATGTTGTCACGGCCAGTTACTTTACTGGAATCGAAGTTTTTGATTAGCTTGGCAACATCATGCACAGATATTTGTATGTTGCATAGCATGCTTTAGGAATGCTGAGTCTTGTAAGTGTATCCTCAGTAATTACTGTTTTCCATGGTTATTGTCTCACCATATTTTGTGCAACTAATTTTCTGGCCTGCTTGAGTAGGATTGAAATCGCTATCTTCAGATAATGCTCACCTGGAACCGTGAAGACTCCACGATTTTATCCACTGCACCAAGGGCGATCAGAGTTGGATTTTATGGTCTTATAAATCTAATTTTGTGTTTTTATCTGGTCTTCCATTGTCAAGTCCGTATCGAATGGTATTATTATTATATTTATTTATTTTACTTTTTAAAATTTTATTTTTGGAATTCTTTTGAGATGAGGTTTCATATTTTCTGCATTTATTCTTTTCGCGGATTATTATACTCATAGTTGTTGTTGTTGTTCCGCCACGTTTCACCAAAAATAAATGCATAAAATACGAAGCCTCATCTCAAAGGATTCCAAAAATAAAATAAATTAAAAATAAATATGAAAATAATATTTTCATAGATTTCTGCTATGCTTAAAACATTAACAATAAACACTAATGTATAGAAATATAAAAAAATACTAAACTTTTGAGCCAGTTAAAAACGGGCAGAAGTTATAGCTTGTTGACTTAAAATGAATGCTCTATGTCAAATTGATAGTTAATCTGCTAAGATTTGTGATTATTTTTTTTTAATTAAATACCAATTAATATCTTCATGTACTTAACCCTTCTTTATAAGTGGTAGTTATAAGTTTATATACTTTTGCTGTTCTCTGACTCTGATTTCAGACCATCATTTCTTTATATATATATATATATATATATATATATATATATATATATATATATATATATATATATATATATAATTAAGTCATAATTATCCTTTTATACCTACAAACACTAGTGTTTCATGCTTACGCAATCATCAGTGTAGAATGACAATTCCTGCCTGTCATAAGATTTGAATACTGCCACAAAGCCACTTTTGACTCCATTTGCTAAACCTCTATCTGCGAGCCACCAAACAATTGCCACATGAATGAGGGGAATTAAGAACTAATAAACGCTCAATTTGGGTGTGGACATTCCTTAAGCATCCTTAAAGGGGCTTGATAATTATAATTAAATAATAATGATTCTATTATATATATATATGTGTGTGTGTGTGTTTGTGTGTGTGTATATGCATATATATGTTTGTATGTAAGTACATCATGTGTGTCTATGCGTATATATATATGCGTAGTTGCTTGGGGTATTTGCTGACCAGTGCACAATTTCTGCATGTGTATTACTTATTAATTTGTTGTTATTGCTGTCATTTGTGTTTTATATTCTGCATTTTTATCTTTACTTCTGATTGTTATAAAGAATATATAAATTGGGGAGTTGGACAGAGGAGTATCTTATAGATATGTTAATCTCCACTCCTGCTAACACTTCTATTATTATTAGCATATCATCATTCATCTGTTCTATGTTGTTGCTGCCCATTTTATGAAGATCCAACATGAACACAAACCCTACAATATTATTGTACCACCCTTGTTCAAACTGAAACATATTTACATATTCTATTATGTACTACATAATGTAGTTCCAGAATATATCTGATTATTTGAGTCTATGTCCAAAACCTTTAAAAAAGGATTTTGTGGCATATTAGCATTCTATAGACATTCAGCATGAATGCTAACCCTACAATATTATTGTAGCATGCTTGGACAGAACCAATCCTGAAGGCCAAGAAAGTGTATTTTAGTTTGAATTTTACGTTCAACACAACAGTGTCATCAGATGAAAAAAAAAAAAAAATTTTTTTTAGTCGATCCCATCTTTAACAAGTGAAACATGCATGTGTGTGCACAGTGAACGAGGCATAAAAAAATGACTAAGTTCAGCATCCCTCCCCCTTTAGCCCTCAAATCCCCAGGGGACGTCAAATCCTAGTGAAAATGAACAAACGGTGCAGTTTTAGGCTTTAACATATGTAAATTTGAGTTCTGCACCATGCAAAAAAAGAAATGATTAAGTCCATCACTTGCCCCCCCCCCGCCATTTAGCTCCAAAAGTCCCCAAGGCCTTAACATATTTAAATTTGAGCTCAGCACCATGCAAAACTGCTAAATAGACATACACAGAAAATTTGGACAAATATGGTAAAATAATCCCAAGAATGGAGTGCTTTTATTAGCGCTGAGGCACACCCAAGAATTATTGTGAAGTATAAACAAACAAAATTATATAGAAATCAGTTAGTTACAACTTTTCAGAAAGTGTTATAAAAATCTAAGGCATCAATTTTTTTAATAAGCATAAAAGTGTCAATTTTAGCCATTTTAATCCGAAAGGCAACCCTAGAGGAGCAACCCGAGTTTTCCCGGAACATCTGTTCTGTTACTTTTTTACTCATATAATGTTTAATGTTTGTGAAAAAATTAAAAAAATTCCAAGGTGTAGTTATTGAGAAAAGTGCGGCAAGGGTGAATTTACCAGTCTGCCCTCCTTTTGTCGGGGGGAGGGGGCAAAAAAAAAAGGGTAGATAGTGATAATATAAGTATGAATATGAAATTACTTTACCATATTATTGTATATATTATATTATTGTATATATTATATTATTGTATATATTATATTATTGTATATATTATATTATTGTGTATATTATATTATTGTGTATATTATATTATTGTATATATTATATTATTGTGTATATTATATTATTGTATATATTATATTATTGTGTATATTATATTATTGTGTATATTATATTATTGTATATATTATATTATTGTGTATATTATATTATTGTGTATATTATATTATTGTATATATTATATTATTGTGTATATTATATTATTGTATATATTATATTATTGTGTATATTATATTATTGTATATATTATATTATTGTATGTATTATATTATTGTATATATTATATTATTGTGTATATTATATTATTGTGTATATTATATTATTGTGTATATTATATTATTGTATATATTATATTATTGTGTATATTATATTATTGTGTATATTATATTATTGTATATATTATATTATTGTATATATTATATTATTGTGTATATTATATTATTGTGTATATTATATTATTGTGTATATTATATTATTGTGTATATTATATTATTGTATATATTATATTATTGTGTATATTATATTATTGTATATATTATATTATTGTATATATTATATTATTGTATATATTATATTATTGTGTATATTATATTATTGTGTATATTATATTATTGTATATATTATATTATTGTGTATATTATATTATTGTATATATTATATTATTGTGTATATTATATTATTGTGTATATTATATTATTGTATATATTATATTATTGTATATATTATATTATTGTATATATTATATTATTGTATATATTATATTATTGTATATATTATATTATTGTATATATTATATTATTGTGTATATTATATTATTGTATATATTATATTATTGTGTATATTATATTATTGTATATATTATATTATTGTGTATATTATATTATTGTATATATTATATTATTGTGTATATTATATTATTGTATATATTATATTATTGTGTATATTATATTATTGTATATATTATATTATTGTGTATATTATATTATTGTATATATTATATTATTGTATATATTATATTATTGTATATATTATATTATTGTATATATTATATTATTGTATATATTATATTATTGTATATATTATATTATTGTATATATTATATTATTGTATATATTATATTATTGTATATATTATATTATTGTATATATTATATTATTGTATATATTATATTATTGTGTATATTATATTATTGTGTATATTATATTATTGTATATATTATATTATTGTGTATATTATATTATTGTATATATTATATTATTGTGTATATTATATTATTGTATATATAATATTATTGTGTATATTATATTATTGTATATATTATATTATTGTGTATATTATATTATTGTGTATATTATATTATTGTATATATTATATTATTGTATATATTATATTATTGTATATATTATATTATTGTATATATTATATTATTGTGTATATTATATTATTGTATATATTATATTATTGTGTATATTATATTATTGTGTATATTATATTATTGTATATATTATATTATTGTATATATTATATTATTGTGTATATTATATTATTGTGTATATTATATTATTGTGTATATTATATTATTGTGTATATTATATTATTGTGTATATTATATTATTGTGTATATTATATTATTGTATATATTATATTATTGTATATATTATATTATTGTGTATACCATATTATTGTATATATTATATTATTGTATATATTATATTATTGTGTATATTATATTATTGTATATATTATATTATTGTATATATTATATTATTGTATATATTATATTATTGTGTATATTATATTATTGTGTATATTATATTATTGTGTATATTATATTATTGTGTATATTATATTATTGTGTATATTATATTATTGTGTATATTATATTATTGTATATATTATATTATTGTGTATATTATATTATTGTGTATATTATATTATTGTATATATTATATTATTGTGTATATTATATTATTGTGTATATTATATTATTGTGTATATTATATTATTGTGTATATTATATTATTGTGTATATTATATTATTGTATATATTATATTATTGTGTATATTATATTATTGTATATATTATATTATTGTGTATACCATATTATTGTGTATATTATATTATTGTGTATATTATATTATTGTATATATTATATTATTGTATATATTATATTATTGTGTATACCATATTATTGTATATATTATATTATTGTATATATTATATTATTGTGTATATTATATTATTGTATATATTATATTATTGTGTATATTATATTATTGTATATATTATATTATTGTGTATATTATATTATTGTGTATATTATATTATTGTATATATTATATTATTGTGTATATTATATTATTGTGTATATTATATTATTGTGTATATTATATTATTGTATATATTATATTATTGTATATATTATATTATTGTGTATATTATATTATTGTGTATATTATATTATTGTGTATATTATATTATTGTATATATTATATTATTGTATATATTATATTATTGTATATATTATATTATTGTATATATTATATTATTGTATATATTATATTATTGTGTATATTATATTATTGTATATATTATATTATTGTGTATATTATATTATTGTATATATTATATTATTGTATGTATTATATTATTGTATATATTATATTAGGTGTTTTGAAACTACAGTAGGTCCATTTTCTTGTTTTTTTTATGCTCTTTAATAATGGGTTAGGAATTTTTCAAATAATTTTACCAATACTATTTAAAATGAGCACT
This sequence comes from Euprymna scolopes, assembly GCF_053919585.1. Taxonomy (NCBI): domain Eukaryota; kingdom Metazoa; phylum Mollusca; class Cephalopoda; order Sepiida; family Sepiolidae; genus Euprymna; species Euprymna scolopes. Next base: position 71,471,554 of record NC_136499.1, on the reverse strand, counting down.
GTATTACCAGATTGACTTGCTTCAGTTATTCATCTATTCATATCGTATGAATCCGAAAATTCTATTGCTGGCATTAGTTTACCCGCTATTTTTTCGTTTTGAAAGATACAATAAGGTATCATGTCAAAAGTTGTTACTTGTAACTACTAACACAAATGAAGGGTTATCAGAGATTAGTAATGCTTTAATAATGTCCATTAATTATTGTACTAGTTATTGTAATAAACCTGCCTTTATTCGACTATTATGTTAGTTTTTTCTTCCAATTGAGTAACAACCTAGTATTGGGATGATCAATCAGAACTGAGAATTGGAAAAATCAAAACATATGGGGGTATTGGAATCGGTATCAGAAACGGAAAAAATTGTGCACATATTCTGATGCCAAAAACGATTCTTTTAGTTGCCTATTTTTATGTGATTCTGTTTGAAACAAAATCTTCCACTGTTGGTAGCGATGTTAAAATAGTAAATATTTATTGCTTTTAAACTATCAGTAAAAAATTAAATCCATAGATCATACCCCCCCCCATCCCACAAGTGTATTTTTATGTTTGAGAAAATATATGCACATTTAACATGTGTTTTTACAATAATCAGGAAAAAATAACAACTCTATAGTTAAATATTTACAGAATTATAAAGAATCGGAATCAGTAATTGTATCGGAATCGGGAAAACTATTGGAATCGTCTCATCACTAATTCTAACCCTTAACATGGATACAACAGTTAAATCTCAATACACTACCATTTACATTGAGGGGGTGCTATGCTATATTTTCATGAAATTGATATCATATCTTTTGTGAGAATGCCTCCATAGTCAGGGACAAATAATAATGCAAGAAAATACAGAATACTGATTCTGTTCTAATAGAATGTCCTACACCTCTTATTTTCTATGTAAACTTACTAATATAGAACTACATATAGCGAACACTGCCTTACGGTCTAGCTTCAGAGATCAGTAATGTCTTACTAATTTCTGTCTTATCATTTTTGTCCTCTGTATTGCAATAAAACTTCCTTTTTTCATTCTATTATCGTGCAGATTGTTTCTTTCACTCGATCAACAAATTTGTATATTGTAACTTTTCTTTTTATAAGATATCATGTAAAAAGTTGTTGCTTTTAACTACTAACTCAAATGAAATGCTAATAATACACCAGGTTCATCTTCTGCATTGTATTTTTATAAGCTTCATCTAAAAAAGTGGGTAGAGGTTGATAACGTATATACGAATTTGAAATTGCCTTAGCGTGTTATTATATACCTTATTTTGGAAATGCTAAAAATACATTAGGTCCACTTTCTTGCCTTTGTATTTTCTTCAATGGTGGGTTTAGGTATGATAAAACCTGTTATTGTTCCCCTCTCCTTGCCAGTTATTTAGAAGTTCATAATGAATAGCATGTCTGCAGTTTGCGTTTGCAACCTTCATGTGTGATTGTTTCTGGTTTAGTGCTCTTTTTGATTTCATGTCTGCTACACCTTTGCGCCACAAAATGGAAAGAATCATTCTTGCCCACAGGTAAACACAGTGTATAACGTAAAGCTTCTTTTTTTTATTTTTTTTATTAGCTTTCTTTCGTTTTTTTAGATAACATTTCGTTACCTGCATTCGCGAATCTAAAAAAAAAAAAAAAATTAAAAGATTTTTATTTTTATTTTGATCGCGTTTTTTTTTTAAGCAATTGAAGATTTCTCAGCAACTGAGAATGCAGACAGTTGCATCATTCTCACGCGATTTCTAAATAATCCAGGTCAGCGTTTATTTCTCTTGACAGAATCAGTTGGCGCTTGCTACGCCAGCTTGGCATTGATGCTAATCTATTTGCACATCCGTACAATCTTTGGGTCACAAAAATGTGTTCATTCTGAAGGGCAGACCAAGAGAGAGAGAGAGAGAGAGAGAGAGAGAGAGAGAGAGAGAGAGAGAGAGAGAGAGAGAGAGCATTTGACAATCTAAACTATGTGTATAAAAATGGGGGTAGTTAAAAACGGTAAAATACTATTTAGTTACGATAGACTTTTCCTAATAATTAAATTCTTCCTTTACTTTTTAGATAGGAGCAAAGTGTAGTATCAAGTCTGTTTGATACTGCACTTCATCTTTCCAGTCATCAATCAGTGAAAAAGAAATCTATTTAGACTGAGGCAATTTTTACTTATTCAGGATTTTCCTCACATTAAAACGCGACATTCTCATGCTGCCTATAGATCTACTTTTTTCTTCTTTATTTGCGATCTTTTTGCTATTTCTTCATCCAGATGCACCAATAATGTTATTTTAAGATTCCCTATTGATTGTTCTTTCTATATCAAGGTAATTGATGAACAAAATACCTTGTGCGTCCTAAAATATACCAAACCCTTGCTTGTTTATAGATTTGGTCATTTTGGACGACTTTCACCTGCTGCTGCCCACTCAATGACTGATAAGTTGACTCCAGAGTTAAGGAGCTCATTTATGTTTCATCCATTGCAACATATTGATACAAAAAACTCCTTTTTGTTTTGTTGAAACAGTTGTAAATAATGCTCTCAATCATCAACCCTGTTTTTCTCATGCAACTTTGATGATCGACCAAAACTAGTTGGTGGACATTCTTTTACATGTTTTCTGGGACAAATTCCGAATTTGAGTTACCAGAATTTTCAGCATCATTTGTGTCTGTACAACCACACTTAAAGCATGTTGTCTTTTAACCGTAACCATTGTTTTCAACTGAACAGAATCCGAATACCACTTATGAAGTCATTACTTTGCTTGAACAGTATTTTTTCTCATCACAACACATAGAATTCAGATTTTCTATTGTTCTGAAACAATAACAATGTTCAGCAACAATAACTGTAATTTATGAACTAATAATCCGACTGAACTCAAATTTGAACATTTGTCATTTAAAGGTTAAAAACAATATGGATTGTTTTTTATTAGTCGTGCTGTAACGTTGCAGTTACAAACAAACAAAGAAAAAAATAAAATAAAAATCCGGGTCGACATTTTTTCTCTTTTTAACAAAAGCATTTAATACTGTTACTTTCCCATCTCAACACTACTTAAAAAGTCTCTCGCTGCCACATATCCATCTAACCTGGGATGTTTCTTCTGACAACACACTGGCCATAGCTGGCCCATTCTTGCCTTCAATTTACACGTTCATCTCCTTCGGCGTTGGCTTTTTTCTTTTCGACCATGTGGTGCTATTTTTTTTTCACAATGGCAGCTTGTGCACACTTCCTAATTCGTATCCATGTTCAAACGCTGCTCCTGCTGCTAATACAATTGTTTGCCATCCACCCTTTAACTGTTGCAGATATTTTCATATGTACTCGTATGCACTCTCTTACAATGCCATCTATATGTCAGTCACAGGATTTATTGAATAATGTGTTATGCCATCTTAAAAAGATTAAAATAAATATATAATGCTACTAAACATTGTTTAGAATCCTTATTTTAATTTTAATAGCATAATTTCGATTCTAGAAAATGTCTACAATTTAAGACTTAAGCTTAAGAGGGTCTTAAAAAGAAGTGAAATTCAAGGAATCTTGTTTAATCGGTGTATTTATAATAACTATAGATCAAATTCACTGCAAATCTGAAATATTTGAATTTTTAAATGCCAAGTTGTGTTATGATGCCAGTAGAACCTTGGGATACAGCATTAATCCATTCCGGGGTTGGGATTGTAAGGTGAAATCGCCATATGGCACGGCCTAAGCAAAATTTTATATGGTAGATATTAAAAATTAGTAACAAAATACAACACAGTATATAATACACTTGTATATAATTAAATAACATTATTAATAACACCGTAAGGTGAGGCAAACACCGTAACCAGGGGCAGGAAACATTGTATTCCACATCGTAACCTGAAAAGAAACGTATCCTAGGGCCGCTATATCCGGGGCTTCTACTGTTCCCCAAAGAAATCGGAATTTAGAGAATATTTATTAATTAATGTCTAATTTTCTTGTTAAATTTCACAAAAATTGAAGGTATCTGAGTTTTCATGAAAGACTTCCACCCCATTTTTACTCTCTAAAATTAAATTAAACTAAACATAGCTCACACTATGACCCTTTAAGTTTTGCAGCAGTGTTCACAAATTCATAATGATGAGTTAATTATTTTAGGAGAGAAACCTGTATCTACAAATATATAAGCATATGCATATACCTAACTTTATAAAGACAGAGATTTTTTTATTTATTTATTTTTTTATTACATTTTCACCTCAAACAAGGCACAGTGCCACTTTGATGTGGGGGGGGAGGCTACTATCAGGGACATAAGTTGCAGGGATACTATGCAAGGAGTTGAGCAGCAAAATGTCTGTTCAAATTACATTTGAACTTCTGCATGTCAGTACAGTTGGGGAAGCAGGAACCCGGAAGGGAATTCCAACATCTAATAGTTCTAGGGAAGAAACTATTAGAGTAGAAGGCTTTTTTTACATCTAGGGATCTATACTGTGTAGGGGGTGGGATTTTGCTGCTTGTCGGATTTGTCAGGGGTATTTACGTCGAGAGGGTACAAGGACTTGTAGTTCGTCGGAGCATTCACCGTTTAAGTACTTATAGAACAGGCGGAGGGATGCACATTTTGTCGATGGGACAAAGGCTGAAGCTTAGATGACAGTTCAGGACTTATCAGATTGGTGACTCTTTTTGAACCCTGTCAAGCAGTGAGAGACTGGTAGCAGATGCATCAGCCCAAATGTGACAACAATACTTCATACATGGGCGAATGGTGGCGTTGTAGAGGTACAGGATATTTTCAGGCGTAAGTAACTTTCTAGAATGGTAGAGAGAACCCACCTTTTCTGCAGCACACTTGGCAATGCTCCCGATGTATCTCTTCCAACTCATGTTTTCTGTGAACGTTAAGCCGAGGAGTCTGAATGAAGTACTTTCAGATAATGTATCTTTAGCTATAATTATTGGTGGTTGAGAAGATTTCTTGTAATTATTAGGAAAATTATTAAAGGAAACAAGCTTAGTCATGGCAGCATTAGGCGTTACCATCCATTTTTGACCTGATTCCACTACAGACTGGAGGTCTTCCTCTAGGGTTTCCGCCATTGCCTTGGATATGTGTTCATTCGCTTTCCTCTCGTGCCTGTTACAGAGCGTGGTGTCGTCAGCAAATACACCCATCTCAGAAACTATTTTATCAGGTAGGTCATTTATGAATATTAGAAATAATAAAGGTCCAAGAATCGAACTTACGGTACATGGAAATACATTGGACATTTTAGCCCATTAAAAACGGGCAAAAGTTATGGAAAGTTGACTTAGAACGAGTACATTGTGCCAAATTCATTGTTGAATATGGTCAAATTTATGCTACTTTTTGCATTAAATCCCTGTTAATACCTAACTCTGCATCGAATGGATACCATAACATTTACTTCACTGCACCTAATCATAACAAAGGTTCATACAAAATGTCATCCAGATCAGCTCAGTAGTTTCAAGAAAAGGTGTAACGGACAAACGAACAAACAGACACACAGACTAAGAGAAATATAATCTCGATAGATGCATGTATATATATATATATATATATATATATATATATATATATATATATATATATCTTCTATAATATAAAGCTGAACGTCTGTGTGTGTGTCTGGTCACGAATAGGCTCCTATATAGTTAACTATTATAGAAAACTGATCACATATAATGATAGAAGATGTATCGAGACACAAGAATGGGTATGTTTGATCTGGCATAATGATGATTCATTAAAATTGTGGGGTCTGCGTACAGGCCTGGTCCACAAAGTATGGAAATAAAAAATTTTAAAATTAAAAAAAAAAAGCGTTTACAAGTGTTTTTGATATAGATGTACATAATAATACTTTGATAAGTATGTTTAAACTTAAATAGGGATGGTATAATAAAATTGTGGGGTCTGCGGTCGCGCCTGGCCTCCATAGGATGGAAACAGGCACAAACTTTAATAAAGACTTTTCATATCTATCTGCGTAAGTATACTTTGATAATTATGTTTCAGTTTGAAGAAATATGGTATAATAAAATTATGGGGTGTTTGTTCGCGCCTGACCTCCATAGAATGGAAATATGTCACAAAGTTTAACACGGTTTTTTAATATAGATCCACAGAATATTGTGATAAGCATTTCAGTGTGAACAGGTATGGTATAATAAATTATGGTGCTTATCTATTTTATTTCTACTTTCATCATATTTTACTTTGGTTTCCATACCCCCAAATTCGAAGCTATCTCTTTACAACCCTTCCTTTTGATAACCTATCATACTTTCATAAATCAGAGTCCATTTTCTGTAGGCTGTTTTTGAACCCAGTCAACGACGGGTACTTTTGCTAATATATATATATATATATATATATATATATATATATATATATATAGTATGCATGTATGTTCTTATGTACAAGTTTATAGATTTTTTTTATCTGTGTGTTATTCTGTCTGAATTTTTTGTTCATAAGGAAAAATTATGGGTAAATGTAATATTTTTCTCTTTCTTTCTCCGCCTTTTCTGTTTCATACGCGCATAAAAATCATTGTAGACATTTTCATATATTTACATTTTTTTTCTTACCAAGTCCGTTTTTGCCACTTTCTTTAGCACTTGCCAGATTCCTGCAGATACATTATGATGACCAGAATCGTTCAAGCGGAACCGTGTCGTTTTTGATTCTTTTATTGCGACGCGACATCACCCAGGAGATGGTTCACCCAACTGGACACAAACGTCAGCGTTTGGATTTCAAAGATGTAAATATTGACGCCAACAATTTTAACCGGAATCAAAAATTATAGGTATGTACGAGCAGATTCGCCAAGCGTTGCCTGGGTATCAAATATGTTGGAACGTCGTTCACTTTATAATGAATAGCAATCTCTATTTATTTATAAATATATATCCATAACGTCGCACACAAAAGTTGCTGGACGAATGTACATCTATTTTATATATACTTTCTTTTACACAATCTCCCCCCCGCCTCTCTCTCTCTCTCTCTCTCTCTCTCTCTCTCTATATATATATATATATATATATATATATATATATATATATATATATATACACACATGTACACATTACATAATACTTTTAAACACATACATATATACTCTTACATATTTTCAAATATATTAAAATCCAAAATGGCGTAAATATCATAAAACACAATTGCAACTACTCTTCCGATTATTTCAGATCTATGTTATTGTGCCCATATTGTTTTTATTTTTAAAAAAAATTAATGAGTTCTTATTTTTCTGATGAGTGAAGGGCAAAAAAGATTAAAAAATTGTCATGATGATTATATGAATGGCTCTGCGCAATGAAACAGGTGTTTTACCATGCTGAAAGAAATAAACGGTAAGATGGACAACATCTTGGAATTTGGAATATAGACTTCTTGTCATTTATTTGCATATACTCTGTAGTTACATCGAACTTCATAAATAAAAGAATTGGTATAAATAAAGGGTGAAATATAATTGAATAAGCATACTTTTTCCATAAACACACACACATATATATTCGTAAAATTAAGACAACCAAATATAAAATGAGAACATCATAAGTGTATTTCCTTATGTCTTACAAATATTTCGTAACTAGTTGGACAAATTCAAATATATCATTAAAAAATATTCCACAATAGCAACTCTTCAGACTCTTTCTCTCTCTCTCTCTCTCTCTCTCTCTCTCTCTCTCTATATATATATATATATATATATATATATATATATATAGTGCCGGCAAAAAGAAAGTCCGCACTTGTAATTTTTTGAACCTGGAACAACAATTACGATTAGAGATACTTTGTTGCCTGTTGGTGGATATTTTAAATTGATTTAGGGGCGATAATTTAAGCTGGTTTTAAGCGAATTTGTTGCTGTGGACTTTCTTTTTGCTCCTCAATTTGAAGTTGTTTTTTTAAATTGACGTGAACAATTAAAAGTCAAATATGAACAGGTAAAATTATAGAAGAATAAAAGGCTAATCAAATGAGATATAGTTTGTTTAAAGAGTTACATTAAATTTAGCTTAAATTTGCAGTTTTTGAAAAACAAAAATTACAAGTGCGGACTTTCTTTTTGTCGCCTGTGTATGTTTATGGAAAAATCATATCGCAAGTTACGACTCCAATCTACACCCGTACTAAAGTACTCAATTACCTCATAAGCCCATATGTACCCAGTAACTAATACAAATGCTAACAGAAAAAAAACCTAACAACAAAATCTTCGACTCCCTCGATGCAGAAAACCTTTTCACAAACGTACCTGTAAAAAAAAACATAGATATAATCTTTGACAATATATATAACAACCCGTCTTTGGCTCCACTTTAAATTGACAAAAGAATACTCAAAAAATTACTATTAGTTTTTAGTACCGAGGTACCCTTTTACGACTATAAAGGTAATATCTACACTCAAATAGATGGAGTTTCAATGGGTTCCGCTCTTGGACCGATTTTCAGTGAGTTCTACATGAGTGACCTCGAAAACAGTGTTATTAAATCTCCAGATTTAATAACACTAGTAGACCCTCTATATATGTACATTATGTTGATGATATACTCATTCTAGCCGATAACAATGAACACTTACACTAAAGAGCCTTTTCCAAGATAACGCTATGCTCAAATTCATCATAGAACTAAATGCTACTAACAAAATTCCTTTCCTCAACGTACTTGTAAATACTTCTGACAACACATTCAGCACTTCAAACCACAAAACCCCCACCAGACTAAATTTTAAGAGAAACATAATATTTTCATTATAAAAGGTGCTTTCTTACTTTTCTTTTGCTTTCAATATCGATTCATATGTTTTCCTTTTTTTTTTTTCAGTTTTTAAAACTTTCCAGTTTGAATTTCACCTCTACTAATTACTTTGATACTTATCTGGCCACTCAATAATCACAGGAGAAAATTATAGGAAACAAAGTTTGTATTTTTTCGCTTAGGTCATCAGAAATGGTGGACACTTTTTTTTTTTTTTTTACTTCAGTTTCTAATTATAGTATTGAAATAATAATAGAATTATTAGGAAGAATTATTGGAAAGGAACTAGCAAATCAGACAATCTCCAGAAATTAATTTGGAAAGAAATCCACCACTTTAAATAAAAAGTCAATGGTAGTTGTTTTTTTTTTCTAAACTCATCAGAAATGATAATAACAATTTAGATATGAAAAATTTAATTATTGATGTAATTCTATGATTTTATTGGAATATTAATGCAAACACTGGTGGAGCATAATATTTTCCCGTAATTTTTGACAGAGGATGTATACTAGTAACTAATAAAATTTGGGGAAGGTATGAACTCTCTCAGTCCTCTGATTTGTGTGTCATGACTTTGCAGGGACGGTAATAATCAAGACAAATACAGTGTTATATTTAACAAAAGTGCATCAACACAAATATGTTATGAAAGTATGTGTCATGATTCTGGAGCAACAACTGCAATTAATAGGAGTATTAACTTTGTTCTCACTGCAGGAAGATGCGACACAAGGTTGTAAAATTGGAAAAATCAAGCCAGCACTCATAAAGAAAGAGTATTTTGGCCTATTAAAAATTGCTTGGGCAGCATTCCATGATTGGGGCGCTTCAGGCAGTAAGCAATGAACAAAAGAGGGGAGGAAATGCTTAGGAAGGTGAACCCTCTAATATTATCCAAGATGAATTCTTCAGCCTGATCGATGAAAGGTCATTAAAACAGTCCACTTTATTTCAGACTGATTATTGAGATTGGATCCTTGACTGACATGTATCTGCTACCGCCACCAAATGGCAAATGAATGTTGTCATACCAGTAGATGATAAAGTAAGTATTTCAAACAAATTTATCACTTTGGCATCGAGCATTCTAATCAAAAATACAAGCCTAATTTTATGGAAGTCTCTAGATGCCGGAAAACTTTCTACTTTAATAGTTTTTTCCCCTTGGACTGCTAGACTTTGGAATTCGCTCCCGGGTCCCTGTTTCCCTGACTGTATTAACATGCAGAAGTTTAAGTGTAATGTGAACAGATATCTTGCTGCTTAACTCCCCTGTAGATATGATCCCAAATAGTAGCCTTTTATGTACATCCAATAATATGCCGCATTTGATTTAAAAAAGAGTAAAAAAAAAAATAATTTTTAATTGATGAATTACATCAACAACTAATTAATATTATTATTATACAGTGATAAATAGATATAAAAATGGGGCAAAATTGTTCTGTCCGGAGAATCAATTTTACCCATTTTTTCTAGTGTTATTATATGGATTGATATTCAGATATTCCAATACATACGAGAAACACAATCTGAAAATATTGAATACTTACAAGATTCACCGTTATTCTTATTATGAACAGCAAGCATCTGCAATTGATTTTACTGCAGGAGTCAGTGGAATATACGGTCTTGTAAATATAGTGGCCACATAGGAAGGTCAAAGTGATTATACACCAAACCCCTCGGTGACCTCACCTTGGTGTGACACCCACATATATCACTTATCCATTGATAATTTATAAAGTGAGTGAATTGTGGTAATCGAATTTATGAGATTGCCATTATAACCAACACTTTAAGACAAATGTGTTTCTATGCAAGGTGTTCACTAACACCACTTTGTTTCCTCTTCTTGCAATAAACGTTTTTTTTTTTATTATTATTTCTACTGATATTTTCTGATTTCCTATTTGACACTTTATGTTTAAACTTTTCAGTTCTAGAAAGAGTTATCTTCTCTTGATTTTCTTTTTTTTTTGTTTTCATTGTTTTATTGACACTAACGGGACTTTTTTTTTTTTTAACCCTTTTTCACCCAAACAAGACAAAGCGTATTGCCATTTGGACTTAATGGCCTACTATTTGGGATTTTGCCTAACAGGGGACTCTGGAAATTTCACGGTGCTTTCTACATCAATTTGTATAATTTATTTTTATAATATTACTTTTGAAATATGAATCAATATTATTAAGACAAAAATAACCTCTTCTTCTTACATAAAATAATTGTCATTCTCGACTAAATATTATTTAAACAACTAACATGAATATGTTTCTTCTTTGTTTTTTTATTTAAAAATTGTAGCAATTTAATTTTTTTTAAACAAAAAAATAATTGCAAGTTAAATATTTGTAGGACTGACCTGAGTCACCCCTAAAAGCCAAGAATTAGGACGAAAATAATATCATTCCCCAAGAAATAATAGTTTCTTAATAGTTTCTTAGCCCCTCTCTTTCTCTTTCTCATAAACCAGACACAAGAACTGCTATCAAGAGTCCCTCATCATCTCTCTCTCCCTCTTTCTCTTCTTAACCAATCCCTAGCCAGCATGACAGGTGAATAGGTAGTACACTCTTAGCCCCGAAACCAACGCAATGTATGTTGCCGGTGAACACTATTAACAAGAGGTTTACTCACTCCAAAATGTAAAAAGGCAAATAAAGTTCTTTCCTTTTAAAGGTTAACATTTGTATTATTTTTATTATTCCAACAATAACTAATGAAGACATGTACCAGCCAGTGTTACAATGGTGACCCCTACAAAAGAACAATGCAATACGACAGGAAAAGAACAAATATTACCCGGAATAAAAGGAAATAAAACACAACTGAGAATTCAAGAAAATGCAAGTAACTTTTCAACTTCACGTCGCAAACGTTTTTTTAAAAAAAAAAAAAAGAACCTTCGACGTAAGTAAAACTACATTTTTTCATCCTTTCTTCGTCTAATATATATATATATATATATATATATATATATATATATATATATATATATATATATATAATATGGAAGAAGCCTGCTTGCAACAAATTAATATAAAAAGTCCAGAATTCATGGAAACGGCAGTGAATGGCTGGTTTTCCACTCTGCAAGCATAATTCCACTACTATAGATCAATGCACGATTAGGGACAACAATATTAAAATTCATGGTAGATACTGGGTCGAGTATCTCAATAATACCGGCGTCTATGTTAAACGGCGTCACGTTAAAACCCACACCAGTATCACTCACTACTGCTAATCGAGAGAGAATGAAATGCCATGGCCAAGCAAACCTGAAAATTGAAATACCAAATTTGAGAAGGTCATTTTCCTGGACATTTGTGGTCGCAGATATCACCAATCCCCTCCTAGGACTTCTTAAATAATTTGATCTTACAATTGACTGCAAAAACAAAACAATTTACGACCCAGTAACAACCACTAGAAAGAAATTAGTGTTAAATCAACAGCTCCAGTAAACGTGGTTATAAACAAAGTAGAACTACCCAAATTCATTCAAATCAGCCTGGATAAATACCCAGAAATTATTTCTCCACATACTAACAAAAACAACAACTACTGCGGTGTTTATCACAGAACAGACACAGGTAGCCACTCACCAGTTTATTTTCCAAATCCAGACAACTGTCTGTTGAAAAACTGACGGCGACCAAAGAAGAATTTAAAAGACTCATAAACGAAGGCATTATAACTCCTTCAGACAGCGAGTGGTCAAACCCACTACATCTGGCACCTAAACAGAGTGGAGGATATCGTTGTTGTGGAGACTACCGCGCCCTAAACAGCATCACTAAAAGTGATAGATGCCCCATCCCTAACATAAACTCATTTACAACTAAACTCGCTAATAAACAGCGATTTTCAAAAATTGATTTAATTTCAACATATCATCAAATCAAGATGCATCCGATGATATTCTCAAAACTGCTGTTATTTCACCGATGAGATTTTTTCTGTATGAATTTATGCTGTTTGGATTAAAAAATTCTTCTGCAACTTTTCAAAGATACATGGACATGATTTTTCGGGATATCGACTGTGTCTTTATATATATAGATGATATCTTAATCTTCAGCAATGACGAGCAAACCCACAAGAGAGATATAAACACAGGTTTCCGAATCTTACAAGAAAATAACCTAAAAATATCATTAGCGAAATTTATTTTCAATGTAACATCATTAGACTTCCTAGGCTTCAGAATTAATTCAAAAGCAATCAAACCAACTGATAATAAAATCAAAGAAATAGAATCTTTTCTGTGTCCTAAAGATGCTAAAAGCTTACGCAGATTTCTCGGTATGGTAGGATTTTATAGAAAATTAATACCAGGATTTGCGAAGTTAGTTTTACCCCTATCTGAAAGAATGGGACTAACACCTAGAGGATTAATCACCTTGAATACTTTGAGAAAACAATCCTTTTCTATAAAAGGTAAGCCAACAGAATTACCCAATCCTCAACCAACTTGTACACAGTATCTACTAGTCACAGACAGCAGCAAATATGCTGTAGGCGCTGCCTTACATCAAGTCATAAATGGAACTCCAATAGGATTTTTCTCAAAGAAGCTGACGACAACACAGACGAGATATTCCACTTTCGACTGAGAAATTTTAGCAGCATATTTAGGGGTATTACATTTTCGCCACCTCATAGAAAGTCGTGAAGTGTTACTTCTGACAGATCACAAGCCAATATGCGGTGCATTCCACAGTCTAAAACCTGCAAAATCAGATAGACAACAAAGACAGCTAGCAATTATTACAGAACTAATTTCAGACATAGCCCATGTGAAGGATAACCAAAATATAGTTGCAGATTGTCTATCTTGTTCAACATTTGCTGTACAAATAGATATATACACCCTTCCAGCACTGGCAGACACACAAAAATCAGACACCGAAATACTATCCTTTTCAGATTTAAAGAAATTCACATTATCTGGAAAAGATCAATTTGTGTCATGTGATACATCAACATCATACCCTAGACCTTTTGTACCATGCACACTATGAAAATTTATCTTCGACAGCTTACATTCAGTATCACATCCTGGAATAAAATCATCTATCAAAATGATTAAGGTTAGATTTTACTGGCCACATGTGGATAAAACCATCCAAGAATTATGTGCATCATGTACATCTTGTCAACAAGCAAAATATACAGACATACAAAATCACCGGTACAAACGTTCGAAATACCATCATCAAGATTCCATACTGTACACATTGATATAATTGGGCCACTACCCCCCGGCAAAAGGCTCCAACAATCCTTACATCAATCCATGTCGATATATTTTAACATGTATAGATCGAACCAGTTAATAGATAGAAGCACAACCCATAGCAGATATTACAGCACAAACTGTAACAGAAGCTTTTGTAAACACATGGATTACCCACTTTGGTGTTCCACTCCATGTTATAACAGACAATTTGAAAGTGAACTATTCCTTGAACTATAAAAAAGTATTGGATTTTATAGGCTACGAACGATGGCCTATCGTCCGCAATGCAATGGACTCATAGAAAGAGTCCATAGAACTATTAAAGCGGGTATAATGGCCCGAAAAGAATCTTGGATTTCAGCTCTCCCAATAGCCCTCCTTGAAATTCAAAGTATGCCCAACTGCTCCAATTTTTTCCCTTTTTATGCGGTGCATGAATGCCATTACCACAACTAATGATTGGTACGGAAAATGCAGAAACGGTTACACAGAATTTTACAAGAGAATTACATAAAACTATGGCAAAATTTGATCTGATGGACTTTTCAAACAGAGAAAAATCAACAAGAAAATCATACGTCCAAATCAACTTCAAAACTGTAATAAAGTTTGGGTTAGGATCTGCTAGAAGCACCCTATTCAGGTCCTTACATGGTACTCAAACGAACACCAAAATATTTCTTAATACAAACTAACCCAAACACACATACACGAGTTTCAATAAACCGTTTGAAACCTTACATTGAAAACAAACAAAAATGCACTCAAAATACAACTACAACTACAAATAAAAGACCTGATAGTTTACTTCCTTAAAACGTGCAGAAAAATAAAATAAAAACAAGAACTTCAGTTAGGAGAGTCACATGGGAAAAAAGATAATACATTTACTATTAAACTTTCAAAAAAAAAATAAAAACACTCCGTGAATTGGTAAGGGAATATTGTAGGACTGACCTGAGTCACCCCTAAAAGCCAAGAATTAGGACGAAAATAAAACCATTCCCCAAGAAATAATAATTTCTTAGCCCCTCTCTTTCTTTTTCTCATAAACTGGACACAAACCAGGAATTGCTATCCAGAGTCCCTCATCATCTCCCTCTCCCCCTCTTTCTCCTTAACCAATCCCTAGCCAGCATTACAGGCGAGTAGACAGTACACTCTTAGCCCCGAAACCAACAACAACTAATAAAGACAAGTGCCAGCCAGTGTTACATATTTATACCCTAGAGACATCAGATTAATCATCAATGACCTATGTTTTCATAATTATTATCACTAATGATCCATCTGATGAACGAACAAAGGAGGAGGGAATGTCTGGGAGGATAGTATTATGACAAGCAAACATATACTACACTACCCGATATCTAATGAAGGAGGTAATTCCTGGGTATTTTATAATGACAGCAGAAGAAATATTACACTGCTCCCTTCTATAAGCGGAGGTAATGACTTGGAGGATGGTCTTATGACAGAACAGATACTACACTACCCCTCCAAAAAAAGGAGGAAGTAATACCTGAAAGGATAATATCATGGCCACAGAACAGACACTAGACTAGATCCCCGCCTCCTAAAAAAGAGGAGAAAATAATCCATAAAAAGATGGTATCATGATTACAGAAGAGCTACTACTATTCCTCACTCCACTAAAAATAAAAAAAGAGAGGCAATGCCTGCAAGGATGATCCCATGAAAACGGATAAGATACTAAACAACCTTTCCCTTTAAAGGAAGGTGTAATGCCTGGTAGGATGGTATCATGCTAACAAAACAGATACTTCACTAACTACCTCCCTTAATTGAGCATTGAAAGATGGTAATAGTATAATTCCGGCTTCAGGCAGACAGATATCAAATCTCTATTATTAAAGATTGTTACTGATTTAAGTGTTAGTATTCGAGTTGTTGAATTAGCTAGTATATATATGAATGGGTAAAATATGTGGCCTAAGGATAAAAAAAATATTATAGACAAGAGAACAAAACGGCAAAAGTGACTAGGAATCAAAAATGTAGGAACGGAGGTAGAAATACAAAACAGAGGACGTGATGTCAATAGAAAAGGGGAGAACTCTGGTCAAAAGTAACGATCCCAGTCTTAGAAAAGTGAACAGGCTGAAAACATGTTACAATAATAATTACTAATGAACTTGAAAAGCTTTATGCTTAATCTCTCTCATCCTCTTTTTGTCCATGATGTGAGCATAACTTCGATACAATTAACTAGCAACGATACTGTAAGCCTGTAACATAGCGCGGGTGTAAATGCATAAGTGACGTCACCGGTGAGGGGAAAAAAGACTATAAAAAAAACCCAAGAAAGACAAAGATCTTGTGAGAGATGAGATAACAAACGAGATCTTGTGAGAGACGTGGATAACGTTCGTGATCACGTGCGAGGCACTAAGGACGCTCGAGAAAGAGCTCACAGCTATAACAACAAGGAAATCAAGAAATCAAGAACAAGCGAGTCAGAGTTATTTCCTATTCTTTGTCTTAGTCTCCTTTGCGACTAAAACTGCACACAACGTGTGTTGGTTCATGTACAACGGTACAAACCAACAGCGTCTTAAGTAACCAGCTATATATAATATATATAATGTAATGAAACAGTATGTGACTTAATAAACCATTATTGTCCACTCAATGCTGCTTGAATTATTTTTGTCCGCCATAAAGGGAAAATAGTGTCTAACGATCTTCATATCTAGTGACTAGATATGCACATCAAATGTTGACGGAGGTGAGATGTATGTACAGCAGGAAGGATCGATGAGCATGGTAAGAGTTTTGATTGTATGAATTTATTATGTTGGAGTTCCACATGCTTGTATAGTATGTAGGATTAAGGAATAAATGAGTATTGTTTTTATGGTCGTAGTATTTAAATGTTACTTCTTCATATCATGATTCTCAGTAAATATGATGATAAGTTTATGCCATGCAGACTTGTTATTGTATAGAAAAGAAATATTTAAAGTTTTTAGTGAAAACAAGTCGTTATTTTTTTTTTTTAATTTAAAACATAAATGAAAAGAGGAGGTGGAGGGTGAAAGTCTTTGTCCATACACAACCATTTTTTATCAGATCCGTTTTATGTCTTATATTTTTTATTGGGGGGATAACTACTGGTATTAGTATTTCTAATCTCCGCTTCTGCTCACATTTTTTTATAGATTACTTAAGTATTTTTGGAGAACGTCTATATTTCGTTTACCTTTTCATACATCTGCATGAACTCTAGCTAAGCCACTAGTCTGGAGCACTCCTATTACCACATGTACTATTGTAATAATACAACATAATCATCTTGACACACTGGATCATCTAAGTCAAGCGACGTTGAGCCTGGATAACTGAGTGCTGTATGTGTTCTCTGCTTATTTGGATATCGTTTCCACTCACCTTGGATTCTCTTTGCTACTGGAATCAAGCAGTGCCGACTCAGAAGCAATGGGATATAGGCTTGCGCAACTCTTATTTCACAATTCCAAGTAAAATCGCTCATTTTTCAATGGCATCAATTGATTGTCTGCTCTATGTGGGGAGCCATCATGGTGCACCGAGAAGGAACTTCATATGCCTCTCCTCAGTGACTAAGTCCACAATACATTGTAATCTACGTTGCACTGTAGAGAACCTGCATACACAACCATCAGTACAAGAGGTATCTAGTGTCTCTTAAGACTGAACGGAGGCCATGTATTGTAACAAGATGTGCTACCTCCATGGGCAGCCTGGGAAGTGACTCCGTATAGTATTCAGTATTACTTGGCATTAAACATAATCTATCTTAGAGATCATGAGTGTAGCATGCATTCTAATCAGTTGTTCTGTAAATAATAATGGCCCTGCCAGTACTAAAATTGGAATACTAAATGCTTCCTGTGCTCTTTGTTTATCTCAGTATGGTTTTCAGTCATTCTGGATTTCTCCTTGCCACTGGAAAAAGAGAGGTGTGATTGGAAATTGTACAATCCTTCCTTCACAATCGACCAACCTTATAAGAAGTATCCATTATTTCTCAAAACAAGACGTGGACAGCCTGGAGAGTGATTCAGTGTTGTATTCAGTATGACTTGCTATTAAACATAGTTTGTGGTCTATCTTGGGGATCATGAGAGTTGCACAAGTTCTCATTACTTTCTCTGTCCATAATTTTCTGCTCATGTTGTTGGCTGTCAGCTGCAAACTGAATCAGTCCATGTAGAGAGTGGAGCTGCCACTCTAAAACACCACTCTTCCATTCTTTCATCACCTCTGCAAAACCGTGGTATTGGCGCTTCTGTCTGAACAGGATAAGCATCTTTTTGCATTACTTCTTTGCTTCTGTCAGAGTACATGTTGTCTTGGTTTTAGGGATCAAAAAGATGAGTCTGCTAGCTGAAAGGAAAAGCTACATGTAATGTGAACAAGGCATCTTTGTCTTTTAAAGAAATATACTTTCTTTTTTAATCAGTCAGAGCTGTTAAATCATTTTACTAGCTAAATACCGCCACATTATTCTCACATTCGACTATATCAGAGTAGCCTTCAAAAACTCAATTGTTGTAGTCGGTTGCGAACTGTAAAGTGAATAAGTTCATGCAGAGAAGAGATACGTCATTAATGCACTAGGTAAATTAACTTTTCAAAGACTGGTACGTTAACGGAACTGTCAATGTGTCAAATGCAGCGGCTCACCTGTGTTGACATCCCTGCATTTGTCGGCTCTGGTTATTTCGAAACAGGATCGATACTTCTCTTTAACTGACATTGCTGTGAATTTTTAATCATCTTAGAGATAATATTCGGGGAAAATTTTAATTATTTTCATGCAACACAAATACTTATACAGCATTATGTGTTTGAATGTTCAAACTTGAAATAATTATACATACTTTACTTCCTGGATGCACTTTTCCATATCGCATGATCACAATACTATCGTTTATGGGACCATTTTTGTATAGAGCCTCAAAATCCGATTTTTCTCC
Source organism: Euprymna scolopes (assembly GCF_053919585.1). Lineage (NCBI taxonomy): Eukaryota > Metazoa > Mollusca > Cephalopoda > Sepiida > Sepiolidae > Euprymna > Euprymna scolopes. The sequence continues at coordinate 71,452,491 of NC_136499.1, read as the reverse complement.
GTAATTGGCATAAACCAGATGACCCTGAAAGGAAAAAAAAAGAAAGAAATATTAAAAGGTTAAATCGTTAAGTATGAAGATTCTCGTACACTCATGTAAAAAAACAACAACAACAACAACAAAAAAACAAAAAAAAAACAAAAGAAGACATCAAAATTAATGTTTTATGAAATAAATAAAACCTATTTAGAAAAGAAATTCTTTACTGATGGGTGTATAAAAATTATATATCTCTATCGCTACTATTATATAAAAGGAACTCTGTGTGTGTGTGTGTGTGTGTCTGTGAGAGAGAGTTCCCTATGCACTTGAAAACGACAAGGTCGATTTTTATGAAATTTCACATGACGATACTTTATTCGCCTGGCAGTGTTTTTAGGGTTTGTATCGGAATGTCTTGGATAAGTATCAATAATCAAAATAATCCAATGAAAGACGGAACAGACGATTTTGACACAGTATAGCATCACAAGTGTATTTGAGAAGTTTTAACACTACACAAGTCGAAAGGACTGACATATAAAATCAACGTAGATTCTTTATTATGACAGAGGCGTGCCCAAAATGGATGTTCCTGTTTAAAGCACAAATGCACCATGATACTTAACTTTTTCATTTTAAACTTAAATTCAAACCATTATCATCGCACAAGGAGTGAGGCGAAGCATACAAAATCAACAGTACGTTTTTAGATATGATAGGGATGCGTTCGAAATGAATGTTTCTGTTTAGAGTACAATTGAAGCATGATACTTGACTTTTAAATTGTAAACTTTAATTCAAACCATTATATATACAAATAATTTTATAAAATCAACAGAAGGTGCTCAACAGTGCAACGTGGATTACAATATATTGTGGGCTTAATCACTGAGGGGAGGTATGTGAAACTCCTTCTCGGTGCATAATGATGGGTCCCCACTTAAAGCAGACAATCAATCAATTTCAAATGAAAAATGAGCAATTTTACTGATGTCGATGACAATAAAAATATGGGGTGTGAAACATTTGTTGATCATCATTCAATCCCGAGCAACGTCGAGTCTCCTTGCTGGTATATATATATATATATATATATATATATATATATATATATATATATATATATATATATATATACGTCTATGGATCTAAAAATTTTTATTCATTAAATAATAATGCTAGTACGATTAATAAGAATCGGAAAAATGAGAACTTTTTGTAGTATTGGAATCACAAAAATTTGTGTCTATTTTCCGATGCCACAAACAATTCCCTAAATTATCGTTTTTTTTGATTTTGTTTAAAGCAAAATGTTCGATTTCTGGTAGTAGTAATAATAAAAGAATAGTTATAGATTTTAAATTACCAGTAAAGCTAAAATCTATAGATCACCCCAACAAGTATGTTATTTTTTACATTTGAAAAAATATACGCACATTTAACATGGATTTTTACAGTAATCTCGAAAAAAATAGCAACTTTACAGTTAATTATTTAGCGATTTCTAAAGAATCGAAATCAGTAACTGTATCGGAATTGGGAATTTAGTACGGAATCAATAATTATATAAGAATTAGGAAAAATATTGGAATCGTTTTATCACTAATAAATAATAATTATTAGATTTCGATTATTTGAGTGCTCTATGAGAAATTGAATTGAAAAGTCAAATTTAACCAAGTTAAGATTCTTTCTCTTAAAGAAATTGGAACCGTGTTATAATTTCATTGTGTTAACATTTAAAATAATGTCTTTGTCACAAAATCCTGTTGGTAACAAATCAGGGCTCATTATATTTGGATTCAGTTTTGTTTGTTTTAAAATATATGCCTTATAATATTAGAGTGTTTTTACTGACTTACCTAGTTACATAGTAAAATATTGAATAATAAGATTAATAAAATTAATATTATAAGCTTATGATAATTATGATAACAACAACACTAATGATAATCGTAAAATGAGTAATATTAAGAATAACCATAATATTGAAATAAAATAAGATAATAAACAAAACAGAATAAAAATCAAAAGTAAAATTAAAATTAGCCAATATTTTCACATTGTTATTTTAGTGGCATGTCTTCTTTTTCCTTCCAGGCATAATTAAAATCATAATTTACATGTTTTATAGCAGTTGAATATAAACCTTTTTTGTTGGTTGGGCAAAAACAGACCAATTTGTATTTTTGTTTGCCAATGGATAGGGCAAATCTTCAAGAAGAACATTATATAAATGTATAAATCCTTCATAAACAAGCAATCAATGTTGTTTTATCTTGAGTAGGCTCTTCACTCACATCTGTTTGCTTATTAAAACGTGTGTTATGGAAAGTAATTACTGTGCGCACAAAAGACTGAGTGAGAGTTTCTCCGGGCCAAACGCTCATCTTACAACAGCGATATAAATCTACCCTGGAGACATTGCAAATATGAAGTGCTTTCGTTTACAAGGCTGTCGGTTCTTTTCATTGCAACTGCTTAATAAATATTAATGAGCTAGAGCACAATAAATCGAAATAAAAGGTGTACACTCCCCACAAAAAATGTTACCCATGGAATTGTTAATAAAATTCACAATCTGTTCTGCAATGCAACAATGCAGGGTAATGCGATGCTCATTATATCATTATACATAGTTTTATATGAGTAAGTACATATAGGGAAGAGTGGATGCAGAATATTCTATTGCAACAAACACAGACCATTGGAACGATAAAATTGTTACCCTAGAAAAGACGACATGATTCACATTCCGTTTGATGAAAACCGGTTTTCTTTTTTTTTCTTTTTTAATTGCAGACCATCTACTAGTTGGCCAGTTGTATACAAATCCAAAGAGCGATAGGAGCCTTCTATCATGTTTGAAAGTGACACAATGTTCAAGGAGCTTTCTACCGATTCAAGTTATGACAACAGGACCATTGGCAGCACCCTCCAAAGGCATCACTGGATTGCCGCAAACAATAGGAACATGCACAGGATGATGAAAACAAGTTTCCGGCTATAATTTTTGATGCGGTTTCAAGTGAGGGTTATATCATGCCACCTCCTATCTTTAAAGTTAGCTTGAAAGTCAATACCAAACTGTACTTGGATGTGCTGAAGAGTGTGGTGCTCTCCTGATGCAATCAAGTGCCCACTGGTAGACCCTGGGTGTGGCAGCAGGACTCGGTGCCGGCCCATAAGTCCAAAGAGACCCAGGCTTGGCTTCAGAAGGAGTGCTACGATTTTGTACCCTTCTCTCACTGCCGCCGCCTCCTCCCTCGATCTGAATCTGCTGGACTACTTCGTTTAGTCATACGTAAAGAACATCACCAACATGACCTCTCACAACACCAAAGCCAGCCTGATCGCCACCATCTGCCGAGTATTCGCTGAGCTCCTACTGGTGCTTGTAGAAAAGGCATGCTTCCAGTTCCAAACCCGTATCGAGGCAGTGATTGAGGCTGAAGGCGGTTATATTGAATAGATGTCAGCTCTACCACATAATCAAGTTACCTGAATTGATTTGAAAAAAAAAAGTTTTAAAATAAAGCTGTAGCATTGTTTTCTTTAGGGCAAAACTTTTGTTCGACCCTGTATTTAGTAGAAATAAACTTCAATCTATGCTTGGATTGTCCACCAGTTTTTACTCATAAACGTCCAACAATATCTGTTTTTGTTGCAATAGAATCTCATTTTCCTTATGCGTACTTATTGATATGAAACTATGCATAATGAGCATCGCATTACCCGACAGTTGTGCTTCAGATATTCTAAATATCTTACTCAGCTCAAGGAAATGTGTTGGAATAGAATATCTTGTATGTAAAGCCGTTCTTGTAATAGAAACATGAAGTAGTCCCAATCAAAAAAATGTCAATCAATCCATGCAGAGAATATTTTTTTTCCAGGTAAAGAATTAATCCAGTCAGAATCAGCAGAACATAGTTTCCTTCTTGCGGCAAGATGTAAATCTATTACTGAAAAATTGAAACATTTTTAGACAGTGATTCTGACATTCTTGTCATTCTGTCATTCTAGCTTATAAATATAATCATCACAATCTTTGTGGTCATACCCTTTAATAATGACAAAAATATTGGAACAGAATATCTTAAATTCCCTTTTTATTATATAGACTTGCTGTGGTTTAATAATCAAGTGTTAACTATTCTACACTTTCCCTGATAGATTATTAACTATGCTGCACTTCCTACTAACAATTTCCAGGATTAAATTCGAAACGCTGCTGTCAAAACTTGCTACTCCAACATCCAAATTCTAATCAACTCAGTCACTGAAAAATTCTTCTTTATTTAAAGCGAAAGCATCTCATTTGCATATGAGTTGACAAGATCGCCAGCATATAAAGAGAAGCAGCAGCCATTTTTTTCTTCATGTTTTTCGTTTACACCGGAGACTACAGTCTGCTGATAGAACAGGTTTGTACCGATTTTTAAGATATTAAATCACACTGACTATACATACAGACATCACGGTATTGATAATGCCTGTCTCTATTACTGTACTCTCCACTTCAATAAACATATCTTCCTTCACTCTACTATCATGTTGGCTGTTCTTTTCACTCAAGTAACGACCTTGTATTTTGTCCTTCTTATAAAGCCACCGAAATGGCCTACTCTCTGTCGGATTGATTGTTGGAGTTGAAACTTCAGCTGGTGTGTAACACCTATCACAAGAAATGAATGACATGAGCAGTTAAAAATGTCCAACACTGAGCATGCGCTTTTGACTTCTAGTGCTTTAAATTGACTAACTATGAATCTCTATTCTAACACTTTACATCAGAAATAACTTAATACAAATACATGATGATGATGATGATCATCATCATCATCAATTTTACATGCTGGAATGTTGCACAGCTTTTAGCAATTCACTTCCAAACAAACCTATCTCTGGCCAGGTCATTATTTATTCCTATTTCTATCAAGTTCATATTTATCATTGCCATGTTTTCTTTGGCCGACCTCTGTGGAACCTGTTCCCACTTCTATTGTTCCATATCTACTAACCTAGATATGTGATCATAGCATTGAAAACTTCTGTGCTGCTCTCATCTCCATACGTTGTCCAGATTTACTCTTTCTCATCATAATCAGATCTAAGTCTGTACTTAATACTTCCGTTACACATCCATATTTGAAGATTTTTCGTTACACATGCATATTTGAGATTTTAAGAACTTTTGAAATATGATTTTGATCTCTTGCAAGTGGTTACTCGACAAGCAAGTCATTATAGGCACTTTGGATCCAGTAAGTGTGAATATCTATCATCACCGACTGATTGGTTGGTTAGAGATATAGAAGTTCAATCAGTGACAATTAATGAATGCCACATCAGGAGCTACGTTAGTTTTTTTGTTTTTATTTCATAGTTCTATTATGAATTTATTTTAAAATATAAAATCTCAGAAGAGGAAATTCCCATGTCAGTAGGAAGAGAGCATTCTCTAGTCATCTGGTTCACAGCTATAGTCTGATCTCTTCCTGAGATAGTGTTAGAAGCTTGACATGGTTACGGAAGCTTCTCGTTGATTTCAGTTATGAAACTGTTCACATTCATGAAGAAGATGACGTTCTTCACAGATAACTTTTGCGATCTCTACTTGGTTGACCCAACCATCTGCAAATGCAGAGAGGAAAATTATACAGGGAAACACTGCCTTGTCTGTCCTCTGCTGCCCGACTGGTGCAGTTTGAAAGATCTTGCAGAATGCAACAATAATGCAAAGACTGTAAAACTGTTGCGTAAAAGACATGCAAAGAATAATAAGATCTCAGACCATGTGTAGATTCACATCCTAATTAGGCTGACAGCTGAAAGCATGCCATCATATCAGAGAGCCAATCTTTGTTGTCTTTGGTAGAAACTGATAGTATGCATTGCAGTATCTGACAAGACTATCAAAAGGAGTTGGGTATCATCATATTCAAATCAACAAAAGTTTATCATGACAAATAGTCTTACTTAGAATAAGTATTAGGGAGTACCTTATAGATAAGTCATCATTCTTGCTAACATTTGTATATATAAAAAAATTATTTTTACTCTTTATTTACCCAAAACAAGGCAACGTAAGTGGCTATTATTTGGAACTATGTCTGCAGGGATCTATGTAGTGAAGTGAGCAGTGAGATATTTGTTGACATTACATTTAAATTTTCGCATATTGGTATAATGAGGGGAGCAGGAAACGGGGAGGGAATTCCAAAGTTTAGCAGTTTGAGAGAAGAAACTATTAGAGGTTTTTTGGCATCTATGGATCTCTACAGTGAACAGGGTATTTTACTGCTTGTCGGGTTTGTCCGGGGTATTTATATCAAGGGGACACAAGTGCTTTAAGTTCATCAGAACACATTTCATTAAAGATGTAAAAGAAATTATAATACAGGGATGCAACATTGTGGTGATGAGACAGGGGTTGGAGCTTGGTTGATAGTATGGTACCTATTAGATTTGAGATTCTTTTTTGGGCCTTGTCTAAGAGGAGGAAAATAGTGGTTGATGTATCAGCCCAGATATGACAACAATGCACTATGTATGGGCAAATTGTCACTTTGTAGAGATAAAGGATATTTTATATACAGAATTATGTCGCTTATTCTTGGCTGCTGCCATTTTCATATTTCGACTGCTGTAGTCTCTGGCCTTGTTCAGGTGTCATTTGTCATAGTTTATCTGGGAATTCTGAACTGAGACATTTCATTTAACCCTACTTGATCTCTGATTGCCTACCAACCTTAACAACCTGCATCTCCTCGTTGGCATCCAGCCTACACATGTGAGATGAGAAGTATCTATTGCAAAGGTTTGTGTAAAAAAGTGAAAAACTGTCTTATGATCAAATGCTTTTATGATATGATTTGAAAATAATGTTTAATAATACACACCATAAGACTCTTTATGGGCTTACTTTTTAACTCGTCTGTTTGGAGTTGAGGGAATTGAATTCTGGTGGCGCGCTCTTTTACAGGCTTGGTTTGTCTTGAAGTAATTCCTCTACATTTTTATTATTATGACTGGCAGGAGGGGAGTGACGCTCGGCCTTGCGGATCATAAAATATGCTTAAATAGATTTTAATTCATACAGATTTCGTATTTATTTTTACAGCGCCAATTCTCTAATAAATATCATATTGTATCTAATATATATAATAGTGATTTAAAAAGGGTAAAAAAAAAAGATGACTTGGGTGCCATCAGCAAGAATCAAAACCAAAACATTTAGCACTCTAACTGCATCTCCTAGCAATGTAGCTATCGAGAGATAGGCAAGAAAGAGTTAATATTAAACGACTTGAAGAAATAAATTGAATTTGGGCATGCACAGAAAGAAGTAAAAATATGTTTGCAAGTTGAAATGAACAGTTTGCATTTCAACTTGCCGATATATGTCTGCAGGCATTATTGATTCATCCAAACAAAGATTTTACTCATTATAAACAAACCGTGGTGTATCTTTACTATTTTCTGCTAATTTCAGTGTTATGTGACCAGTTGTTTAAGAATTTATCGGTTAAATATTTACACACAGACAGACACATATAAATACATCTATTTTATATAAATAAATTAACACCTTACATCAAGTGGTTTCATGTCTTGTCTGGAGCAACTTCCATAAAAAAACTTTAAATCTTAATATTTATATCTCTTCCTGAATTGCATATTTGCAATGATGCATATAATTTCATATTTTACCAAGGTATTTAACATTGGATATACACTTGTAGTTTTTATTCTGACCATGCCTTTTTATTGCTTTTTTCTTCGGTACAAATGAGGATATTTACAAATTTCCGCCCATAGAAAGAGGCTGTCTAAACTAATTTTGTGTTATATTGAATAACTGAAAGTAAACATCGACTGTAAACATGTTTTAAATAGATTGGATATTATTGTGTGAACATTTTTATTTACAATACGATTGGAAAAATAATTTTAAAAAATGCATATATATATATATATATATATATATATATATATGTATAAATAAAAAGACCTTTGTGTGTGTATGTGTGTATGAGAGTCCGTTCCCTTTGGACTCGGAAACGGCTGGGCCGACTTTTTTTTTTGACTTTCACATGAAAGTACTTGATGTGTCTGGGAGTGTTCTTACATAGGTTTTGTATCGGAATGCATCTGATAAGTATCGAAAATCGATGATTGAAATAATCCGATTAAAGAAAGAAGTCAGATTTTGACCAAAGTTCACACTTTATACAATCTAACATCACAAATGCATTTAAGAAGTTTTATCACCGCACAAGCAGCCTATAAAATCAACTGCAGACTCTTTTATAAGTTAAGACAGGGTCACGTTCGAAATGAATGTTTCTGTTTAGAGCACAATTGAACCATGATACTTGACTTTTGCATTTTAAACTTAAAATGAAGCTATTATTTACAGATAGCTTTATAAAATCAACAATAGATTCTCTATACGGCAATGTAGACTGCAATGTATTGTGGTCTAAGTCATAGCGGGGGGGGGGTATGTGAAGCTTCCTCCCTGTACACTGCGGGGGGGGGGGTTGTCTCTAATTGGAGCAGACAATCGAGTTGATTTAAAAAAATGGGCGATTTCACTGATTTCGATGACAATAAAAGTTTAGAAGGGTGGAACATTTGTTGATCCGCATTCAATCTCAAACAATATATATATATATATATATATATATTCCTGATGAATCCTAACATGGATAAAATGTGGTATATTCTGTGTAGCTTAATTGCCATCTATATTTTATAACTTACTATATATATATATATATATATATATATATATATATATATATAAGAACTCGGTTCTTTAAAATTGAAATGAAAGTCGGTCACTTAAGCTCACATGCGCAGATCATGATGTTATAATCATTAGATCACTATGGTTGGGCGTCTTGACATTTTAAAATAAATTTTTAAATTCCAACGATATTTCTCACGGTTTAAGTTGGCTGTGTAGGTTTGTTCCTTGCTAATGGAATCAGAGATGGCTTCGTATCCAAGTTTGAATCTCCCAACCGGCGGTAATCGTGGCACCCTGCACTGAAGATACTGAAAGGATGAAATACTAGTGTCTGTAGGTATTTAAAATTATTAGAGTAATAATTATATATATATATATATATATATATATATATATATATATATATATATATATATATATATATATGTATATGTATATATATATATATGTATATATACTTAGTTCTATTACATTAAACTATGAAATAGAAAGGTGTTATAGTTTCTGAAAGTAGATTTTTGTATGCAACTAAAAAACTTGAAATTTGAATGAACACACACACACACACACACACACACACACACACACACACACACACACATGTATATATATGCTAGCTGTAATCATAACTTGTGGGGTCACCACAAAAGTTACCATTATTTTATTTTATTTTGATTTCCTGTGAAAATTCATAACGTGTGATATAGCTGTTAAGACATTTTTCTTATATAACTAATGTCTCTTTACTTCTATATTATTCTTATCGATAATACAAACATAAAGAAGCTTGCTATTTTGATATCTAATATATATATTTGTGCTGAGTGTAAACATACGCATGTAAATTGGAAAGGTACATTATATTAAATCGGTACAGACCCGAATTAACAGAAAATGTAAAATACTTGACACTCTTTCCTTTTCATAAAGACATCAAACATTAAAAATTCTAACCACTAATTTCCAGTGGAAAAAAAAATTCTTACCACAATTCACTAATAAGAGCCATTGTCGAGATAAACCGGAAGAAGGTTACATCATCCGAAACGTTGTTAAAATAACACGCAAGATAACAAAAGTAGTTCGAACAACCCAATTAATACATTATTACTAATCCGTATCTCAAAAATTCAGAAATAATCTCAGTTTCTGTTTCTAACCCCCCCACCCCACCCCGTTATCATCGTCTCTTTTTTTTTTTTTAGTGTGGGTGTATGTACATACATACCCTACTTTGCCTGCATTTGTTTTAACTTTCAATAATTTTTCTGTTCATAGAAAATGTTATCTCCAAAGCGCAAATATCTTTCTTTTCACCTGTGTTTCTCGTCTGTGAAGTAGGAATAAATTGTATCAAAAGGTGTAATTGAATAAAGCATATATTAAACAAGATTTTCTAATCATTCACATTATATATATATATATATATATATATATATATATATATATATATATATATATATATATATATACTAGCAGAAGTACCCGTCGTTAACTGGGTTCAAAAACAGCCTACAGAAAATGGACTGTGAATGATGAAAGTATGATAGGTTATGAAAAGGAGGGGGTTATAAAGAGATAGGTTTTGATACTCCAAAATTTTACCCTAACCAAAATATGATGAAAGTAAAGATAATTTTCGCGAAAATATATTTTTTATATCAACTTTGTTTCCATTCGTAGCCAAGACTGACCAACAAAATGATGTTTCCTTACAAACAGAAAATGTTATATATATAATAATATACATATACAAGAAATAAATGTTACCATAGTCAATAAAAGTTACTTTTATGGTAGAAAAGTTCATTGGTTTGTATTTTTAAGTAGTTTGTAAAAATTTCTTTTGATATTCACGAACCGGTTTAAAAAAAATCAAAATGGCAGCGACTTTGAAATGGAGAGCCCCGTTTTCAATTTGAAGGAGGGGCACCTGAGCATTATCTGTTAACAATTTAAGAGAGTTCCGTCAACGTAAGGAATATTTATAAACATATTTTAATGTTTTCCGTTATTTTGTGCTTGAGGAATATTCGATTATGGCATGTGTAGTTTATATAAAAATTCATTTAAGTAGTTATCGCCTCAAATTTCGTTTTAATTTCGGTTCTCTGAAATTATTTCAAGTAAAGCGCATTAAAAACTATTTCAAAACAAAATAAAACATGAACTGAACTTTTATTGACTATGGTAACATTTATTTCTTGTATATTTATTTTTTTCAGGTAGTCGTTTGTTGGTTTTTCTGCTAAACACTCTTACTAAATAATATCGACGAAATATCAAAAAACAAAGAAACAAAAACAGTTTTGAAAAATAATGAAGCTTTACTTACTTTAGTAAAATAATCCGAAACAGCAAAAAGGGATATTAAAAAAGTAAACACGTAATTACTTTAGTTTTTTAAAGAAAAGGATCGATATAAATATGAATAAGAAGAAAATGGCACCCTTTTCAAGCAGAACAGCTTCGTTTCAGTTTTACAGTATTGAACGGTGTAGTATTGCGCCGTTGGATTCAGGGTTGTACTATTGTAATGTAAAGAACACGCAGAAAGGGTTGTAATCAACTGAATTCCTTCTAGTACACTGACGAAAAAAGCTTAAACAGATATATAAATCAAAATAAAAAGGTTATGTAAATGTTTTTAAAAAGACATGTTATCACGTGAGCAGGATTTTTTCCTTCTTTTGACACGATAATAAGTAACGTTCTTATTTTTTATCATTTATCTATTTTCGAAAGCGTGCCACGTGCAAGTGGAGAAGGAAAAAAACAGAGTTATGCAAAATTTGTGTAGAGAAGTGTCTAAAGTTTTGACTTTTCGACACAATATGATTCAACTCAAAAAAATAAATAAAAGCTAACGTGAATTAAGATTAAAGTTAAGCTGTTATTGTGGACCCTCACCCCTTTTAAAAAACCTTCTTAAACTTTGTGACATATTTACATTCTATGGAGGTCAGGCACGAACGAACACCCAATAATTTTATTATACCATATTTCTTTAAACTGAAACATAATTATCAAAGTATACTTACGCAAATAGATATGGATAGTCTTTGTTAAAGTTTGTGCCATATTTCCATGGAGTACAGGCGCGAATGCAGACTCCACAATTTTATTATACCATCACTGTTTAAGTTGAAACATACTTATCAAAGCATTCTCATGTAAAGCTATATCAAAACCCCTTGTAAACGTTTTTTTTTTTTTCATTTTTTATTTCCATACTTTGTGGGCCAGGCGCAAATGCAGACCCAACAATTTTTATGAACCACTGTTCTGCCAGATCAAACATACCCATTCCTAATCCTCGATACATCTTCTATCATTATATGTAATCAGTTTTTTAAAATAGTCAACCATATAGGAGCCTATTCGTGACCAGACACACACACACGCACACACACACACACACACACACACACACACACACACACACACACACACACACAGACGTTCAGCTTTATATTATAGATTTATGTACATGTGTGTATATATACACATATAAATGTGTGTGTGTATACACATACACACACGCATATACATATACAAATGAAAATTCTGTGTAAAATGATGTAGAAGTACAAAAAATTTATTGTTTGAAAAAGGAGTACAAATAATTATTTAAGTCTTCTCTCTCTCTGTCTCTCTCTCTCTATATATATATATATATATTTATCTCCATATAATATTTATCTCCTATATACATTTATCTCCTATATAATATTTTGATGCAGAAATTCTCCTTTGGACTAAAGTACCGTAGGCTGGCAACAACAGATGCCACATACAAATTTATTATGTCTAGACTATTAACTATTATCTTATTTAGAACCACTTTTTAGACACATTTACTTGTTATAATCCTACATTTCATCTTAGAAGCAACATCATCACAGTCGCAACCATGTTTAGAGGAAGTAGTTCCTATTTTTCCCTCTAATCACTGGGCGGATTTCTGCACTTTCGCAGAAATGGGATTTGACCTTTATTAACTGAATCATATACTCATAGACATACCATTATTTTTCCATGTCCCAATTCAAAAATAAGAAATTCTCCCTTCTAACATTCTGCCAAATCTCATTGGGTGAGAGCTGACAATTCATTCTTTCCAGAATCTAAGTCTTATTACAAAATCGACATTTCCGGAAATTTCCAAATATGATGTCACTCTCAAAAAAGAGGCAATTGATTTAAATAAAATAAAGCAAATACAAACATAATAACTAACTGCGACAGATCGAGACATATTCATAAATCAAGAATTCTTTTATCTTGTACATTAAATATACTGTAGACGTTAATTGCTTTTATAAAGTTATACTACCATGCCAAATCTTTTATATTTACATAGATTCTATACGTTGTTATTAAATCCTGTTTTCCGACAAGCTGATAATTATTTCATCTGTTCTTTTTTTAAGCTAGATAAATCTTTCTTTATTTAAAGTACGATTGACAAATAGTCTTTCTTTATACGCTGAATAAAAAATAAAACGGATTAAGCAAATAATATAGCCGAAACCCAGATTTTCCCGAATCCTTACACCGTGAACTATATTGCTTAATCATAACCAGAAATTAATAGTTTATATACTTCAAAATCTCCTTATGTGTCATTTTGAAGCCTTTAAACTGTGTATTTCTGACTGTTTGCATAGTGTGTGCGTGTGTGAGTGTGCGTGTGTGTGTGTGTGTATGTGTGCATGCGTCCATGTGTGTTTACGTGTGTGTGCTTTGTGTGTGCGTGCACATGCTTTTTGTGTGTGTGTTTGTGTGTGCGTGTGTGTGAATGCATGTGCATGCATGTGTGGTCGTATGTGTGTATGTGCGTGTGTGTCTGTGTGCATCCGTGTATGTGTACGTGTGTCTGTGCAATACAAATCAATCTGATACTTGCGTCAACCAGACTCAGCCACAGCAACACGTGGCTGGGGGGTAGAGTTAGTATATATATATATATATATATATATATATATATATATATATATGGTGATTGTCACTTCTTGACAGAAGAAGACCATCTTTCCCTTGCTTTATTGTTGATTGCTCATTCATTTTCATGCATTTTGAAATATCTTCTTTTTTTTTTTTTATATATATATATACACAGACATGACAGAAAAGAATAGACATAAAGATAAATATTTTTCCTAATGCTTATTTATTATATTCACAAATAAGAATAGTGCTGAAATAACTTGTAGTATCTCATTAAAATTGCATCTAACCACATTGAAGCATGCCATGAACCAACGGAGCATCAGACCTTTCAGGACAAATCGTGGGCAAACATGAAAATGGTCCTAGTCCACGCAAAATAGCAGGAAATCTTTCAATACGCCTTCTACTGTTAATAGAGTACAATTCATAAAAGAGAACAAAGAGTGCACAAAACTTCATCAAGGCTGCCCCGGATCCTGTGAAAGAATGTTGTGTCTTTTGGAAAGAAATGTTGAAGAGGATCCTCTGCAGCATTTCTTTTCACAAGACATTGCAACACAAGCGGGTGTCAGTCCCAGAACAGCTGTCAGGTATCTTCACAAGCAGGGCTAATATGGTAGAGCTGCAAGAAAGAAACCTCTTCTTCATGCCGCCAATATCAAGTGCAGAAAAGATTGGGCTCGTGAGATGGTGGAGAGATCTATGACTTTTTAGACCAATGTCATTTTCTCCAAGTCACGGTTTTCATTATTTCCAGACAGTGGAAGAGTATGGGTATGGAGGCTTCCTCAGGAAGAGTTTGATTTAAAAAGACTGTGGCCAAGACGAGATGCCTGGGATTGAAATAAAGAATATATAAAAACATACATCGTCTTGTGTCTGTCTTGCATGTGTGCTTGTTATAGCAGAATCCAGCTCCCAACACGTTGGTAAATCCCCTAGGCAGCGGCCAAAAAACAGAAGCGGCCAGCAGCAGACAGGTATGTCGTCATGTGTATGCGTATTATATGTTTGACACACATGCACTCGCGACCACTAGACGAATCACAGGCTATTAAGTAAATAAACATTAAGGGATCTGAGGACAGTAGTCCATTAAATATACCGTTAGATAACACACAGTTAGATAAAGAACAAAATACACAACACCAAGATTCACTTTCTACTTCACTTATTCATAATGCACGAATGTATATTTTGGGATCGGTTTTCGCTACATGTTTTTTTTTTATATAAAAAACATTCTTTATCATTACTATTTTTAAACAATAGGTTGAACTTTCAGTATATAGGATATAGGGAGGTACGACAGATGCCGATTTATACTTCTCATATACTTTTAATCTTGGTAATACCATTGAAACACTGGAACAAGGTTGGAACAAGCGCAAGCATCATTGCAAGAATTAGAAGTGGATGGGGTAAGTTCAGGGAATTTCTGCCATTAATAATCGGTAGAGCGTTACCACTCAGGAAAATGTCTATCGGGCATGTGCACATAGTGCGATGGTGTATGGAAATTAAACCTGTTCAGTGAGAGTTGAGGGCATGCGTTGCATGGAGAGAAATGACATGAAAAATATACGATGGATGTGTAGTGAGTCTTAAAGACAGGTTGAGTTCTGATGATTAAGTAAGATTGAATCGAGGCAGTGTAGGTAAATGTGCACAGAACTTAAAGAATTTATGAAAGTCCATGGTTTAGTAGCTGTAAAAAATGTATTATTATGTTATATTAACTTCTATAAATTAATAATACACATATCCAATTGAAAAATATACTTTAGATTTATGTAAAATTCGAACTCGAGTACTGACACTGTAAAACTATTATCTTAGTTATGTGTATTCTGCCTATTCCTTCTTTTAACTACTATTTTCATCTTGAGTGTATTCTAAGGCTCTCAAAATCCATTCTAGAATTATTCACAATGCTTTATAGTGTACAGATAAACTACTTGATAAAATTCATTTGTGACACTCGTCTGGAGATTGCAGGTTTAATCCTCAGTGCAGACAATACTCAGAATACAATTGCAAATTACTTAAGGCTTCTACTCAATCATGACTGACAGAACTAGAGCATACTACTCCTGCAGATTAAATTTTTCTTTGTGCCTTGGCCTTTTGGTCAAGTTTCACACATGCACACACACACACGAAATTAATATATTTAAAAAAAAAAAAAAAAAAAAAAAATGCATACACAAACACACAGACAAATGTTTATTAATTGTAAATATGGTTTTGATTCTTAAACGCTGGGGATTTATTAGTTAGTTTAAGATCCATAGAGTGAATGAGGTATTTTGGTAAATGTTGCCAGTCAAGTGTAAGACTCCAAAGTCTACATTTATTACTTTTTAATCACTTTAGTCACAAAGACCCTGAACCCTTCCCCTCCCCAATTTCTTGTAGGGCCTTGTGCCTAATTTTGTTGTTTGATAATCTTTTTTTTTTTTTTTTTTTTTTGTATTTACAAAATTTTTAAAAAGCAATAAAATATATAAACAAGATCAAAGTATAGTATCTGTTCTCTCAGTTACGAAACTTGACCCACCACCGGGCTTTCGGGCTAGGTTAAGGTGTTTTTTCATACTAACCTTTGTTAGCAAGGACCGACCCCCTCCTTTGGGGAGTCAGGACCTAAAGGACCGACTCCACATTTGTGGGAGCTTGGACCCGAAAACCGATCACCTTTTTGGGAGACTGGAATCTCGGGACCAACACCACTAGCTGGTAGTTGAGACCTTCTTTTTTCGTTTTTGCATGCGTTTTTTCTTCGTTCCGGTCTCTTCCCTCTAGAGACAGGGGATGGTCTAATTTCTCCACACTTAATTGCCTGAGCAGCACTCTGACCTGCCAGGCCAAACTTTGTCTATTTTCGCTGCTCTCCCAGTGGATCGAGCAGACAAGGTTCTCTTTCTCGCTTCCGTTGGAGTAGTTAGTGGGTAGGGTGACGTGGGGTAGGGCGGGTGCTTCGTTTCTGCTCCCCTCTGTGGGCAGGGATGCCTATCCCCTCTCTCTCTTAATTGCGACGCGGCACTCTGACCCGCTAGCACCCACTGCATCTTTCTTCTCTGCTCTCCCCCCTTGTGGGGGGATCTGAGCTGCTAACCCGACATCCCCGTGAGGGGAAGTCAAAAACTCTAATTTCTTCAAAGTCCGCTCCTCCCTCTCCTCCCCCTCCATTCCCCTGGGTTTTCTTTTCTCCCCACTACACTTTGGTCCGCGTCAGCGGCCAGTGCAACCGCCACGATGCCAGGCAGGAGGGATACGTCACTCCAAATGCGCAGCATTACCCCTGCAGACGACTCCCCATGTGAGGGAGCTGATGCATCTCCCGGCGAGACAGCGCCAGAAAGCAAGGTAGGGCCCTTGCGCGTGGCGACCTTGACTACTGATGAAGGGGTAGGGCCGCAGCCCGCGGCGACCCCCCAGAAACCACCTGCAACTGCTGCTCCCCACGAGGGCAATGAAGGGATGATGAAAACCAGGGTGGAGGTAGACGCGGCAACCAGTTCCAACAAATGCAAGCTGCGAGCAGCTTCACCCCCCACCTCTGCAACTGGTTGTGTTCAAGTCTAAAGTTAATAAGTTCTTGATGAGCCGTTCCATATAAGTTATCAAATTTACCAAATTTTCATTACTAATGATTACTATATTGACCAATTTCTACTGTACACTCTTTAACCCTTATCCTTGAGTGGCCTCTGGGCCTTGATAATGTGGTGATGCCTATGTAAAAAAAAAAAAAAAAAAAAAAAAACTGCAAAAACCGCTGCTGGGAACACATCCTCAGGAGGGGAGGCACCTGCATCCCCGAAAGAGAATGCCACCCAGCAGAAAAAGAAGAAGAAGGGGAACGACCCAGAAAGCAGAGAAAGCCAGCACGCGATCACAAATGCGGACTGGCCAACTCTAACTGGTAAAGGTCAAATCCCAGGCACTGCAAGGACAACAACGGTCACAGAGCAGCCAACAGCCTCACCCACAACTCCTGTCCTCGGACCAGCAGACACCCAATCGGAGGGAGGATCAGCATGGGGCCCCAAAGAACAACCCAACAAAATGAAGCCGGAGGACTACAAGAAGCTCTTCGACTCCAAGTACAAAGATTACACGGAGGGGAACACAATCAAACCCCTCCCGGGTCAGGTCGAAGGCTTGGAGAAGAGAGTCCTCTCCTTCATCACGTCAGACACAAAGACGAAGGGTCTGACGGGTGTCAACAAAGACACCATGCTGAAACTCCTACTGGAGCAGAACATCCCAGTGGGATGTGCTGCTCCCCACGCCAGAAGCCGCCGACAAACTGTCCAGGACCATACACCAGAGCAGGAACATCAAGCTGCAGCCGGTGTACCTGAACAGAAGAATGGCAAATGTCTCCACCTTGAACGTCCCCCGTTACATGGAAGCAAACCAACTGGGAGCCATCCTCAGCCAGTACGGGGACGTCGAGGAGGTAACTCCAGTCCGCGGTCAAAAGAACATAATGACCGGGGACTACAAGATTCAGATGGTCCTGGACAAGGCCGGCTTCTTTGGAATCCCGGCGACACTGAGGTTCGGGGACTGGACCCTCTCCCTAATAGTGGAAGGGAGAAAGCCCCACTGCTGGCAATGCCAACAACAGGGGCACATGGCAAAAGACTGCCCCAAAAAGACTAGAAACCCGCCCAAGACAACCGGAAAAGAAGCAGCACCAGTCAAAGCCTCCGCTCCTGCTCCGACCACAAGCCTCCCAGAAGCACCAACGGGCTGGGTGACGGTCACCAAAAAAGGGAAGACCCCCCAACAGTCATCCCCACAGACGGTGACCAGAGACCAACCCGAAAAACAAGAGGCCATGGAGACACAGGCACCCCCCTCCTCAAACAAGAGGAAATTACAAGAGTCTGAGGAGGAGGTAGTGTCTGAGGAAGAGGAGGCAACGGCAGCTCTGGTAAAACTGAGCGCGACAGAAATCAGGAGGGCCAGAAGGAGGAAAAGCAGAAAGACTCGCGCTGACCCCCCAACCCCCACTGAGAAAGACACGGCAACAGTCCCGCAAGTTGAGCCCCCTGTCACCCCACTACCTCAGCAGCCCGAGCAACCATCCCCCTCCCCAGATCTCCCCAAAGCCCTCAGAAACCCTTCACCACCCCCACCCTGTGATAAACCACCTCAGGAAGGAACTGATACAACTACCCCCACTCCACCCACCTCCTCTCTCCCCCAACCTTAAAGCCCCCCTTCCCGAACAATGGCAGTTTGCACGGAACGGACCAAAAAACTACCTTTCCTGCCAGGAGGTAGAATTTGCGAACTCGACCCCCACCTACCAATACCGGACTTTAAAGGGCAGCAGAAGGTCCGCTACAACAAGTTGAGGAGTCTGGTGCACGTGGACGGTGACAGCGTAGCGGATCCTACCAAGTTCAAGGACGCTCCCATGTTAACCACTTTTGTTAGGATCAACAAGGACTCTAGAACACAAGCCCTCTGGGCCATGATCAAAGCAGCTAAGGATGCGATCCCGGGCCAGCAGCTGGTGGACAGGGACCATCCTTCACTGAACAATTTCTTTTTCAAGTGCGAGGGCAGAGTCCCTGTGTATATACACCCCTCATTCTACAGGGCACTTAAACTAACCTTCCCCCTGGACGTGGGAGGTGTGGCCAAGGACGGAGTACCCTCAGCAGACTTACTTACCGGCAGCCTCGGCCAGGCCTGCCACGTCCTCACTGCCAAGGATTTCAGACCCGTCTGTGACACTGAATAAGGTAAGTGAACATGGCTTTGAACTTGGCTACATTGAATGTGAGGGGCATCAGGTGTTGAAGCAAGGCCTCGCGCATTGTGAGAGACTTGGTGTCCCTTAAGGTAGATATTGCCGCTATCCAGGAGACCCACTTTATTTGTGACGAGGATTGTCAGGTGCTGGTGAACGATTACGATGTTTACTCAGCATATGGCAATACTTATAATCGTGGAATCTCCTTGCTAGTGAGTCGCACCCTGTCAGCGTCGGTGAATGTTGTTCACGCAGGCGAGGACGGGCGGCTAGTTGTTGTTGATGTTGCCGTTAATAGTAGTGTTTTTCGGATTGTCGCTGTTTATGCTCCCAATTCTGCTGTAGAGAGGGCATCCTTTTTTCGACGGTTGGAGGGCTTCTTAGTGGATCCAGAACGGTTAGTTCTAATGGGTGATTGGAATGCAATCCTTGATCCCAAAATAGATAAGGTCGGGGGGACTAGTGGGTCGGTGCGGTGTGACAGCACTCTGTTCGACCTGATGGCCTCGTGCGATCATGTCGACAGATTCCGTCTGGATCATCCGGGGCGGGAGATGTGGACGTGGTATCCTGTAACGCCTTCTCATCTGAGTACTTACTTGGATCGGATGTTAGTTAGAAGAGGCGACGTAGACTTTCTATCGTGCCCCACATTCCACCTGTTAGGACACTCGGACCATAAACTCGTTATGGCCCGTTTGAACTTAAGTGCTAGGCCTAAACTAGCCGGATACTGGAAGTTCAACAGCACCTTGTTGGAGTTGGAGGACTACCGGTTGAAGGTTACAGAATTAATTCAGCGGGCTTTAGTGGGGGCGGTTACAGGGAGTAAGTGGTGGGTTAGTCTTAAGGCCAAAATTAGGTGCTTCTCTGTCCAATACAGCCAACCCCTCGCGTTAGATAAGGCTAAGGCAAAGAAGCGCTTAGAGGATAAGCTGACCCGGGCGTTGAAGAGGGGGGATTCCCTAGAGATAGCACTAGCTAAACAAGACCTCAGCCGCTTGGCTAGCGAGCGGTATGAAGGTCAAGTAGTTAGGGCTAGATTAATGAAAGTTTCCAACGAGGCTGTGAATGTTGACGCTGTTGAGCGTAAGGCTGCTTTAAGGCGCGGTTTGGACGGGTACATTCGTAAAGTACATAACCTGGAAGGACACGCCCTAGTTTCGACTCGGGAGATCTGCGAGGGGTTTCGGGAGCATCTATCGGAGCGCTTCACCCAACTACCCGGACTCAGGGTCGAGGAGTTTGGCAGCTATTTGGCTGACTTGCCCCGCCTCACGGCGGCTCGGGCGGCTAGCTGTGATGGTCTTGTTACTGAACATGAGGTCATTACTGCGTTGAAGCAGGTCGGCTACAACAAATCCCCGGGGCTTGATGGTTTACCCTACGAGTTCTACTTGAGGCTGTTGCCCATGTTGGTCCCTATTCTGAAGGATATGTTCAACCATTGGTTTGCTCAGGGTTCCATCCCTGGACAGGTGACCAAGGGAGTGATCACATTGCTGAGGAAAGGTCAACGGCATGGTGGGGTGGAAAATTTCGACGATTTTAGGCCCTTGACTCTGCTAAACACAGAGTTAAAGATTTTGGCAAAGATTCTTGCAAATTGTTTGCAGGTTGTCATCACTGACTTGATCGAACCGGACCAGACTTATGCTGTGAAGGGGAGATCGATTCAAGACAATTTGCATTTGATACGCTCGATCATAGAGGGGACAGAAGACGACGCTGAAGCCGCGCTGATCAGTTTAGATCAGTCCAAGGCATTCGATAGGGTCGACCATCGGTTCCTGGGAGCTGTGCTAGAGGCCGCCGGATTTAATCCGGACTTCCGCAAGTGGATCTTTGTCCTGTATGATAGGCTGACAGTAGCGGTGCAGATCAATGGTAAGCTGTCGGAGTCATTCGCTGTCTCTCGGTCGGTGCGTCAGGGTTGTCCGCTGTCGCCTCTGTTGTACGTCCTGGCATTGGAACCCCTCCTTCGCAAGTTAAGGGACGAGGCAGCTACACCAGTCCTGCGCGGAATAGCCCTCCCTGGAGGCACACGAGCCAGGGTTTCCGCGTTCGCTGATGATGTCACCGTGTTCGTGTCTTGCCACACGGACGTTCAAGCGGTGGTCGAGGCGCTCGCTCGATACGAAGAAGTCACAGGGGCCATCTTCAACCGCAGCAAGTCTGTCGGCCTGCAGTTGGGGGCCTGGAAACTCGCTTCCAGGGATTTTCAGCTGGACCGATGGACCGGTCCGTATTCTCGGTGTCTGGTTTGGACCGGGACTTCAGCTGGAAAAGAATTGGTCGGAAGTATATGGCAAGGTCAAATCGTCGGTGAAGACTTGGATTGGAAGGAAATTGTCCTTGAAGGGTCGGGCGGAGGCGTGTGCTGCATACGTCTTTCTGCTCATCCTTTACCGATTGTCTTTATTTCCTCTCCCTGCAGAACGACTAACCCGCTTGCAAGGGCGCCTCAATTCACTATTGTGGAACGATGGTAAGCATTATGTCTGCAGAGAGGTCTGTGTCCAGAGGCCGAGCGAGGGAGGCCTGGGTCATCCCAGTCTCTTGTGTCATAGAAATGCCGAGAGATTGGCTTTCATGGGTCGTTCGCTTGAAGAATACGCTCCTTGGGTCCCTGTTGTTGAGAACTCGTTTCCCAATCTCAAACCCAACCCCTCGGTAGAAGGTCGTCGTAGACCGAGGGGGGAGTCTAAGTTCTTCTCCGAATGCTGGACCACTCTTAGAGCTTTGCCAAGGACCAGTGTCCTCGATCAGCCAAGAAAGAAACTATATCGGGAGCTAGTGGAGGGCACCGCGAAGGATCCACTTTGTAGGCGGATGGGATGGTCGATGGAGGTTGTCCGTTCTCATTGGAGTTGGGCGCCGGGACGGGAGATTCTGAACAACTCGGAATTTTCCCTTACCTGGCGACTGGTCCGTAACGCGCTGCCCCTTCTCGACGAACTCTGCCGGTATAAAGAAAATACGAGCGGCTTCTGTCCGCGCTGTGACGAACGCGAGCCCGAAACGATCGGGCACACGTTCTTTAGTTGCAGCCGGATCCAGCCCTTATTGGAGTACGTCGAGGGGGTAACGGCTCGCATCAATGCCGAATGTCCGCTCGATCTCGACGAAGGTTTTTTTGTGTACAACATGGAGCCGCCGTTCCCCAGGGAGGAAAGAATGGTTGTCCTGGCGATCCTGGCAGTAGCGCGCATGGTGATTTGGATCACGTGCCTCAAGTTGGTCCGCGAAGGGACATCTGTTCCGGATCGGGATCTGATCGTTTACTTTAAACATCTGCTTAAAGTAAAGATCAGATGCGATTGGAGGAGGTTGCCTAGAGTGGAATTTGACAAGAGGTGGGTGCACAGCACTAGTTTGTGCATCCATTGAGGAGCCAAGTTTCAATACGTGTTCCCTCCTTAAGCATGGCACGGGCGGTGCTGGGGCCTTCGGAACCCATCCCGCTTAGGTTCTAGCTAATCATTTTAAGAAGACTCTTGACTGGTGGTACAAATGAGATCCTGTTCCTGATTTTATTTTTTGGTACTAGAGAACCTCTGAGTCTGCCCATCCCCTTTGTGCCACATCCTTTTTTTTTCAACATCCTCGCTCACTCCCCTACGCAGAGGTCACCTTCCAACCCCCCTCCACCCGTTGGTTTGTTTTCTCCCACTTCCATTAAGATATTCTCCCCAATCCCCATTAGGGATCGCCCTGCTTGTTTTCGGTTCCCCGGAAAACAGTGGGGGGTCTAGTCACCTAGATTAGTACAGGGGGGTCTCACTAACAACCCAGTAGGATTTATTTTTTGTTTTTTACATGAACACTTTTAATTAGTCTTCCCCTCTCAACGAGCAATCCTTTTCTTAATTCAAAAACTTTTTTATTTACCAATGAAATTGAACTTTATTTTTTCACACATGCACACACACACAAAAAAAAAAAAAAAAAAAAAAAAAATGCATACACAAACACATAGACAACTGTTTATAAATTGTAATATGGTTTTGATTCTTAAACGCTGGGGATTTATTAGTTAGTTTAAGATCCATAGAGTGAATGAGGTATTTTGGTAAATGTTGCCAGTCAAGAGTAAGACTCCAAAGTCTACATTTATTACTTTTTAATCACTTTAGTCACAAAGACCCTGAACCCTTCCCCTCCCCAATTTCTTGTAGGGCCCTGTGCCTAATTTTGTTGTTTGATAATCTTTTGTTTTTTTTACTTAATTGTATTTACAAAATTTTAAAAGCAATAAAATATATAAACAAGATCAAAGTGTAGTATCTGTTCCGGCAGATACGTTCTTGGCCTTCGAGCCGGGATCAAAGTGTAGTATCTGTTCCGGCAGATGCTGCAAGCTATGACTAGCTATGACTAGCAAAGACCAGATGTGGGGGCAACCCCACATGCCTGACCATTAACCAGCTCCCATTTCCCACCTCTCGGGAGCTGGTCCCCTTTTTCCCTTCCCCCTCCCATCACTCCTCACATTAAAAATCGGCCTTGTGCCTAATTTGCTCGGTGGGGGAGCAAATAAATACCATCTGTTCCGGCAGATACTGCAAGCAAAGACCATATGTGGGGGCAACCCCACATATAAGACCTTGGTCAATGTAGGGGCAACCCTTCATACCAATTGTCACTATCCAGCTCCCCTACTCCCCGGGGAGTTGGTCCCCATTTCCCCTTCACTCCTCACTTTAAAAATAGGCCTTGTGCCTAATTTGCTCAGTGGGGGAGCAAATAAATACATCAAAGTGTAGTATCTGTTCTTCAGATGCTGCAACTTCCATTTCTTGTTCTCTGTCAGTGGAGGAGCAGCCTTCACGACTGGGACAATTTTTTATTTCTGTACCTTTTCTCCACGTTAACAAACGACCCTGGTGTCTAACTCTGTCCCGTGGGGAGGCATAGTAAATAGGTACTCCTGCAGATTAAATAAAATGTTCCGTTCAAAATTCCATGCAGATTCTAGAGTTAAAGAAGGTTGGAGATTACATTGTGAAAAGATGAGAACAGTAGTCCGAATGATTCAAATTATCAATCCTCATCTAAAAAAAATCTTAAATATAATTTCTTCAGATTTATTATATACTTGCATTGATAATAAGCTGAGATCTTTTCACACGTCACAATCCGTTTCAAACAAATCACACATTTCAACATTTACTTTCTTTGAAGCTAAACTTGTTTGGTTGTCTAACAAAACACAACTTGATAAAAAAAAGAAGAAAACAAGTGTTTATCCAATAACTTACAAATAATTTCCTTTTAAATCACTTTAATTAAAATAAATACATTTTCTTTCTTCCAGGCAGTGGAGTTTAGTTACCAGTGAAGACTGATATTTTACACTATTAAAAGGTAAATCGTAATTAAAACGAAACGTTAATTTATTTATATAAATAAAGCAATAGATGTATGTCTGTGTGTTCGTGTCTGCGTGAAAATATTTAATCAATAAATTATTGAACTAACACTAAAATTAACAAGAAATAGTAATTATACACCAAGGATGGTTTATAACGAGTAAAATCTTTGTTTGGATGGATGAATAACGCGTACAGAAATATGTCGGCAAGTTGAAATGCAAAATGTTCAACTTGCCAAAATATTTGTATTACTTTTACGCATACACAAACTCATCCTTAGTTAGATGTAGGGAAACGTGCGACTTACCTAATTAGCACGTGTGCATAATTCAACGGGTCGGTCGTGGAATGAAATGAAACTCTTTATCTGTGCCTAAATCAAAACGTGAATTCCATGAACAAAGCTTCTTTCTTAGAACTGCACGCCTGTGGAACTCTGTTCCGTCTGCCTGCTTCCCACCTGACTACAACTTGGATGTGTTCAAGTCCAACGTTAACAAATTCCTAATGAACCGCCCCCTTAAGTAAACACTTCATCAAATCTCCACACTAAAGTAATGTACTTGCAATAACCCTTATCCCTGAGTGGCTTCCGGGCTTTGATAAGTGGTGACCACTGTGTAAAAAAAAAAAAAAAAAAAAAAAGAAGAAAGAAAAAAAAATGGCTAACTTATCTCTTTATATGCCTGTAATGCGACCACCCGATATGCAAATGAGATGCTCCTGGTTGGAGATAAAAGAGGGTTGATTTTTTAGAGGGATGTTCACTTTGAAGCTGGATTTCGAAGAAATAAGTTGAATTAGCAGAAGTTTGTTGGGAGTTGAGAGAAGGTGCGTTACGTATACAGAAGTTTGGACAAAAGTGTTAACCTTACCCAGGAAATTATTGGTGTGACGGGCGGAAGAAATAACATTCAAGTTATTGAATTATACTAGAAGTGGTTAAATTTTAAATCTTTCTTATCTATTTATTAATAGCTCTAACGGTAGGGAATGTGGCTTGATTTTAGCTGATGGCACACAAGTCATTTCTTTTTAATCTTTTGGTAGTATGTATTAGGTGCAGTATAATATTCTATAGAAAATCGGCTCTGTAATAATAAATACGAAATCTGCATAATTAAAATATATTTAAGCATATTTTATGACAGAGCAAGGCCGGGTGCCCCCCTCCACTAGTTAAGTAATAAAAAGACGCAGACAAAGAAGAGCGAAGCTATGGAGGTTGTTGAGAAGTTTTGTTACCTTTATTATAACATTGGAGCACAGGGAGGAGCAGGTGCTAGTGTGATTACAAGAGTGAGGAGTGGATGGAGTAAGCTTAGGGAACTTCTGCTAAGTTAATTTCTTAAAATTGTCCATCACATACCAGCATGTTAAATCTAATAATATTATTATTATTATAATTATTATAATTATTATTATTAATATTATGATAATGATAATAATAATAATAATAATAAAAAAACAAAACAAAAAAAACAATGTTTTCTGTTATTTTTATTTACCGTACGTTGACATTCATTGCACTGGGATTTATTTCTGCCATTTCAAGAAATAGTTACACGAAACAGGCAACCGCTTGTGTTGATGTAAAGTCAGTCCACTCTAAAATTAATGGAAACCTTAAGAAGCTTATTTAAAAGAAACAAATTGAAAATTAAAGTAAATAATCCCGGATAACTAATGATATACATATATATATATATATATATATATATATATATATATATATATATATAAAATATGTGTTTAACTCTTTTTCAAGATGTCTTTTAACATGTTTTATTAATCATTTGTTCATATATATATATATATATATATATATATATATATATATATATATATATATATATGAATGAACAAATGATTAATAAAACATCTTGAAAAAGAGTTAAACACATATTTAATTTTATATTAAATATTTTATAAGCTCTATTTCCTTTTCAGTTTTATTGAGCTTTTACATCTGGCTGAGTTTATTTTACTTGTAAATATTAACTCTTTAATATTTATAATATATTTTAAGTTTACCATTTTGATTACCTTGGTAAACTTATTGTAATTTTTATTCTTTATATATATATATATATATATATATATATATATATATATATATATCAGGAGGGGTAATTGGGTGATAGGTAGTGGTAGTATCTTTAACAGTGGGGCATGCTATGTCCTTCTCAAGATAGCTTATCTACTACTGGTTCTCACTTGTCACCCAGCTCTCATCTGTGATTCCTCAAAGCTGGCACATACAACAGCAACCACCTTCTGGGCAAGAGCTTTGGCAGGTCAGCTAAACTGGTTAAGTAGCTGGTTGGCTCTGTAACCCTCTAGCGAGTCTTGAAACGAGTTGTGCCAGCCCAACTGCATGTAAAGACTGACTCCTAGCAGAACAAGCTGGTGGCAGCAAGCAGTATGTAACGTTCTAGAGCAGATGTACAAGGTTTTTGCACGGTGGGCTATATTGCTCACTTTTTAGAATTATACTGGCCAAAAAAAAGATGTTTTTTTTTTGGCCAGTATAATTCTAAAAATGTTTTTTTTTTACTGTTTACTCATTAGCTTTCTTTTTTAGTGAAACTACTTCTCCAAAACCTCATTCTTTTAATCATTTTCTGAACAAAAAGACAACCATCACACTATTTTCAACCATTTCTATTTTTAAAATTTTCCTGAATAATTTTGTCTTCCATAAAAGATTCATGAGTCAAATTAAAGACGTAGTTTGGGACACCTGGTCTAGAGCATCCTAAATAGTTCTGGTTATCCATTGCAGTTTGGCAGTCTTTCATTGTAATGGTTCTCCATGCCACTGGATCAAAGTTCTTCAGACAGAGAGAGTAGAATTGTCCTTGTGCAACGACTTTCTCATTATAAAATTATTCATGCACAGATCTATTTTGAAAACCCATTAATAGCACCAATCTATAAATGCACACCTTCAAGTCCTGCGACGATGAGTACATGGCAAAGCAACAGGTGGAGGTAAACACTGGCAGTTGTAGCGACAATCCTGTACATGAGTGGTTCATAGGCAGGTGGTCGTTCTTTTTCCTGAGAACAACAGGAAAGTCCAACAGCACTCATGGACAACTGGGAAGACTCTTCAAAACATCACTGCCCACTCTCACATGGGGAGGGGACTAGAAAAAGTGTCCCAAACAAATACTTGCTCATCCTAGTCTGATCAGCTTACTGCAGTTGACTGAATCATCTTCGTTGTGGTCAAAAAATACAAAACAATACAATTCCAAACTAATCTTGGGAGCATAGAATGTCTGAACACTACTGGATTAAGATCAGAAAGATGAATGGCACTTGTTAAAGTGAGTTTCAACAGAAGGAGGTGGATACACCATTTTCTAGAAAGGAAAACCCCAGAATGCAGATAGAATCCATGGAGTAGGATTTACCATCAGAACAACCCAACTATTTCAGTTGGAATCAATGAACACGTCATAAAGCTGTAAATACCTCTGATCAAATCAAAACATTTTATTATCATCAGTGTGTATGCTTACCCTCTCACTTATCTTAATGAGAGAAAAGAACAATTCTATGGGGTCGTCAGATCCACCCTTCATAATGACAAACTGATAATCCTTGGGGATTTCAATGTGATAGTGAAAAGCGACTACAAAAGCTGGGAAGGAGTTCTCAGAAGGCAAGGAGTTGGCAAGGTCAAGGACAACGGACTGCTGCTCCTCAGCAAATATACAGAACACAGCGTCTGCATTACTAACACCTCTTTCAGGATGACCGAGAAATATAAAACCACATGGATGCACCCAAAATCCAAACACTGGCACATAATAGACTTCAACATTGTCAATGTAACATCAGTGACATATAGCTCACATGTGTCATGAGAGGTGCTGAATGCTGGACAAACCGCAGACTTGTCAGGACTGTAATGATGCTGCATATATCATTATTTCACACAAAAAAAAACAAGACTGTAAGAGCTTAATTCAACATTACTCGACTAAAAATCCAGTTTATCTTCTAAAGTTCCAGAAGCAATTTGATGACAAGCTTCAAGATGGCTTTTCCTTGAAGGATGGCAATGCAAAATGGTACTCATTTAAGGATATGGATTCTGAAACTGCTAAGGAGGTTCTTGGAACAAAGACGAGATTTCATGAAGACTGGTTTGACCAGCATGATGAACAAATCAAAGAAACCCTTAAGGCAAAGAATAAGACCTATATTGAATGGCAGCATGATCATTCTGCTATATCGAAACACAAAGCTTTCAAAACTCTGCAACCCAAAATACAATCTCATCTACATAAAATGGAAGACAACTGATAGAAAGAAAAAACATCTGAAGTTCAACAGCACTAACACACAATGCAAAAAATTTCCAATTCATTAAAGATAGTCTATGGATCTTCAATCTCGGGATGCTCTCTTTACTATCTTTTGATGGCTCAACTCTGATCAAAGACCAAGAAGGATTGAATAAATGCTGGCAAGAACACTTTAGCAATCTGCTCAACTTGCCATCTTCAGTCAACACGCAGGTACACAATCAGCTCCCTCAGCAACTAATACAGGATATCTTGCTGAGCCACAACAATGGCAGAAATCAAGAAAGCAATCGTTCAAACAAACTCAGGCAAATCAGCTGGAAAGGACTGAATATCTGCTGAAATCTATAAGGTAAAATACTGCATGCTAAAGCGCTTATTGTATGGAGAACTTCAGAATGGAAAGAGAAACCATGGTCATCTAAAAAAAACATGCAACAAGGACACAGTCAAGACTAATTTATAGTGGTGCAAACTTGGACTAAACGAATTGGAACATTGTACCAGTGAGCGATCAAACTGGCGATCAACCGTCCACAAAGATACAGAATGTTTGTTGCCAGAAGTTCATTGCCACCAGAGATTAGTGCCATAGAGCATCAACAGCAGTGTTACAAACTACAGACTTTCAGTGCCCATACCGTTCCAGATCCTGTGCCTCCAGCCTGGGGTTGTGCAGCCACCTCTGAAAACACAGATGATTTGCCAAACGAAACATGACTGACATCTAAACTGATTTCTCGGTATTTGAATTCTTTTGCTTTTTCTTTTTCTTTTTGCCTTTTGCCATTAAGTTAGTGATTGCTACACTACTGTCGTTCCAACACAATATTTATTAAATTAAAAAAATTAAATTAAAAAAGACGCTACAGAATGTAACAAATGATCAAAACGAACTTTGAAATCAGAACAACACCGGTTTTCCTTTGCATGTCTAAAAAAATTTAAAACAGGAGGGAACAATAATAATAATAATAATAATAATAATAAAAAAACTCGAAAGAACGATAGAAGAATACAAACTTATTGAAATAAGAGCCAATTCCAATCAATATAAAATGGTAAATTGTGATTCCATTGGATTTTTTATTTCTTTACTGAATTCTTCCTTGCGTTTGGCAAGAAGCCAATAACTGTTCGAAAAATAATGGAATAAATAATCGAATAAAAATAAAATAGAATGAAAAATAAAAGCAAAAGGAAATAATGTTTCCTTTTGTTTTTATATTTTTATATCAGGGAATCGAAAAAGAAAGGGGATAGTTCTACTGTGTACAACCGCAACCTATTGAAAAAGAGAGAGAATAGCTCTAATGTGTACAATTGCAGCCTATTGAATCTGCGATGTGGAGTTCGAACCCTGCCTGATTATTGTACTCTTTTATACACTAATACTCTCAGAAAAGCCATGAACTCACAATCAATGAAAATACCCTTGACCCACCCAACTAGCAGTGAAATCTCACCATTATACTGTAGACATGCCTAGATGCAAGAAGATTTTCTATTATCATAGTTTCTTTCCTCGGACTGCTTGTCTTTGGAATTCCCTCTCTATTCACTGTTTCTCCGACCATACAGAAATTTAAATGTAATGTCAACAAATATCTTGCTGTCCAAATCATCGTTCAGGTTGGAAAAAAAAAATTAAAAGTTAATTCTGTGCCTCTGGACACCCAAACAACTGGCCATAGTTGAAATTAGTTATATTGACTGTGAGAAGGGAAACCTAACGTTGTACTGACTATGACAAAAAAGAAATTAAAAACAAAATAATATCTAAATGATCCATGTTATTAGTATAAACTAAATAACTAAATAGATTATACAGAGTAGAACGATAAAATTATCGCCCCCCCCCGAAAAAAGGCGACATGATTCCATTTCCGTTTTATGAAAACCGGTTTCCTTTTTTGTTACAGACCATCTACTAGTTGGGCAGTTGTGCAGAAATCTCAAGAGCGGTAGGAGCGTTCTATCATGTCTGAAAGTGACGCAATGTTTAACGAGTGAGATCAGATATGCAGCGCTGTACAACTCATGTTCTCTATCAATCAAAGTTATAACAACAGGACCCTCTAAATGCATCGCTGAATTGCCACAAATAACAGGAACATACACAGGATGATGAAAACAAAAGTTTTAGCCACGGTTATGATCTTTGGTATGGTTTCAAGTGAGGGCAACATCATGCCATCTCACATCTTCAAAGTCAGCTTGAAAGTCAACACCAAAGTGTACCTGAATGTGCTGAAGAGTGTGGTGATCTCCTGCTGGAATCAGGTGGTCGCTGGTAGACCCTGGATGTGGCAGCAGGACTCAGCGCTGGCCCCAAGTCCAAGGAAATCCAGGCTTGCCTTCAGAAAGGGTGCTACGAATTTGTACCCTTCTTTCACTGGCCTCCTCATCCCTCAACTTGAACCCAGACCTGGACTACCTCGTTTGGTCATATGCCAAGAACATCACCAACATGACCTCCCATAACACTAAAACCAGCCTGATCGTCGCCATCCACTTGTGGAAAAGGTATGCTCCCACTTCCGAACCTGTACCAAGGCGGTAATTGAGGCTGAAGGCGGCTACATTGAATAGATGTCAGCTCTACTACATAATCAAGTTACCTAAATTGTTTTTTCAAAAAAAGTTTTAAAATAAAGCTGTAATGTTGCTTTCTTTGGATACCACCAGATGTAGTTTAAATGTCATACCTAGGATTGATTCTTCTCTCCAGCTATGGTTAAGATAACAAAAAAAGTACAAGTTGATTTTGTGCCTATGGACACCCAAACTGCTGGACATAGTTGAAATTTGTTGTTTCTTTTTCCCAAGTATATTGATTTAATAGATTAATCTCAACGACAAAATTAGACCTTGCTGTCTATTTCAGTGGTAACTTTATTAGAAATACAACATTGAATCAGATCATTTTCGTCATCCTTCACATTTTTAATATCTTCACATATTTATTCAAGATGGTTGCTTTAACTAGTTATACATGATGTGAAGCTCTTCTTCTCTTTTCTTCATTGGGGACGGTGCAATATTCCTCGTATGAGCCAATTTTAAGGGATTCTTATTCCAGCTTTGAATAGCATGTCATCTTGAAAACTTCGTCAAAGTTTACTTGTAGAATAACGCATCCTCATATCAGGATGTCTTGACAAACTCCTGTAACAAGAACAATAAAGTTTTTGCCTATTTTCCGATGCACAAAAAACTATTCTTTTATTTATTTTTTGTTAGTTTTGATGTAAAGGTACATTTTCTAAAGAACGTGCTAATGATGAAAAGATAAAAATTTATCGATTTTAAACAATAAATAAAACTAAAATCAACAATCGCAAGTGTATTTTTTACATTTGCAAAAATATATGCACATATTACATACATTTTTACCTTTACAAAAATATATGCCCATATTACATACATTTTTATCTTTACAAAAATATATGCACATATTGCATACATTTTTATCTTTACAAAAATATATGCACATATTACATACATTTTTATCTTTACAAAAATATATGCACATATTATATACATTTTTGTCTTTACAAAAATATATGCACATATTACATACATTTTTATCTTTACAAAAATATATGCACATATTGCATATATTTTTTACATTTGCAAAAATACATGAACATATTACATACATTTTTACCTTTACAAAAATATATGCACATATTACATACATTTTTACCTTTACAAAAATATATGCACATATTACATACATTTTTATCTTTACAAAAATATATGCACATATTACATACATTTTTACCTTTACAAAAATATATGCACATATTACATACATTTTTACCTTTACAAAAATATATGCACATATTACATACATTTTTATCTTTACAAAAATATATGCACATATTACATACATTTTTATCTTTACAAAAATATATGCACATATTACATACATTTTTATCTTTACAAAAATATATGCACATATTACATACATTTTTATCTTTACAAAAATATATGCACATATTACATACATTTTTATCTTTACAAAAATATATGCACATATTGCATATATTTTTTACATTTGCAAAAATACATGAACATATTACATACATTTTTACATTTGCAAAAATATATGCACATATTACATACATTTTTTACATTTGTAAAAATATATGCTCATATTATATACATTTTTACATTTGCAAAAATATATGCACATATTACATACATTTTTTACATTTGCAAAAATATAGGCACATATTACATACATTTTTTACATTTGTAAAAATATATGCACATATTAATACATTTTTTACATTTGCAAAAATATATGCTCATATTATATACATTTTTACATTTGCAAAAATATAGGCACATATTACATACATTTTTTACATTTGTAAAAATATATGCACATATTAATACATTTTTTACATTTGCAAAAATATATGCACATATTACATACATTTTTACATTTGCAAAAATATATGCATATATTACATACATTTTTACATTTGCAAAAATATATGCATATATTACATACATTTTTACATTTGCAAAAATACATACACATATTATATACATTTTTACATTTGCAAAAATATATGCACATATTACATACATTTTTATATTTGCAAAAATATATGCATATATTACATACATTTTTACATTTGCAAAAATACATACACATATTATATACATTTTTACATTTGCAAAAATATATGCAGATATTGCATGCATTTTTACATTTGCAAAAATTTATGCACATATTACATGCATTTTTTACATTTGCAAAAATATATGCACATATTACATACATTTTTATGCTAGTCCAAAAATAAAAAAAAATAAAAATAGCTAAAGATTTTAAAAGAAGTGGAATTGGGAATTTAGAACAAAATCGGTAATTGTATAGAATGTTGGGAAATATATTGAAATCGTCCCATCACTAACAGATACCACCGGATAATCCCAATTAACTTTAGGGCCTCAGTATAAGATGCAATGTATTGTCATACATACAAGACATGTGCATCCTGTTTTCTGTGCTTTGAAAGAATTCTATACATAATTATGCAGAATAAAGCCTTTCATGATACATTATTCATTGCATATCTTTCTTTATTTTTTTGCCCTGATAATGCACGTGCATTATCGATTGTGCTAGGACAATTAAGGTAGTCTTTCATTTTGTCAAAAATCAATTATTTGCATTATTTGAATTCTTCAGATTACTCATCTTCCGTTATTCTCATAACGTTTTGGCTGATTAACTTCCAACCTTCTTCAGATGCATTTTATCAAATTTAGGAATTTTTCTGTTGAACTCGTATGTATATGAAATTTTGAACAGGACCCTTTATTGAGCCCACGGGGATAGCATGCCCTCATTCTGTCAGCCATGGTGGAGTAGAAGTTATAATAATCGGCAAGTGTATGATGAGAACAACAGTCCAAATAATACAAATTATCAATCCTCATCTGAAAAATTAAAAAATATAACAACTATAAAGTTTAAAAAAAATGTCTAACTTTACTTTATATAGTGATAACGTAGTATAATTATTGATTATTTCTTAACAGTAATAAGCTTTGAAATAAATAATTTTCAAAATGTCTTTTAGATATGTGCATTCATTCTTTTTTTTGCAAATTGTTATCCTCATAACAGTTTGCAAAAAGAATGAATGCACAAATTATGAAGCCTCATCTCCAAGGATTCAAAAACTAAAAAACAAAAAATAATTCTTTAAAAACCCAAAAAAACACGGACCCGATAATGGAAGACGAGATAAGAACACAAAATTGGATTTACAAGACCATAGATAGAGGCGTTGAGTCTCTATGGTTCCTGGTGAGTATTTTCTGAAGATAGCAGTTTCTATCCTACCTAAGCAGGCCAGAGGATGAGTTGGTCAAAACACGGTGAGACAACAATTATGGAAGGCTGTAATTACTGGGAATAAGTTACAAGACTCAACACTCTTATCCTGTCGTGGTAAACACCTGAAGAAGGTCAGAGGATGAGTTGGCCGAAACGTGCTGAAACAACAACAACTATGAAGATGAGGATAACAGTCCGCAATAAGAATGAATACACAAAATATAAAGCCTCATCTCAAAGGATTCCAAAATTAAAAAACAAAAAATAATTCTTTTAGATAGTCTGAAAATTATCAGAATGTAATCAATAAGTAGTAACACTAAATTTGAAGATAATACTACAATTCAAAATGTGTGTTGATGAGCAGATTTTAGAATTGGCCTTTAGGGATATGCACCCACCTTTGAAATCATTTTGCTAATACTACCTAGAAAATGGCCACTTGAAATGAAAGACAAAATTCTTCCTAGAAAAAGTAACATCCAGTTCCAATAGCCTGATAGTGTCCCACTTAGATATATTTTATGCCTCAAAATACAGTTTAAGATTGCGGTTTATCAAATTTCTTCTTTTCTTTAATGTCAAGTGTAGATATGATTTAGCAGTGGATTTTACATTATGATTGATGTGAGGTATTAATCAGCTCCCATTTAGCAAATAGGTATCAAGCTAAATAAATAAAATATACTTGAATTCAAATCGTTGTCAACCATCATCTTAAATATACCAGCAAACAGTGAATTTTCATTCCTGGTATTCAAGGAAAGACGGAGAGCAAATTAATAAAACATGGCGTCTTCAATCACATTTACACTGCAAAATGTTTCACCAAAATGACATGACAAAAACTTTTTGATTCCATATTTATTTCTATTATTCCAGTTCCTTCTCTTTGAACTTATAAGATTTTGATGAGTCTGTCGAAATAATCATGATTGTTTTTTTGTTTTTTACTTATATATATATATATATATATATATATATATATATATATATATATATATTACACCAGATAATCTTCCACTCTATAATAAGGATCAATGTGTATTTACTTGTACATAAATAAATATAAATCCACCCGTCATGTGAAAGTCAGTGAGTAAAACACATGCTTTTTCTAGCCCCCAGATGAAATCATTTCATTTGGAAACGAAAAAGCAAATACCAAGTCAGACAATCCCCATTGCCAATTAAAAAAGGATCACTAAAAGAATCTTTTCATTGCTGGCACTCAAGAAAGATGAAGAATAAATTAGCACCATCAATAATCAAACATGACATCTCCAGTCTCATTCATCTTTCAAAATGTTTCCCCAAAATAATAACACAAAAATCTTTTTAGTCTCCACGTATGGATTTCCCTTATTCCAGTTTCTTTGATTCTCCATGAATTTGTTAGATTTGAACTCGTCAAATATCCAGAAAATGAAAAGAAACTCGGTTGCATATCAGAAAAAAATCCCCAAATAACTTTCTCAGAAATTAAACCAAACTAGTCAAAATAACTAAGAAATTGTCAAAAGGAATCCTTGTATCGGATCTGTAGAGTCGAAATTTATTCTACATAGATTTTTCAAATCATGGCAATATGGAGATATTAAACGTTTAAAAGATGGCTAATTAAATTTGGACTCTATTCTCTTACTATATAATAAAGAAAAGCCGACGTTACCCGACGATTGAAAAAGGATCAACAAATGTTCTACACTTCCAATACTTTTATTGTTATTGAGATCGGTGAAATCCCCCATTATTCAATCAAATCGATTAAGTGCTTGCTCTAAGAGGAAGCTTCACATGTCTCCTAACAATAAATTAGTTCACAATACATTGAAGTCTTCCTATATATATGTTATTTGGCAATTTTTAATTCATTACTAATGATTACTATATTGTCCAATTTCTACTGTACACTCTTTAACCCTTATCTTTGAGTGGCCTCTTGGCCTTTATAGTGTGGTGATGCCTGTTTAAAAAAAAAAGTCTACATTGCAGCCTACTGTTTATTTTATGAAATTATTTTTATATAATGACTTAAATTAATGTTTAAAATGCAAACGTCAAATATTATGGCTTGATTATGTTGTAACCCGAAAAATTAATTTCGAATGCGCTTGAGTCTTATCAAAGAACCTACTGTTGAGTTTATACATCGGCCCTCTTGCTTGTTCGGTGATAAAGCTTCTCAAATACATTGCGATGTTATGTTGTATAAAAGTGCTAATTTTGGTCAAAATCGAACTATTCCTTCTGTAATCGGATCTTTTTAATTATCGATGTTCGATACTTATCGGAGTCATTCCGATATAAAACCTATCTCAGATCACTCCCGGACACATAAAGTACATTTTTGTCAAATTAAAAAAAAATCGGCGCGATCAAACTCTCTCTCTTTCTCTCTCTCACACACACATGCCTTTTGATTAAGATAGAGATATATATCTATATATGTGTGCATACATAGGTACCTTTAATAATGTTTATTAAAAATTGCCAAATAACATATATATATATATATATATATATATATATATATATATATATATATATATATATATATATATACAGGGTGGCCCCCAAAAAACAGAGGACATTCAGTTGTTTTTCTGAGCAACGGAGAAAAAAAGGCCAAAGACCCTAGTGTTTTGATGTGATGTTTTGAATATAATAAACTAGTTATGACCAAAGTTTCATTTCATTCAGACAAAACACTAAGAAATGGAGCCTAATTAGAGTTGGGGCCCGTTTATTTGGGCCACCCTCCGTGTGTGTGTGTATATATATATATATATATATATATATATATATATATATATATATATATATATATATATATATATTTCATTATCGTTTTATCTGCTTAGTTACACGTTTCAATGATTGAATCGTATCAACGATTCGATAATTTCATCAGCCCTCCTCTCTCTCTCTTTCTCTCTCTCTTTCTCTCTCTCACCCCTCCTATTCCTATCCGTGTTTGGTTTAATCTTTTAGACTCCCTCACGCCTCTTATCACCTTCCAATGTTTTTTTTAAAACTCAACTGCTGCTGATGTCTGATTGAAGTTCTTTTCCTGTTTTTTCTTTTTCTCTTTTTTCTGTGCTTTTTCTAATATCTTTTTTTCTAATCATAATTATTTCTGTAAAGTCTGATGAAATTATCAGATCGTTGATACGATTCAGTAATCGATACATGTCTAACTAAGCAGATACAATGGTAATAAATATATATATATTTGCTCTGCAATAGTATTGAGCACACTCTTCAGGTTTTTACTAATTACCATTTTTGCTATATATATATATATATATATATATATATATATATATATATATATATATATATATATATATATATATATATATAAAGCTGAACGTTTGTGTGTGTGGTCACGAATAGGCTCCTATATGGTTGACTATTTTAAAAAACTGATTACATATAATGATAGAAGATGTATCGAGGATCAGGAATGGATATGTTTGATCTGGCAGAACGGTGGTTCATAAAAAATGTTGGTTCTGCATTCGCGCCTTGTCCCCAAAGTATGGAAATAAAAAATGAAAAAAAAAAAAAAAACGTTTACAAGGGATTTTGATATAGAAGTACATAAGAATACTTTGATAAGTATGTTCCAACTTAAATAGGGATGGTATAATAAAATTGTGGGGGCTGCGTTCGCGCCTGTACTCCATGGAAATATAACACAAACTTTAACAAAAACTTTTCATATCTATCTGCGTAAGTATACTTTAATAATTATATTTCAGTTTAAAGAAATATGGTATGATAAAATCATTGGGTGTTCGTTCGCACCTGACCTCCATAGAATGTAAATATGTCACAAAGTTTAACAAGGTTTTTTAAAAGGGGTGAGGGTCTACAATAACACCTTCACTTTAATCTTAATTCACGTTAGCTTTTATTTATTTTTTTGAGTTGAATCATATTGTGTCGAATAAATTCACTTCATAAATTCTATTTTTCTAAATCATTAAAGTGAAAACAAAAAAAAAGTCGGAACTTTAGACACTTCTCGACACAAATTTTGCATAACTCTGTTTTTTTCGTTCTCCACTTGCACGTGACACTCTTTCGAAAATAGATAAATAGATAAATAATAAAAAATAAGAACGTTACTTGTTATCATGTCGAAAGAAGGAAAAATCCTGCTCACGTGATTACGTGTCTTTTTAAAGCATTTACAACCTTTTTATTTTTATTTATATATCAGTTTAAGCTTTTTTTTGTCAGTGTACTAGAAGGAATTGAGTTGATTACAAACCTTTCTGTTTGTTCTTTACATTACAATAGTACAACCCTGAATCCGACAGTGCAATACTACACCGTTCAATACTGTAAAACTGAAACGAAACTGTTCTGCTTGAAAAGGGCGCCATTTTCTTCTTATTCATATTTATATGGATTCTTTGCTTTAAAAAACTAAAGTAATTACGTGTTTACTTTTTTAATATCCCATTTTGCTGTTTCAGATTATTTTACTAAAGTAAGTAAAGCTTCATTATTTTTCAAAACTGTTTTTGTTTCTTTGTTTTTTGATATTTCGTCGATATTATTTAGTAAGCGTGTTTAGCAGAAAAGCCAACAAACGACTACCTGAAAAAAATAAATATACAAGAAATAAATGTTACCATAGTCAATAAAAGTTCAGTTCATGTTTTATTTTGTTTTGAAATAGTTTTTAATGCGCTTTACTTGAAATAATTTCAAAGAACCGAAATTAAAACGAAATTTGAGGCGATAACTACTTAAATGAATTTTTATATAAACTACACATGCCATAATCGAATATTCCTCAAGCACAAAATAACGGAAAACATTAAAATATGTTTATAAATATTCCTTACGTTGACGGAACTCTCTTAAATTGTTAACACAGAATGCTCAGGTGCCCCTCCTTCAAATTGAAAACGGGGCTCTCCATTTCAAAGTCGCTGCCATTTTGATTTTTTTAAAACCGGTTCGTGAATATCAAAAAAAATTTTTGCAAACTACTTAAAAATACAAACCAATGAACTTTTCTACCATAAAAGTAACTTTTATTGACTATGGTAACATTTATTTCTTGTATATGTATATTATTATATATATAACATTTTCTGTTTGTAAGGAAACATCATTTTGTTGGTCAGTCTTGGCTACGAATGGAAACAAAGTTGATATAAAAAATATATTTTCGCGAAAATTATCTTTACTTTCATCATATTTTGCTTAGGGTAAAATTTTTGAGTGTTAAAACCTATCTCTTTACAACCCCTTGCTTTTCATAACCTATCATACTTTCATCAATCACAGTCCATTTTCTGTAGGCTGTTTTTGAACCCAGTTAACGACGGGTACTTCTGCTAGTATATATATATATATATATATATATATATATATATATACAGGCGGCAAAAAGAAAGTCCGCACTTGTAATTTAAAATAAATGCAAATTTAAGCTAAATTTAATGTAACTGTTTAAACAAACTATATCTCATTTGATTGGCCTTTTATCCTTCTATAATTTTACCTGTTCATATTTGACTTTTAATTGAAACATTCTAGTGTTCATGTCAATTTAAAAAATAATAAAGGCGAACCAAATGAGGCATAGTTTGTGTTTGAACATTAAATTTAGCTTAAATTTGCAGTTTTTGAAAAAAATTACAAGTGCGGACTTTCTTTTTGCCGGCACTGCATATATATATATATATATATATATATATATATATATATATATAGACACGTCTGATTGAACACGACAGAGTTTTCCTTTTTCTGATCTTTCTGGATATCTTTTCTAATTGCCGAGCGGTCTTTTTAATTTCATCAGGCATATTATATAGAATGGCGCTCAACTCTGTTGTTCGGACATATTTTTCTCAAGTATTTTCCATCGATGCATCCGAATATAATATCATCAGGAGCAAAAAGCTAAATAGACCGCTCGGCAAATAGAAAAGATATCCAGAAAGATCGGAAAAAGGAATAACTCTGTTGTGTTCAATCAGACATGTCTAAATAATGGCTTGCTGCCAATATATATATATATATATATATATATATATATATATATATATATATATATATATATATATATATAATTACATATGTAAGATTAAAACTAAAATTAAATTTATTTTTTGTTATTTTTGCAATTTTTCTTTTTTTTCCTACAGCGAACAAAGAATATATTGTTACTGTGTTCTTTTGCAATTTCGACTTCCGTGAGTCTTCAACATGATTGATCTGATGCTAGATATTTTGTCTTTAAAGAAAAATGAAGAACGAATTAGCACCCATCAGTAATCAAACATTACATCTCAAATTTCATTCATCTTGCAATATGTTTCGCTAAAAATGACAATAAAAAATCTTTTTAGTCTTCCCCAAACTGATTTCCCTTATTCCAGTTTCTTTAATTCGCAATGAACTTGTTAGATTTCAACTCGTCAAATATCCAAATAAAACACTCAAAACTACAACTAGAAAGGCTTCCTGAACAAACTTCTCAGAAGTCAAGGCAAAATAATTTATAAATTATCAAAAGGAATCCTTACATAAGGTCGAAATTCCTTCCATATCATCAGACTTTTCAAATTCAAAACGTCAATGGCAATATAGAGATGATATGGGCCAAAACTTTGAGTTTCAAAAAAAACTTGAAACATTTAAAAGATGGCTAAGTAAACTCGGACTCTGTACTGTTATATAATAAATTTATATATTTTCTTGTTCTCTTTGCATAGAACAAAGAGTGTCCAGAAATATCGTTACTGTGTCTCTAGCAATTTTCGACTCCTGTGTTCATTCTAAAGATGTTGTCTTAAAACATATAAAAGATGGCTCTAAGTAAACTAAGTGCTGTTGCAAAAACTCACTAATCTATATCTATATAAAAGCCAAGTACGTCCAAGGATGGAATACTGTTGCCATATCTGGGCAGGAGCTGCTAAAAACAGCCTATCCTGCCTTGATAGAGTACAAAATAGACTTCGTGGCTTAGTGAGGGATGCCCTTTTCTCTCCCCTGCAACCTCTCTCCCACAGAAGAGACGTTGCGAGCCTATCCTTGTTTTATCGTTATTTCCATGGCAGGTGCTCGTCTGAACTCCAATCACTGGTCCCCCCTCGCCAATCTTTCACCAAAAACACCCGTCTAGCTGAATCCACTGTGAAAAATTTCCCCCACTCTATATCTGTGCCTAAATCAAAACGCGGATTCCATGAACAAAGCTTCTTTCTTAGAACTGCACGCCTGTGGAACACTGTTCCATCTGCCTGCTTCCCACCGGACTACAACTTGGATGTCTTCAAGTCCAACGTTAACAAATTCCTAATGAACCGCCCCCTTAAGTAAACACTTCATCAAATCTCCACACTAACGTAATATACTTGCAATAACCCTTATCCCTGAGTGGCTTCCGGGCCTTGATAAGTGGTGATCACTGTGTAAAAAAAAAAAAATGCACTCGTATGACAAATACTAAATGAATAGAAATGCCAATGTTTCTTGATGAAAACCCACAATTAGTTTAATTTATTTAGTGAATTGGAATAAGAAGTTTTGGATCAGTTTTCCTCATTTCAGTTAATGATGATTTAAAGCCCCCCCCCCCCCCCAATCGACAAAAATGATTTGTATTTTGGATATAATTATAAACTCCTTTTTTATTCATTAGAAATTGTCAAACAAATCATTACCAGTGATCACACACTAGTTACAAAAGGAAGGCTCTTCATTCTGGAATCTGAGTGACAACAAGTCTAACCTAATTTTCAGTAATCCCTGCTTCTTCTGATAACTGTTGCAAATCACTTTGCATTCTGCCAACGGCCGTTTACCATTGACTTTTCATTGATAGCGTCCATTGACTTTCTCTGGAATTTCAGTAGCAAAAAGCCTCCCTAAAATGTTGGTACTTTCTGTGCCCTTTCTGTAGAGATCTGGTTTGTGCTCTTCCATCATCAGTATCTTCATCCTCTTTTATTCATCATGATCAGTGTTTGTTGTATTTTTTATGTCACTATTTTCAAGTGTGCAGCATTTCCGACTAATACTGGTTAAGTCTAGCTTTTTGGTTGGAAAATGTGATAAATTATTACCTTACGAGCTAAAAAATACTTGCTCAGAAATAATAAATAACTTGAATGTCTGGAACACTTTTTGATCTTATTATTTTGTTTTGAATAAAATAGTATTGTAATATACTGAAAAGACTACACTTCAGCCCATAGAGCTTTCTTTTTTCTTTTCAATATGTAAATAAGGAAGCAGGCAGGCAGCCATGTTGGCCAAGTTTGCGTTTGATCTCTGGACAATGAAATTTAAAGATATAAACGAATACCTAACTATTGAAGAAAGGCAGTATTGCTTGGGAAACTTAAAAATTTGGGGCAATTTCTTAGCAAATATTTATTTCCGTTTTTGCTTTGTGACGATATAAAACGTCTGACTTTAAACGTTTGCTTTACAACTCACTTTCATGAGGAATTATTTATTTGACTTCATTGTTTGACCTTTTATGGCATTCCGAGTTGACAAATGCCAACCTTATACAACCTTTCACACAAACTATGTCAATTACTATACCCATGCTAAATTTTGTTGAAATCACTTCAATAGTTTTTGAGTTTTAGAGGGTACAAAGAGAGATAAACTTGTTTTATTTTGAACCAAAAAAATTATTGGTCGTTCACATATTAAAAGAAAAATGGGAAGAGAAACAATTACACAGACCATTCATAAGAGTAACAAAAAATGACACTAAAGAAAACACTTGGAAATGGTTACAAAAAGGAAACTGAATCCCTAATAAAGGCTGCACAAGATAACGCGATTAGAACCAACCACACAAAAGCAAAGATCGACAAGACACAAGAAAAAAAAAACAAACAAATGCAGATTCTGCAGATGAAAAGACAAAACAATAAACCACATAATAAGTGAATGCAGCAAACTAGCCCCAAAAAAGAATATAAAAATAGACACAATCAAGTAGGGAAGGCAATTATGCAGACGATTGCAACTTGGACACCCAGACAAATGGTAAAAGCACAAACTGGCAGCAGTACTGGAAAATGAAAGTCACAAGATCCTGTGGGATATGAATATATAAACGGATGAACCCATCCAAGCAAGAAGTCCGGATATCATAATAGTTAACAAGAAGGAAAAGTCTTGCCAGACACAAACTGGACATACAGAAATGGCTACAGAGGTAAAATACAAAGGAACGTCACATGGAATCATAAAACGTGAAACCGTATAATTGTAAGTTTTTTTTTTGTGTGTGTATGTCTGTATATAACCA
Organism: Euprymna scolopes; assembly: GCF_053919585.1. Lineage (NCBI taxonomy): Eukaryota > Metazoa > Mollusca > Cephalopoda > Sepiida > Sepiolidae > Euprymna > Euprymna scolopes. The sequence continues at coordinate 71,408,140 of NC_136499.1, read as the reverse complement.
TAAACTGGCACCATACCAAATAAGTGAGGAGGGTAAAGGAGGATGGAAATACCGAGGAGAGAAAGTACTAGCCAGACCCCCACTAGTTGAGTGCAAAGAGGACTGAGATTTTGGGGAGGCTTATTGCCACCCAAATTCTAGTGAAGACCAATGGTTGCTGCCAACGAGAAATCAATGGTAAGCGGCTGTTGTGATAACACAAATTTTTTTGCGAATGTTATCGAAAGAGGTGGAGAGTACTGGAAATCTAGTGAGACTTGCTGTCTCTCAGACTCCAGAGAACATGACAAGTTGTCCTCAAAAAAAATCTATGACTACTCCTAGTGAGTTAATAATAATAATAATAATAATAATAATAATAATAATAATAATAATAATGATTATTATTATTATTATTATTTATTTTTTTTATGGAATCGCTCCAGACCAGATATTAAGCTACTTGATGTAAGGAGGTAAAAAGATACTACTTCAAAGTAAAAAAAATAGCCTATGATAAGTGTTAGATGGATAGATTCTGAGCCAGAAAGCAATTCTTCCCTCTTATTCTTCTATAGAAGGCATATTATTTTACCATCTAATTTGCATTCATGTTTGTGGTATGTACATACACGTGTGTGAAAATTACATAATGAAGGGTTTTCAAGGATTAAAATATGTATCAGTTTAGATTCCTGATGTTTTAATATTATCAAGGCATACAGCTATCTTTTAATGTTATCATGTAAAGGGAAATAACTCTGATATTAGTATTATTGTAATCAGCATTGTCCGAGATTTATAAGATCTAAAATTAATAAAAAAAGATTTATTATTTGGGATGAAATGGCCGTTTATATTATTTAATGTAATCAAGGCGTACACACATCTTTTAAAGTTATCATTTATTCAGAGTTATTTCCTTGTGTACATGTATATATCCAGAGTGAAGAAAAGGCTGTGCAAATAAGAAAGTTGGTGTTGTGAGGGAGGAGAGAGAGAGAGAGAGAGAGAGAGAGAGAGAGAGAGAGAGAGAGAGAGAGAGAGATCGAAGCTATGTTACACATTTGCCCCGGACAATACTTAGTAACACTGTTAGTTTGATAATAAAAGGTTTTCATGGATTAAAATATGCATTAGTTTAGATTCTCAATGTAAAAGATTGGTTTTGGCGAGAGTTGTCAAAAAGGAAACCAATATCTGGATGCGGTAAAAAGTAGTTCTAAATGTTAGCCATAAAGCATGGGATAATAGCATCACCAACAGTTTAAACTATCTCTTTATATCTTGAATAGCAGGGAGACTCGACGTTGCCCGGAATTGAATGATGGTCAACAAATGTTTCACACACCCTCATATTTTTACTGTCATCGAAATCAGTGAAATCACTTTTTCAATCAAATCGATCGATTGTTTGCTCTAGTTGGGGACCCATCATGTTGCACCGAGACGAAGCTTCATATGACTTATTGCACTGTAGAGAGCCTACTGTTGATTTTATAAGATTATTTTTTTATATATAATGGCTTGAATTATTTTTTTTATATATAATGGCTTCAAGATTTAAAATTTAAATGAAGGATGCTACAAAAAAAAAAAAAAAAAGAAAAGAAGGGTATTGAAGAAGACCGGAGAGTAAAACGGTCGAAACGTGAAAATGACAACAGATAAAACAATAACAACTCTTTTGAATCTGAAAATACGATTTTCATATTTGTTTATTTTTTGATTAAAGGTGTAGCTGCATGTTAATTTTTATCCATCATCTGTGGAATTTCATTGCCAGGCAAGAATATCAAAACGAACTCGTCCAAGAGGGAATTCAGTTTCCATTCATAAACCTGTCTTTTATAGTTTTCTTCTTAGAAAACTTCACAAGGAATAACTGTCAACTCATACACTTTACAATGCCAATCTTTTATTCCTTTGTATCTGATTTTTTTACTCACCTCTATTTATATAACGTTAGGGACGTGTACATATTTCTATGTACAGGATTCACTCCGAAACTAACTGACCAATCATTAGGAATTTGGGAACAGCTGCTAGTTATGAGTCGTAATATGGGCTATATTTAGTTTATGCAAAGAGGACGAATGAAAGCTCTTCATAAAACTTCAGAAATTTGTGAAATTGTAAAAAAAAATAGGTATTCAATATCAGTTAATAAATAATCTCTAAATTACAATTTTTTTGGAATATTTAAAGAGATTTTAGGGAAAATAATATGGGCGTAATCTCCCATTCGAAAATTCAAATATTTCAGATTTGCATTGAATTCAATCTGTATTCAATCTATAATCATTCAACATCAATTAGGCAAAATGCCCTGAATTTTAATTTCTTTTTAAGAATTTATAAGCTTAAGCCTTAAATTTGAGATATTTTTGAGAATCAAAATCAAATACTGAATTTTGATCAAAATTAGAGTAAGAATTTTAAACATAAGGATTTGTTGCATTCTGTGCTGATTTTAATCAGCATAAGAGTACATAAAAGTGGTGGAAAACTGTTTTCTCCAGGGAATTAACTTTGCCTGTCCTGGGATATATATATATATATATATATATATATATATATATATATATATATATATATATATATATATATATATATATATATATATAGTAAGTTATAAAATATATATGGCGATTAAGCTACACAGAATATTCTGTGTTTCATTCATTCTAGGATTTGTTATATACATATATATATATATATATATATATATATATATATATATATATATATATATATATAATTTAAAATGGAAAGGAAACTATAGTATAATACTTCATACTTAAAAACAACCTACAAGTAATTTAAAAATGGAATATCTACAATAAGAAAGTGACAAAACGATCCATATATATGTTAGGTCATGTCATATGCTACTGGTACCATGTAACCTGCCTCATGGTCGGGTCACCGGCGACTAAACTGGTTCCCCCACCAGACTTGTTTGGTGAGGAGGGCGGCTAGTCTCCCTGAAGGATTGAAAACAAGACCTTCCAAAAGGCGAATGAACTCTTTTTCTGGGTCAACGGCCAACTAGCACCATGTATATTTGTGTGTGTGTATATGTGTATTGGGGTAGAGAGGGCTCCCGTAAGCCGTGTTGAAGGCAACCTTTCTAGGAGAAGCAAATCTCTGATTTAAAAAACCATAAAGCGGAAGACCAGTATCCGCATTAAGCTGGTCTGCAGTTTAATTTGTTGCTGGCTATCTTGCTCTTGCTTGTTGCTGGATCTCAACATTTTGAACCGAGAGAGAGACTTAGCTGTCGTACAAAGCTAAGATTCTGTAACATCATATTTGTATAGATACTCCCTCAGACATTTGGGCTCATGGATTTTAAATGTCTGAGGGAGTGGCACTCGTCTGACAAGACGTTGCAATCATCATATATATATATATATATATATATATATATATATATATATATATATAAATGACCTTGTAAGTGTGTGTGCGAAAAGTTTCTACCAAACTCATCTCTGAATATATAGTCTACAAAGTTGAAATTTGATTTATAGGATATTTTTACCTGTAGCACACTTTGATTTAGTTTTTAACCAACAAAAATAGCTGCCAAAGGGTCAAAGTTGAAAACAAAGCAGTTAACCTTGGCTAGGTAAGTAAAAGATTACGCCTATAGTTTCTTTTGCACATGCTCATAATAAATCATTCATAGTTCAAAATCGCTTGATTTTAAACGTTCGTATCCATCTGTCCATAACCAAGACAGTAATAACGCTGGAGAGATAAATAATGAGTACGGTTGGAACGCTAAACGTTCTGGTTTCGATTCTAGCAGATTCGATTGGTACCCCAAGTCATATCTTTTTAAAATCATTACTGTATATTGGAGAATAATCCGTAGAGAATTGGCTCTATCATAATGAATAAAAAATCTGCATGCAGTAAAATATATTTATGCAGATTTTACGACCGAGCACCACCGGGCATCCTGCTAGTGTGTGTGTGTGTATATATATATATATATATATATATATATATATATATATATATATATATATATATTAAAATATATAAAAATATATTTAAGTTAAGGATTTATTGTTTGAAACTAGCAATATATGCTGAAGAATTATATTTATTTCCTTAATCCATGGATTTTCAATAATGGCTCATATCATCAGAGGAAATGAAATACAATTAGCAAAATGTTCAGCTATGAATAAACAAATATTTTGCTTTTCAACACATATATTGAAAATGTTCTTTAAAAGTTATTTAAATAGTGCTTAAAGGTCATAGAAATAGTGTACCATACAACCTGGGCAGTCCAATATCAGAATGAGTTTAATAGTTTCTGGGGTATTACTGCCAGGTCGGACGAATAGTGATCTAAGGCGAAAATCAGAGGTGCTCGAGTAATCCAATATATCCAGAATATTTGGTTGTCCTATTTTTATATATTGAGCTTTACCTTTTTGACTAGGATCGCCCTGAAAGTATTACCTCAATGTAATATCTGAGAGGACAATTCACTTGATTTCTAATCTGTGACTTATCTCATTTATATATATATATATATATATATATATATATATATATATATATATATATATATATGAGGCTGATATGTATATTTCCGTGCACTAGAACGTTTTCATCTGAAATTCTATGCAGTTATGCAGAATGTAGAAACTATGCATAAATATAATTCAACCTAATAGCGAAAATAGAACCAATCATCTAATGAGAAATCATATAAATGAATAAATAATTAATTAACACTCATTTTTCAAAGGAATATGGAACTTAGTTAACCATTATATAGTCACTCGCATATCCATAAATGAGTATATTAAGAAGTTCATTCTAATAATTTCTAAATAGAAAAAGTAGGATTTTAATATCAATGCAAAATAACTGAACTTTATATATATATATATATATATATATATATATATATATATATATATATATATATATATATATATATATATACAAATATTTATATAAAAACTATACATACCTATTCTAAATACGAACCAGCAGGTTCATTGTGGTTGACTAGAAACCTATGAGGCTGATGATTTGTATAAGTTCCTAGTCAACCACAGAAGGTTGTTTCTATACAATGAAACCGTTGGTTCGTCTTTAGAATATGTATGTATAGTTTTTAAACAAATATTTGTATTTAGCTCTCACATTCGCAATCGAGCACATTATCTAATTTCTTTTCAATATATATACACATATCAGTATGGAAGATATTGCAAAAATATGTTGTTATATATTGATCAGGAAAATATGACAGTGAGGAGTCTTGTAGATAATATTGAAGAATATAAGAAGTGACATCAATAACGAACGATTGAGCTGCAAGAAGTAAAACAAAATTGAAAATAAAATGAGATTCATCAGGAGGGTGCCAAAGGTGTGGAACAAATTGCTTTTAAATTGCATGAGTCTGCCCAAGTGTTCAGCGATAGACTAAAAATAAAATTCGTAGAAAAATACAAAAGAAAAACTGTTTGAATTGAATTGTATGCAAGTCAAGTACTTCAGTCTAAGTATTTGAATACGAGTTGTTTCGTTCTTTGTTTATTCCTTTTTATTTTATATATATGCTATGCCCACCTCAAACAAAACATAGTCACTGAAGTGTAAGGGACTACTGTGACAAGAAGAAGAGGCAACCTGATAGAGGAGCTGAACAGCAAGATGTTTGCTCAAATTACATTTAAATTTGTGTATATTGGCATGGTCAGGGAAACAGAAAGTAGAGAGGGATTTACAAATGTTTCATTTTGTATCGAATATTTTTTTCACTAAAAATCAAAATGAAAAATATGAATTAAAACTTATAAAGTAAAAGAAATTTTCTCATATCTCCTTCACTACAGAGCTATATGATTCTTGAGGCAGCTCGTTTTTTTTTTGTTTTATTTTTAATTTTCTTTTCATTTTGCTCTATTTGGGGATGGAGTATCCTACCAGATGCCAATCATGCACATGCAATCTCATACATTCCAATCGAGAGATAGTTTAAAGATTCTAGCCATCCATTTAAGTGCCATTGTTTTAACCTCTTTTGCACTTGATTTACTGGGTATATTTGCCAGGTAGTTTTGGAAATTATTTTTCATGAGTCAGGTTGCTCCTATAATTACTTAAATTATGGAGATCTTCCTAAGATTCCAGTTTCTTTTCATGTTGTAGACCTTGGTATTTCATTATGAAATATCATATTAAAGCCAATTTTGAGTTTTAATGCCTACTAAATACAGGGTGGAACGATAAATTTTTAAACAAACACTACAGCTTTATTTAAAAATTTTTATTGAAAAAAATCAATTCAGGTAACTTGATTATGTAGTAGAACTGATATCTATCCAATGTAGCTACTTTCAGCCTCAATCACTGCCTCGATACGGGTCTGCAACTGGGAGCGTGCCTTTTTCACAAGCACCAGCAGAAGCTCGGCGAATACTCAGTGGATGGTGGTGATCAGGCTGGCTTTGATGTTATGGAAGGTCATGTTGGTGATGTTCTTGAAGTAGTCCAGCGGATTCAGGTCGGGGTAGGAGAGAGGGCCTGTCAGACAAGGGTACAAAGTCATTGCACTTCTTCTGAAGCCAAGCTTGGGCCTCTTTGGACTTGTGAGCTGGCACAGAGTCCTGCTGCCACATCCAAGGTTTGCCAGCAACCACTTGATTGCACCAGTGGATCAGCACATCCAGGTACACTTTAATATTGACTCAATCCGACCTTGAAGATGTGAGGTGGCATAATGTGACTCTCACTTGAAACCACACCAAAAACCATAACTGTGTCCAGAAACTTTGTTTAATTATGTTCTCAAGCATTGAACCGTCTGGATTTGCATTTTGAGGGTGCCGGCAATGGTCCTGTTCTCATAACTTGCATCGGTAGAGAGCATGAGTTATATAGCGGTGCATCTTCAATCTTGCTTGCTGAACATTGTGTCACTTTCAGACATGACAGAAAGCTCCTATCACTCTTGGGATTTGTACACAACTGATCAACTAGTAGATGGTCTGCACCAAAAGAAAACTGGTTTTCATCAAATGGAAATGGAATCATGTCGTCTTTTCTAGGGCGACAATTTTATCGTTCCACTCTGTACTTTTGAGTGTCTTCAGTCTCTCTGTACACTGGTTTGTCATACGGTAGTTATGTTTTGTGACATATCAATCCTTTTCAAGTTATTTAATGTCAAATCCGGCCACTTTAATAAATTTTTATATTTCAAGTTGTTTATATCTTAAAATATTTATTCATGGTGTTTGGTTTGGTTGTTTTGTTTTACAGCACATCAACCCTTTTCAGGTTATTTAATGCTGAATCAAGCCATTTTGGTATAGGATTTTATACATCATGTTTTTTATATCTTTAAATATTTATTTATGATGTTTGGTTTGGTTGTTTTGCAGACATACATTGCTGTTTTTGTTTTTGGCTTTGCAGAACATAATTGAGTTTTTCAAAGAAAAAGAAACAAACAAACCAATGTGATTAATATTTAGTGTAATTTTGTCAGGAAGCTGGTATCTTTAGACAGCCTGATCTTGTAGTACCAGTTGTTTGTCAGACACCTTGAATAGAAGATATTTTGCTCCACAAGTAAACCATGATATAGTGTTCAAAATAACAGCATTCAAAGCCGATATAAGATAAACCTTTTTCTAAGGATGCTACTACAAGCATCAAAATAAAGCTGCACCCTCCATCAAACCAAATCAATTCTGATCCTAAAATCCGAAAATACGAAGTAAAATCACAAGAAAAATAAACTATAACATATTTAAATAGTCATTTGGGGAGTGGAAAATTAGTATTATGCACTGCTTCACAAACATAAGATTAGAGAAGTAGATATAAGTAGCTTTAATAACATTAGGATATCTATGTATTTCACAAAGAAATCAAGTGTTAGTTTCAGAAAGTGGTCTCTCGATCTCTTAGAACCAACTGAAATCAAATGAAAAAATAATATATTTTTTCTAGATGTACACTATTTTTACCAAAGAAAAAAAATAATAAATTCAATTCAATTCATTTGTCAATAAATAAATAAATAAATAAATAAATAAAACAAGTTTCTGAATGCTTGAGAAGAAGATTGGTTATTCGTATTACTTGGATTCATCAGACTACTGTTCTCATCTTGAGTGCCATTTTCATATGGCTGTAAGGACTCGTGGCTCAGTGGTTAGAGTACTTGAAAAAATTAATTGTAAAAGTGATATTTTCTTGAATGTTGATGATTCAATTTTCAGAATGGGCAACCGAAAAATAAAATTGAGAATTACTTAGAACCTCTATCCAGTCAAGGCTAACGGGACGAGAGCATGTTACTTCCGTGAAGTAAATAAAGAGTTCTATTCGAAATTTTGTCCGGATGCCCAAGTTTGACAGAAACATTCCCAAGTTCGACAAAATACACATCAAGAAGGTCTGAGGTTACATCGACTGAAACGTGAAGATGACACTCAAGATGAGATCAGCAATCTGATGAATCCAAATAATACGAATAAAACAAACATGCTTCAACTGCTATGTAATAATATGTAGTAAAACTTTATACAGAAGATGACACAGTAGCCCAGCTACTATGCTCAATTTCACCGTAGATTGTTGTGTCGTTAGTGCATTTATTGCCTCACTTGGAAGTCTCTCACTAATATTCTTGGTGAAACAAATGCAAAAGAGATCCAGCCAATTGCACTTAAGGGAACAACAAGGATACCAAAAAGAGCTCTCGGTTGGTTTCAATAAAAAACTGGGTAACGTTGGCAGCATACCCAATGTTACAATCTTCAAAGAAAGAAAATTTAAAAAAAAATTCAAGAATTAAAATTGAGAATTGTCCCTCCTTCGATTCAATTGAAATCGACAGTGAAGTAGTTTCTTGTATTATCCATGTATATCTCTTCCTAGTGCAAGAATAAATAATAGGTTCTGTGGCATATCGTAATGATCATTGATGAGATTATAGGTTAAATAATCGTCGGTAGTCAAGGGGAAAAAGTTAAGGTTTTGAGTCGGTTTTAATAGGGCAGATTCAATAAGCTTTGCACTATTCTAGTACCCAGTCTTTGAACTCTCTCCAGATGCTGGATATCACGTATTGGATATGGATACCTTACTCTAACAGTGGTCTAACGAGGGAGACATAAAGAGGGAGAAATATTTCAAAAGTGAATTTGCAGAATATGAGAAATAAAATGCTCCTTGCTGAACACAATGTTTAAATAGATGAGCCGACTTTTGTCTCGCTCACCTACTTGAGCAAAGCAGTGTCATCACCGAAAGTAAGAACCAAGTCGAAAACAGAACCCATTGGCAGCATTTATGAACATTAAAATCCAAGACCCATTCAATGGATCTTTTCCAGGCACGTTAAAGGCCAGATTAGATTGTCAATTTAGCTTCTACAAGCTTAAATTTGAAATCATTTGCAAATATGAGCAGGTTTCTACCAAACACTTCCAGCATGTAGTTAATATAAATAAGAAACAGAATCGGATTCAGCACAGATCATTAAGGAACACTACTGCAAGCATCCATCTCAGATAAAAGACTAGCATTTATCTGGACCTTGCATATGCGATTACTAAGAAAGGATCCTTCATGACTGATTTATGAAGATTGTAGATGTTGAGTTAATGTAAAAATAAAATCATTAAATATATTGAGAAAATTTGAGAAGTTAAAGAGAATTTAAAGGCCTCATCTTCAAATTTTAGACTAAATTTTCTAGTGTTAAAGATATAGACTCTTAGCCCGTGCATATGACAGTTTGAAGCATGAGTATCTTCCTTCTGCTTTAACTGAACGAAAAAAAATATTCAGAATATGAAATATCTAGGAAAAATCCAAGGAGTTAAAGAGAATTTAAAAGATAGATTCCACGTTTTTGGTTTTGCCGTCGATATATGATTCCTTAGAAAAGAAACAAAAATGTCTAAAACTATTTCAGTATTTAAAAAAAAACCCACAAAAACAAAGTGAAAACAAATTTTTGAATCTGTATTCGCATGTCAAAATAGCAATCGTTTTTTAGCACGTCGTGAGAATATGTTGCATGGAGAGAAATGATATGAGAATTATACAATGGATGTGTAAGGAAAGTCTTAGATTTGATGACTTCAGACGTAGACTAAATCTGAAAAGTATAAGGAGACGTGTTCAGAAAAGGATATTTTGATGGTATAGCTACATTGAAAGAATAGATGAGAGTACTTGGGTATCTAGATGTAACACAGTTGAGATAGCAGGGTCAATTGGCTAAGGCAGGCGAAGATAAATATGAGAGGAAAAAGTGATAAGAGGAAAAAGTGATAAGAGGAAAAAGGGATAAGAGGAAAAAGGGATAAGAGGAAAAAGTGATAAGAGGAAAAAGGGATAAGAGGAAAAAGGGATAAGAGGAAAAAGTGATAAGAGGAAAAAGGGATAAGAGGAAAAAGTGATAAGAGGAAAAAGGGATAAGAGGAAAAAGTGATAAGAGGAAAAAGGGATAAGAGGAAAAAGTGATAAGAGGAAACAGGGATAAGAGGAAAAAGTGATAAGAGGAAAAAGTGATAAGAGGAAAAAGGGATAAGAGGAAAAATTGATAAGAGGAAAAAGGGATAAGAGGAAAAAGTGATAAGAGGAAAAAGGGATAAGAGGAAAAAGTGATAAGAGGAAAAAGGGATAAGAGGAAAAAGGGATAAGAGGAAAAAGGGATAAGAGGAAAAAGTGATAAGAGGAAAAAGGGATAAGAGGAAAAAGGGATAAGAGGAAAAAGGGATAAGAGGAAAAAGGGATAAGAGGAAAAAGGGATAAGAGGAAACAGTGATAAGAGGAAAAAGGGATAAGAGGAAAAAGTGATAAGAGGAAAAAGGGATAAGAGGAAAAAGTGATAAGAGGAACAAGTGATAAGAGGAAAAAGGGATAAGAGGAAAAAGTGATAAGAGGAAAAAGGGATAAGAGGAAAAAGTGATAAGAGGAAAAAGTGATAAGAGGAAAAAGGGATAAGAGGAAAAAGTGATAAGAGGAAAAAGGGATAAGAGGAAAAAGTGATAAGAGGAAAAAGGGATAAGAGGAAAAAGTGATAAGAGGAAAAAGGGATAAGAGGAAAAAGGGATAACAGGAAAAAGTGATAAGAGGAAAAAGGGATAAGAGGAAAAAGTGATAAGAGGAAAAAGGGATAAGAGGAAAAAGGGATAAGAGGAAAAAGGGATAAGAGGAAAATGGGATAAGAGGAAAAAGGGATAAGAGGAAAAAGGGATAAGAGGAAAAAGTGATAAGAGGAAAAAGTGATAAGAGTAAAAAGGGATAAGAGGAAAAAGTGATAAGAGGAAAAAGGGATAAGAGGAAAAAGTGATAAGAGGAAAAACTGATAAGAGGAAAAAGTGATAAGAGGAAAAAGGGATAAGAGGAAAAAGTGATAAGAGGAAAAAGGGATAAGAGGAAAAAGTGATAAGAGGAAAAAGGGATAAGAGGAAAAAGTGATAAGAGGAAAAAGTGATAAGAGGAAAAAGGGATAAGAGGAAAAAGGGATACGAGGAAAAAGGGATAAGAGGAAAAAGGGATAAGAGGAAAAAGTGATAAGAGGAAAAAGTGATAAGAGGAAAAAGGGATAAGAGGAAAAAGGGATAAGAGGAACAAGTGATAAGAGGAAAAAGGGATAAGAGGAAAAAGGGATAAGAGGAAAAAGTGATAAGAGGAAAAAGGGATAAGAGGAAAAAGGGATAAGAGGAAAAAGTGATAAGAGGAAAAAGGGATAAGAGGAAAAAGGGATAAGAGAAAAAAGTGATAAGAGGAAAACAGAATAAGAGGAAAAAGGGATAAGACGAAAAAGGGATAAGAGGAAAAAGGGATAAGAGGAAAAAGTGATAAGAGGAAAAAGGGATAAGAGAAAAAAGTGATAAGAGGAAAAAGGGATAAGAGGAAAAAGCGATAAGAGGAAAAAGGGATAAGAGGAAAAAGGGATAAGAGGAAAAAGGGATAAGAGGAAAAAGTGATAAGAGGAAAAAGGGATAAGAGGAAAAAGCGATAAGAGGAAAAAGGGATAAGAGGACAAAGGGATAAGAGGAAAAAGTGATAAGAGGAAAAAGGGATAAGAGGAAAAAGTGATAAGAGGAAAAAGGGATAAGAGGAAAAAGGGATAAGAGGAACAAGTGATAAGAGGAAAAAGGGATAAGAGGAAAAAGCGATTAGAGGAAAAAGGGATAAGAGGAAAAAGGGATAAGAGAAAAAAGTGATAAGAGGAAAACAGGATAAGAGGAAAAAGGGATAAGACGAAAAAGGGATAAGAGGAAAAAGGGATAAGAGGAAAAAGTGATAAGAGGAAAAAGGGATAAGAGAAAAAAGTGATAAGAGGAAAAAGGGATAAGAGGAAAAAGCGATAAGAGGAAAAAGGGATAAGAGGAAAAAGGGATAAGAGGAAAAAGTGATAAGAGGAAAAAGGGATAAGAGGAAAAAGGGATACGAGGAAAAAGGGATAAGAGGAAAAAGGGATAAGAGGAAAAAGTGATAAGAGGAAAAAGTGATAAGAGGAAAAAGAGATAAGAGGAACAAGTGATAAGAGGAAAAAGGGATAAGAGGAAAAAGGGATAAGAGGAAAAAGTGATAAGAGGAAAAAGGGATAAGAGGAAAAAGGGATAAGAGAAAAAAGTGATAAGAGGAAAACAGAATAAGAGGAAAAAGGGATAAGACGAAAAAGGGATAAGAGGAAAAAGGGATAAGAGGAAAAAGTGATAAGAGGAAAAAGGGATAAGAGAAAAAAGTGATAAGAGGAAAAAGGGATAAGAGGAAAAAGCGATAAGAGGAAAAAGGGATAAGAGGAAAAAGGGATAAGAGGAAAAAGGGATAAGAGGAAAAAGGGATAAGAGGAAAAAGTGATGAGAGGAAAAAGGGATAAGAGGAAAAAGCGATAAGAGGAAAAAGGGATAAGAGGAAAAAGGGATAAGAGGAAAAAGGGATAAGAGGAAAAAGGGATAAGAGGAAAAAGTGATAAGAGGAAAAAGTGACAAGAGGAAAAAGTGATAAGAGGAAAAAGGGATAAGAGGAAAAAGTGACAAAAGGAAAAAGTGACAAGAGGAAAAAGGGATAAGAGGAAAAAGTGATAAGAGGAAAACAGGATAAGAGGAAAAAGGGATAAGACGAAAAAGGGATAAGAGGAAAAAGGGATAAGAGGAAAAAGTGATAAGAGGAAAAAGGGATAAGAGAAAAAAGTGATAAGAGGAAAAAGGGATAAGAGGAAAAAGCGATAAGAGGAAAAAGGGATAAGAGGAAAAAGGGATAAGAGGAAAAAGGGATAAGAGGAAAAAGGGATAAGAGGAAAAAGGGATAAGAGGAAAAAGCGATAAGAGGAAAAAGGGATAAGAGGAAAAAGGGATAAGAGGAAAAAGGGATAAGAGGAAAAAGGGATAAGAGGAAAAAATGACAAGAGGAAAAAATGACAAGAGGAAAAAGGGATAAGAGGAAAAAGGGATAAGAGGAAAAAGTGATAAGAGGAAAAAGTGATAAGAGGAAAAAGGGATAAGAGGAAAAAGTGATAAGAGGAAAAAAGGAATAAGAGAAAAAGTGATAAGAGGAAAAAGTGATGAGAGGAAAAAGTGACAAGAGGAAAAAGGGATAAGAGGAAAAAGTGATAAGAGGAAAAAGGAATGAGAGGAAAAAGGGATAAGAGGAAAAAGGGATAAGAGGAAAAAGGGATAAGAGGAAAAAGTGATAAGAGGAAAAAGGGATAAGAGGAAAAAGTGATAAGAGGAAAAAGGGATAAGAGGAAAAAGGGAGAAGAGGAAAAAGGGATAAGAGGAAAAAGGGATAAGAGGAAAAAGTGATAAGAGGAAAAAGTGACAAGAGGAAAAAGTGATAAGAGGAAAAAGTGACAAGAGGAAAAAGGGATAAGAGGAAAAAGTGACAAGAGGAAAAAGTGACAAGAGGAAAAAGTGACAAGACGAAAAAGTGATAAGAGGAAAAAGTGACAAGAGGAAAAAGGGATAAGAGGAAAAAGTGACAAGAGGAAAAAGGGATAAGAGGAAAAAGGGATAAGAGGAAAAAGGGATAAGAGGAAAAAGTGATAAGAGGAAAAAGTGATAAGAGGAAAAAGGGATAAGAGGAAAAAGGGATAAGAGGAAAAAGGGATAAGAGGAAAAAGTGACAAGAGGAAAAAGGGATAAGAGGAAAAAGGGATAAGGAAAAAGTGATAAGAGGAAAAAGGGATAAGAGAAAAAAAGGGATAAGAGGAAAAAGGGATAAGAGGAAAAAGTGATAAGAGGAAAAAGGGATAAGAGGAAAAAGTGATAAGAGGAAAAAGTGACAAGAGGAAAAAGTGACAAGAGGAAAAAGTGATAAGAGGAAAAAGTGACAAGAGGAAAAAGTGACAAGAGGAAAAAGTGACAAGAGGAAAAAGTGATAAGAGGAAAAAGTGATAAGAGGAAAAAGGGATAAGAGGAAAAAGTGATATGAGGAAAAAGGGATAAGAGGAAAAAGTGATAAGAGGAAAAAGGGATAAGAGGAAAAAGTGATATGAGGAAAAAGGGATAAGAGGAAAAAGGGATAAGAGGAAAAAGTGATAAGAGGAAAAAGTGATATGAGGAAAAAGTGATAAGAGGAAAAAGAGATAAGAGGAAAAAGTGATATGAGGAAAAAGGGATAAGAGGAAAAAGTGATATGAGGAAAAAGGGATAAGAGGAAAAAGGGATAAGAGGAAAAAGTGATAAGAGGAAAAAGGGATAAGAGGAAAAAGTGACAAGAGGAAAAAGGGATAAGAGGAAAAAGTGATAAGAGGAAAAAGGGATAAGAGGAAAAAGGGATATGAGGAAAAAGGGATAAGAGGAAAAAGTGATAAGAGGAAAAAGTGACAAGAGGAAAAAGTGATAAGAGGATAAAGTGATTAGAGGAAAAAGTGATAAGAGGAAACAGGGATAAGAGGAAAAGGTGATAAGAGGAAAAAGGGATAAGAGGAAAAAGTGATAAGAGGAAAAAGTGATAAGAGGAAAAAGGGATATGAGGAAAAAGGGATAAGAGAAAAAAGGGATAAGAGGAAAAAGTGATTAGAGGAAAAAGTGATAAGAGGAAAAAGTGACAAGAGGAAAAAGTGATAAGAGGAAAAAGTGACAAGAGGAAAAAGTGATAAGAGGAAAAAGTGACAAGAGGAAAAGTGATAAGAGTAAAAAGGGATAAGAGGAAAAAGGGATCAGAAGAAAAAGGGATAAGAGGAAAAAGTGATAAGAGGAAAAGTGATAAGAGGAAAAAGGGATAAGAGGAAAAAGGGATAAGAGGAAAAAGGGATAAGAGGAAAAAGTGACAAGAGGAAAAAGGGATAAGAGGAAAAAGTGAAAAGAGGAAAAAAGGATAAGAGGAAAAAGGGAGAAGAGGAAAAAGTGATAAGAGGAAAAAGTGATAAGAGGAAAAAGTGACAAGAGGAAAAAGGGATAAGAGGAAAAAGTGATAAGAGGAAAAAGTGATAAGAGGAAAAAGTGATAAGAGGAAAAAGTGATAAGAGGAAAAAGTGATAAGAGGAAAAAGGGATAAGAGGAAAAAGTGATAAGAGGAAAAAGTGACAAGAGGAAAAAGGGATAAGAGGAAAAGTGATAAGAGGAAAAAGGGATAAGAGGAAAAAGTGATAAGAGGAAGAAGTGATAAGAGGAAAAAGTGATAAGAGGAAAAAGTGACAAGAGGAAAAGTGATAAGAGGAAAAAGGGATAAGAGGAAAAAGTGATAAGAGGAAAAAGTGATAAGAGGAAAAAGTGACAAGAGGAAAAAGGGAAGAGAGGAAAAAGGGATAAGAGGAAAAAGGGATAAGAGGAAAAAGGGATAAGAGGAAAAAGTGATAAGAGGAAAAAGTGACAAGAGGAAAAAGTGACAAGAGGAAAAAGTGATAATAGGAAAAAGGGATAAGAGGAAAAAGTGACAAGAGGAAAAAGGGACAAGAGGAAAAAGGGATAAGAGGAAAAAGGGATAAGAGGAAAAAGGGATAAGAGGAAAAAGGGATAAGAGGAAAAAGTGATAAGAGGAAAAAGTGATAAGAGGAAAAAGTGACAAGAGGAAAAAGGGATAAGAGGAAAAAGGGATAAGAGGAAAAAGTGATAAGAGGAAAAAGTGATAAGAGGAAAAAGGGATAAGAGGAAAAGTGATAAGAGGAAAAAGTGATAAGAGGAAAAAGTGACAAGAGGAAAAAGTGACAAGAGGAAAAAGGGATAAGAGGAAAAAGTGATAAGAGGAAAAAGTGATAAGAGGAAAAAGTGACAAGAGGAAAAAGTGACAAGAGGAAAAAGGGATAAGAGGAAAAAGTGATAAGAGGAAAAAGTGATAAGAGGAAAAAGGGATAAGAGGAAAAAGGGATAAGAGGAAAAAGGGATAAGAGGAAAAAGTGACAAGAGGAAAAAGGGATAAGAGGAAAAAGTGATAAGAGGAAAAAGGGATAAGACGAAAAAGGGATAAGAGGAAAAAGTGATAAGAGGAAAAAGGGATAAGAGGAAAAAGTGATAAGAGGAAAAAGTGATAAGAGGAAAAAGTGACAAGAGAAAAAAAAGGATAAGAGGAAAAAGTGATAAGAGGAAAAAGGGATTAGAGGAAAAAGGGATAAGAGGAAAAAGTGATAAGAGGAAAAAGTGATAAGAGGAAAAAGGGATAAGAGGAAAAAGTGATAAGAGGAAAAAGGGATAAGAGGAAAAAGTGATAAGAGGAAAAAGGGATAAGAGGAAAAAGGGATAAGAGGAAAAAGTGATAAGAGGAAAAAGTGATAAGAGGAAAAAGGGATAAGAGGAAAAAGTGATAAGAGGAAAAAGTGATAAGAGGAAAAAGGGATAAGAGGAAAAAGTGATAAGAGGAAAAAGTGATAAGAGGAAAAAGGGATAAGAGGAAAAAGTGATAAGAGGAAAAAGTGACAAGAGGAAAAAGTGATAAGAGGAAAAAGTGACAAGAGGAAAAGTGATAAGAGTAAAAAGGGATAAGAGGAAAAAGGGATCAGAAGAAAAAGGGATAAGAGGAAAAAGTGATAAGAGGAAAAGTGATAAGAGGAAAAAGGGATAAGAGGAAAAAGGGATAAGAGGAAAAAGGGATAAGAGGAAAAAGTGACAAGAGGAAAAAGGGATAAGAGGAAAAAGTGAAAAGAGGAAAAAAGGATAAGAGGAAAAAGGGAGAAGAGGAAAAAGTGATAAGAGGAAAAAGTGATAAGAGGAAAAAGTGACAAGAGGAAAAAGGGATAAGAGGAAAAAGTGATAAGAGGAAAAAGTGATAAGAGGAAAATGTGATAAGAGGAAAAAGAGATAAGAGGAAAAAGTGATAAGAGGAAAAAGTGATAAGAGGAAAAAGGGATAAGAGGAAAAAGTGATAAGAGGAAAAAGTGACAAGAGGAAAAAGGGATAAGAGGAAAAAGTGATAAGAGGAAAAAGGGATAAGAGGAAAAAGTGATAAGAGGAAGAAGTGATAAGAGGAAAAAGTGATAAGAGGAAAAAGTGACAAGAGGAAAAAGTGATAAGAGGAAAAAGGGATAAGAGGAAAAAGTGATAAGAGGAAAAAGTGATAAGAGGAAAAAGTGACAAGAGGAAAAAGGGAAGAGAGAAAAAAGGGATAAGAGGAAAAAGGGATAAGAGGAAAAAGGGATAAGAGGAAAAAGTGATAAGAGGAAAAAGTGACAAGAGGAAAAAGTGACAAGAGGAAAAAGTGATAATAGGAAAAAGGGATAAGAGGAAAAAGTGACAAGAGGAAAAAGGGACAAGAGGAAAAAGGGATAAGAGGAAAAAGTGATAAGAGGAAAAAGGGATAAGAGGAAAAAGGGATAAGAGGAAAAAGTGATAAGAGGAAAAAGTGATAAGAGGAAAAAGTGACAAGAGGAAAAAGGGATAAGAGGAAAAAGGGATAAGAGGAAAAAGTGATAAGAGGAAAAAGTGATAAGAGGAAAAAGGGATAAGAGGAAAAGTGATAAGAGGAAAAAGTGATAAGAGGAAAAAGTGACAAGAGGAAAAAGTGACAAGAGGAAAAAGGGATAAGAGGAAAAAGGGATAAGAGGAAAAAGTGATAAGAGGAAAAAGTGATAAGAGGAAAAAGTGATAAGAGGAAAAAGTGACAAGAGGAAAAAGTGACAAGAGGAAAAAGGGATAAGAGGAAAAAGTGACAAGAGGAAAAAGGGATAAGAGGAAAAAGTGATAAGAGGAAAAAGGGATAAGACGAAAAAGGGATAAGAGGAAAAAGTGATAAGAGGAAAAAGGGATAAGAGGAAAAAGTGATAAGAGGAAAAAGTGATAAGAGGAAAAAGTGACAAGAGAAAAAAAAGGATAAGAGGAAAAAGTGATAAGAGGAAAAAGGGATTAGAGGAAAAAGGGATCAGAAGAAAAAGGGATAAGAGGAAAAAGTGATAAGAGGAAAAAGTGATAAGAGTAAAAAGGGATAAGAGGAAAAAGGGATCAGAAGAAAAAGGGATAAGAGGAAAAAGTGATAAGAGGAAAAAGTGATAAGAGGAAAAAGTGATAAGAGGAAAAAGTGATAAGAGGAAAAAGTGATAAGAGGAAAAAGTGATAAGAGGAAAAAGGGATAAGAGGAAAAAGGGATAAGAGGAAAAAGGGATAAGAGGAAAAAGTGACAAGAGGAAAAAGGGATAAGAGGAAAAAGTGATAAGAGGAAAAAGGGATAAGACGAAAAAGGGATAAGAGGAAAAAGTGATAAGAGGAAAAAGGGATAAGAGGAAAAAGTGATAAGAGGAAAAAGTGATAAGAGGAAAAAGTGACAAGAGAAAAAAAAGGATAAGAGGAAAAAGTGATAAGAGGAAAAAGGGATTAGAGGAAAAAGGGATAAGAGGAAAAAGTGATAAGAGGAAAAAGTGATAAGAGGAAAAAGTGATAAGAGGAAAAAGGGATAAGAGGAAAAAGGGATAAGAGGAAAAAGGGATAAGAGGAAAAAGTGATAAGAGGAAAAAGTGATAAGAGGAAAAAGTGATAAGAGGAAAAAGGGATAAGAGGAAAAAGTGATAAGAGGAAAAAGTGATAAGAGGAAAAAGGGATAAGAGGAAAAAGTGATAAGAGGAAAAAGGGATAAGAGGAAAAAGGGATAAGAGGAAAAAGTCATAAGAGGAAAAAGGGATAAGAGGAAAAAGTGATAAGAGGAAAAAGGGATAAGAGGAAAAAGTGATAAGAGGAAAAAGGGATAAGAGGAAAAAGTGATAAGAGGAAAAAGGGATAAGAGGAAAAAGGGATAAGAGGAAAAAGTGATAAGAGGAAAAAGGGATAAAAGGAAAAAGGGATACAGTAAAAACGTTTGATTAAAAAAAAATCTAAGTTGTTTCATTGGAGCATATAGAGGAGAAGGTAAGTACAAGGTGGGTTTAAAAATTAGGAATAAATGGAGTAAGTTTAGAAAATTCCTGCCATTACTAACCAGCATAGAGTTCCACTGTTGAATAAGGGAAGAGTCTGTTAGGCATGTGTATGCGGTGTGATAATGTATGGAAGTAAACCTGACCAGTTGAGAACATGCAATGCATGGAGAGAAATGATACCCGATAGATATGTAATGTGAATTTTAAAGACAGAATTAAATCTCATGATCCCAGAGGTAGATTAAATCTAGACAGTTTTTCCTAAAGTTATCACTCATCAAGGCCAAAAGCCATTTGAGGATGAGGTTTAATGAGATTGTCAGTTAGATGATGGACAATATTATGAGAGGATTGGTGATGATGAGTGGAATTTGATTATTTAAGAGAACGGATCGACAAGTATTTGTAAACATAGAACTTGAAGACAACTATGTTGTAGTCAGCAAGGAAGCAGCTCGACTTTAGAACTAATGATAGACTAGTAAAAAACTAGTAACATCTCTTTTGTGAGAAAGGGGATGTAGGAAGAGAAGAGGACCGCTTTCATTAGATTTTGAAGTTGATTTTGTACTCAATGGTAGAAAGAGTGCTCCAAGTGGTATCTCCCCATGATTTGGTAACACTATTGCATCTTAAGATGTATCCGTCTCTTATACAAATCGAGGATAGCAACAAGAGTCAGCAATAGAATGATCCAACCATTTTTCCAGCAATAAATTTAGTGTAGGTCTTTTATTTCAGGTCGAGAAGCTTATCAAAGAAAATGACCTACTGAGAGAGAGAGAGAGAGAGAGAGAGAGAGAGAGAGAGAGAGAGAGAGAGAGAGAGAGAGAGAGAGAGAGAGAGAATTCATTTCAACTGAGGCAAAATGAGGATCTGAACGTTGGCATTAAAAGAAGAGATTCTTGCTTTTAGACATGTTAAAATGAACATGCCACTTTTTCACAATTGCACCACATGCTTCAAGTCATTTATTTATTTTAGCCTGTGAATACATAATCAAAGCAAAGGCCACCTCAACAAAAAGACGCAATAAAATTGTAATTTTGATTGATCTTTGTTTCTATATATATTTGTTCTTGGTTTGATATCCTTCAATTTCTATTTGCCATTTTAAAAATTTGACGATTTAAAAATAATAGGGCACAGGATGATTGTATAATAAGTCAAGGGAATGGTTAGTTTGAGCTAAAGCATGAATGAGGTTACACAAAAAACTATCTAATAAAGTTTTTTTTTTAAAAAACTCTCACATTTACATCTTTAAATCTGTTTGATTGCAACAACGCCTTCTGATTCATATTACATTGTCCATAGATTGACGTCATAGAAAAAGTTTCTAATGTCAAAATTGCAGTTGACAAAATCCCTAACCAACTGCGTTCCAATAATCCTTCGATTTATTATTATTATTATTATTATTATTATTTTTTTTTTTTTTTTTAATCGAAGGATTATTGGGATGCAGTTTGTTGGGGGAATTTATAAAATGCAAATTTGGCATTGGGAACTTTTTTATATGACGTTAATCAATAGACAGAGATCAATACGAATCAGAAGACGTTGCAATCAGACAGATTTAAAGATGTAAATGTGAGTTTTAAAAAATTCATTAAATAGTTTCGATTCAACGTTCCATATCTACCAATCTGTCACTTGGTTGATCCTTCTCTATGGTTGTGAGTCAAAAATGGCGGAAGTTGAAATTCTTAAAGAATGACTGCCATGTTCTAACTGCTGTTCTTTGTTAACACCTCAACTCTGCCATTTGTATGATTGCAACAATGTCTTAATTCATGGCGTATTCCTTTGTTATGTAAGCATATCCATGGACAGCTAAGAACCTAAACAAAAACAATCAAGGAGGACTACCTAAGCTTTCAGGTCTAAACTTGGTCTGCCTTCGATGGTAGAATTGCAGTTGGTTAGCCATTTCGTTAAACCTTATTCCGGACATGGGTTATCATTGTTTTGGATGTAATGTAGGTCAGAGAAGTCGGCTCCAACTGACAAGCATAAACTTGTAAACATTTTTATAGCATAAAAGGGGCCCAAAACATAATCTCGACTTAACAAAGTTAAGCAACGTTGAACCTGGTAAGAACTAAATGGGTGACCAATTGGGACTTCCAGGTGCTGTATGTGCTCTCTGCTTGTCTTGGCATTGTTTCCAGCCATTCTGGACTTCTCCTTGCCACTGGACTCAAACAATGCCGATTCAGGAGAGGTGTCGTTGGTGATTGCGCAATCCTTGCCTCACAATTACACACGCAGCTGCCCCTACAGGGAGTATCCTTTGTCTTTTGAGACTAAACGGAGGCACTGAATCGAAAAATTAATAAACTTTGTATCCTGTTTTGAAGATCAATTTAATAGTTTTATGTTTGTTTTGTTCGTGTAATAGTCTTGCACAAAGGCGCTAGCTTCATGAGTTTTCTTGGCAGTACATCCTGCATAAGAGAATTTAATAATGCTGAGAAAAAATCCAGACATCTATACGTTTTTAAATGTCAACAACATGTGTGTGTGTGTTTATATTTAATTAAAATTGGACACCTGCCGGGGATTTAAGCTTGTAACAACATAAATAAATTGAATAACATTTGTTTTGCATCTTGAATATCAAACAATCTAATAAGCATGTTTAGAAGAATATAAAAAAAAACTATTTTTGTTTTTTCGGGTCACCCTGTATATATATATATATATATATATATATATATATATATATATATATATATATATATATATATATATATATAGTAATTTATATAGTAATTTATAAAATATATATGGCGATTAAGCTACACTGAATATTCGGCGTTTCATCCACTCTAGGACTCCTCAGGCTTATGCGCGAATTCTGTGGTTGTTTATCGTTTTTATATGCTCCTCTTCTATTGAGATTTTAGTTAGCCAATCAGCTTTCTAGTATCCACCAAGCCTCTTCCTATCAGCCAATGGGCATGCATTTTATCGGACAAAGGATCTGTTTTAAAACTAGCTTAGTGTTTCTTTTTTATTGTTAGTTTATATATAAATATATATATGTGTACATACATATATATACACACATATATATATATATATATATATATATATATATATATATATATATACATATACATACATATATTTGTGATCGTTTATGTATATTCATGTTTATTTAATTTATTTATTTGTTTATTTTCTATTGTTTTTGTTGGTTTTAAAACTATTTTGTATCGCTATCCTAGAGTAAATTTTATTTTGTGAACACAGTTATTTTCTATTTCTCTTCTACAGTTTAATAGATGTTGGGGTTCTTTAAAGTACAGGATAGCAAATTTTTCATGAAGACATAATCTACATGGGTCGTCTATATATATATATATATATATATATATATATATATATATACATATATATATATATATGATAAAAAACGACATTATTTTTTCACCAACCTAATAAACTAGTTAGCTAAAAATGGGCAAAATTTATAGCTCATTGACTGAGAATATGTGCTTTATGCTAAATGGATACCTGAATATGTTTGAATTCATGTTTATTTTATGCATTAAATATTAATATCTAATTGTGCACCGAACTGATACTATAATATTTAATTCGACGCACCTTATAATAACAAAGGTCTATACAGAATTTCAACCAGATCGGTTCAGTAGTTTCTGAGTACATGTAATATTATGGTGACAATTCCTTATTAATCCTTAACTGTACATCGAACAATACTACTCCATTGCATCTTATCATAACAAAGGTCGATACAAAATGTCAGCCAGATCGGTCTAGTAGTTTCCGACAAAACTTCTAGCATAAATGTGGTATTAGTGTATATAGAATACTATAGAAAAATTCTAGAGTAAATGTGGATTAATCCCTATTAATCCTCAACTATCAAACAAATACAATAATACTTAGTTTACTGCACCTTTTCTTAACAAAGGGCAATACAAAATTTCAGCCAAATCGGCTCAGTAGTTTCTAAGAGAAAGTGAAATGGACAGTCAGACAAACAGACTAAGAGAAATATAATATATAAAGTATATAAAAAACATTTTTGTTTGATTTTGAAAAATAAATTAAAAACAAAAATAAATAATGACGGATATGTTTTTATTTTTAACTTTATTTCACCCCAAATAAGGCATATTTCCACTGAGGCGTAAGGGGTTCTATGATTAGGGGCCAGATTTATAGTGGAATTCCTAAGTGGGGAGTTGTGCAGCAAGATGTTTGTTCACATTACATATTTGCATGTTTTGTAACTGTTCTCTACTCAGTCAAGGGAGAGAACACTGGCTGACTGTTGCAGACAGGTTTCCATAGCTTGCACAGGACTGCCTTTTTTTTTTTAGCTGCTATTTAGTTTGATTCAGGTATCCCCTCATGAAGTTAAGCTTTCAAGTCTTCCTTGATAGTTGCAACCAGGATATTGCATGGGTGGCTAATGCCAGACAAGCCATCAACTTCCATGACACAGGCTTTTTTATCCACCCACCATTGTGCTTGACATGACCAAATCAGTGGAGATGCTTCTCACGTAGTGCTACATACAAAGGTGGAATTCAGAGTTGCTGACATGCTCTTTCTTTTTCTTTGTATCCCAGTGCAGAACTTTTTGGGGAGCTGGATCTTTGCCCTATTATAAATCAATCTGATATCTTACTCTTCCCTCGTGAGGATGCAAGGCAATAGAACTTTGTAAACAGTGCAAGACCAATTAGGTTAGAGACTCTTTCTTTTTTGTATTCATCTAAGAGGGAGAAACTAGTGATTAGTGCACCAACCAGAATGTGGCAACAATACGCCATACACAGGTGAATGGTGGTTTTATAAAGATATAGGATATTGGCAAGTGTGAAAAGTTTACCACCCGGTAAAGATATTCCATCTTCTTTGCAGCAGACTTGATAATATCTCTGACAAGGGGGAAGAATTGGTGTTTACTGGGTCGGAATTTATGTATCAAACACTTATTGTTGCTAGTTTTTGACCTTGAAGTAATATTTTTTAACTCCGTATATCAAATGACTTCATGCCTTGTCTGGAGTGATTGTTATTAAAAAAAATGAAATTTTTTAAAACATAACACAATCTCAAAATTAAGGAATATTTTAGCATATAATTTGCGTGATGAAAATAACCTTACAGAAACAGATGTTGATTAACTCAGCTCCAGTGCAATGTGATGTAAAATCATAGTGTAGCCATAATGCAAAAAGAGTCAAACGATGCCCCTTTTAGAGTTACTAGACAGTCAGTTGATACCCCACTTCTCCATCCGCCCACAAACTAACGTAATAGCCGAAACAGACCAGACAGAGAAACCTCGACCCATCTCTCTCTCCCTCTCTTGTGATCTCCCCCCCCCCAAGTGAAAAGGAGGAAAAAGATTATAATGATAGTGGGTAATTCAAGGGAGGTGGAATAGAACAGTATTGGCTGGGGAAAACAAAAGCCATGTGCGATTAAAAGATTTTCATAGAATCATTCTATACATTGGCGCTTACAGCGGACATTCAAAAAGCACCGCATCTCATTAACCAACCTATAATATGAATCTGTGGCATATCAACCTGCATGTCGTACGTCTAAGTCAACTCACAGAGATGACCAAAAAAGAAATGATGATGATTCCAGTCTTCCAGTATTGTGAAAGAGCCAAATGGACATTGTGAAACATGTTTCAATATAGAGACCTTGAGAAGGATTAAAAGAGCGCCTAAATGCAAGTGTATGTATTGTTCAAACAGCAGGAATCCAAAGGGATTTGATAAAATATGCTTTGTTTCAATCGGATATATAAAGGAAACGACTTAGCAAAGGATTACAAAATCATCTAACTATAATTTGATGCACCGGCCTATATCATAAAAATGTGATCACAATGAACTCAGAACTTATGTCAAGTGACTAATTCATTAGGTCTAGCCTACTATGTAATTTTCTACTACAATTATTGACAGATTAAGTCGTTATACTAAAATGCTACATTGCATCCTAGGAGCAACACCATAACAATCACGACATCTAGAGGAAAGAGTCGCTATTTCTCTCTCTAAATATTTAGTCCTCTCACTGTTATCAGTTGACACCGGGACCTATTCTACATTTTCCTACAATACTTACATTGCACCCATCATAACTGGTTATTAGCTTCATACAGATAACATAATCTTTCCATTACCCGATTAAAAAATAATAAATTCTCCCTTTCTCAAAATCTGCCCCATCTGATTGGTTGAGACCGGCCAATTCTATTATTCCAGAGTCCACTTCTTCATACATAAACGAACACATGGGTACCATTATTTATTTTTTGATTTTGAAGCGTCTTTTCAACTCTTACAAGATGCTATTTTCTTTTTTGTTTTGTTTTCTGGGGTTTTTTTTTTGCGTTTTTTATGATATTTTTCTTATTTTTTTTAAACATTTACTGTTACTGTGGACAATAACACTTACTTATATAATACTTACACTTATATTTTCCTACGCTTACCTTGGCCTCAATCATGTTACTTATTGTGTCAACTGCTTTCAACCCATACACAATGATATTTATTTTGTTTTGTTTTCGTGTGTTGACACAAATAAATTATAAAAACTTTATTTTTATATAAAACACATTATTAGACCCAAAGATTGGAATAAAACCAGAAAACATTTAATTTTTCTTATTTTTTCATCACTTTTCATTTGCCTAAAATTATACCCGTTATTGCTTTTATAATTTGGCCTTTCTAAAGTTTGACATATTGGCCTTCTTATGGTCAAATTTGGCCTTCTTTGTGCTCTTAATTAAAACATAGTTCTAAGAAAGAAGGAAAAAAAGGACAAATTTTATAAAAGGAGGAATACAACTGTATTAGGGGATTGGGCCATGGAACTTAATAGAAACAATAAAGATTTTGAATTGAAATGGTCCGTAGTGGATAGAGGGAGGAAGTATAGCCCTGGGAAATCAAAATTTATTATAAATTTTCCTACTGTGTGTATGTGTGTGTGTGTGACACGGATTATCTCAGCCTATAGGCAACCCACCCTCGCAAGTAAGGTACCGAAATGAAGCTTATGACCCAGCAGATGTTTTAGTGATATTTATATCCATGTTTGGTGTATGGAAATGCAAAAATAAAAAAAAAAAAAAAAAAAATCCAAAAAAAGAATAACGATTTACTAACCATTTTATTTACTGGATATTTTTCCGGTACAAAGACTCAATTTTGCCCAGCTGGGCAAACTTGGGTTCTTGTATGTATATATATATATATATATATATATATATATATATATATATATATATATATATATATATATATATGAGAGAGAGATATCTAGTATCCAGACAACTAACGTTTTGTTTTGATGGCAATGGTGTCTAATCAACACACCTGGAGAATTATTATAAAATGACTTTTTGTCTGCAAATCCCTGACCCTGTTCTCACAACAAACGACTGACGATCCCTACAAGAACATTAATATTATAGTACTTGTTATATCAATATTCAGTATGAAGCGGGGAACAAACTGGTATGGCAACTGCAAAACAATGTACTGACTTACAAAACAGGGTGCTTTCCCATGAAGGGCCTTGGTAATAAAGATATTTTGAATCGTTTGAAAGTTGAAAGACTTTCATATATATATATATATATATATATATATATATATATGTATATATATATATATATATATATTTCTGTAACCAAATGTGTATAGGTGAAACAAAGAACTCACTTTAACTGTTCCAGCAGGTGCGTATCCATTGAAAGGTGCATATTCCACGTGTTCGTTTGACCAGTTGTAATGAGATGTGAAAATAGTCTTGTTTCCCTCTTGTATAACAACAAGATTTGGTACAGCCCTAGAAAAGATAATAATAATAATAATAATAATAATAATAATAATAATAATAATAATAATAATAATAATAACTAGCAGAACCCGTGGAGATTCCACGGTATTAGGAAATTTTTAAACACATTATAAATAAAATGAATAAAAAATAAAACAAATAACGACGAATTTAAAACAATTTTTAGCAAATTCTTTTTTTAACCTTTTAAAGCTAAAAAGAATTGATTTAAAAAAAATTTAAACTTTTTTCAACGAAAATTCAACACAGAACACATTATTTGTTTTCTTTTTTATTTCTGAATAATTTTAATGTAAATTATAAAGGAACAGATGTCAATTCACTTGCACATTTTTTTAAATTTTAAAAGAAACTATAATAATATAAAAAAAACTATAATAATATAAAAAAAAACTGACAGTCTTCTCTCAACATGAGTTTTTTTTTTTAATTATAAAATAAAATAAAATAGCCAATTTGAAACCTGAAACAGACAGCCATGTTTTTCTTTTTGAAAATTTTGAAGGAAATGGTTTTAATAATATTTAACTGATAAAGAACGACTATAAAGGGAGGTAGTTGGTTTCTCATTATATAATGTTTGCGATGATGATGATGATGTTTTTTTTGTGACACTGGACGTACGGACAAGTAAATTAATATTTATATAGTTAATTTATTTATTAATATTAAATATATTATATATTATTAATTTATAATAGTTAATAATAACTATGGCCGTAGATGACATCACCCATCAAAACAGAAAAATAAAAAGCCTGGGGGAAGAGAGATCCTCAGATGACCATCTCCCACTACAAAAATGAATTTTGAGAGAAATCCTACACTATAAATAAAAAATCAACTATGCGTCACCTTTTTTTATGTAGGCTTTCAGAAATGATAATAATTAGGTTTTAATTACTAACATAATAATTCGATGATGTTGTATTCATTTTTTAGTAATATATCTTCATAAACAGTGAGTGTTGTATGTAAAACATAATTTTGTCATTTTTGATGGATGGTGTAGACTACTTAATGCAATAAATATCAAAAAACATACATGCAGTAGTTCCTATGCATGGTATAAATAAATATGTAACAAAGAGCAAATAGGCTTGTAATCTATACAATAAAGGTGAACATGCATGTGTCCTAGAGGCTTAATCTTAATCTTAATGATAACTAATAACCTATATATATAAAAGCAAAAATGTGTGTATGTATGTATGTATGCTTTTTCTGTATGTCTTCAAAAGGTTTTTTTTTCGGCGGATTCTCGAGGCCGTCGCTCATTTTTAAAACATTTTATATCACGTCTAAATGATAATATCTATGACTTAACAAGGGGGGTCGCCTCTCTATTTAATTTTTCCGACTTTGAAACGTTAAATATTCAACATTTTCGGATTGACACGTGTTGCTTTCGTTTTTCGATATAAAAAAGCGAAACTCAAATTCAAATCACTGGCCCATGGCCAGTGTGTTGTTCTTGGCCTTCGGGCCGGGATCAAAGTATAGTATCTGTTCCGGCAGATACTACAAGCAAAGACCATATGTGGGAGCAACCCCACATATAAGACCTTGGTCAATGCAGGGGAAATCCTTCATACCAATTGTCACTATCCAGCTCCCCTACTCCCCGGGGAGTTGGTCCCCATTTCCCCTTCACTCCTCACATTAAAAATCGGCCTTGTGCCTAATTTGCGTGGTGAGGGAGCAAAGGAATACCCTGGCCCACGGCCAGTGGTCTCTAGAAAGCGATGTAACGTTTGGTCAATGTCGGCTTCGTCATATCAAACAGTTGCTTTCATTTCAAGATGAGACACTCCCCCTAATAAACAGGGAGCTGGTTTTCCTCAAAATTAGGTAAAAACAAACAAACCTGATTATTGATCTCATTAAAAACTGTTCCGCAGAAAATGTTAACTGCTGAATAGCTATTGCTTACAATCGCCGCATGTGCATTATTAAGCTTTTTCGTATAAAAAAAGAAGCCAATCCTACCTACATATCGAAACTTTTTTTTACCCCTCCCTGCCCCGTGTTTCTCACCCGGGCAATGCTGGGTACCCCCGCTCATATTAAATAAATAGAAAAAGGGTTTTAATATGAATATCAATGCAAAAAAAAAAATCATAAGAGTATAGATATATATGTATGTGTCTGCTAAATAAGACTAGACTTTTCGTTAGATTAACAATGTTTGTGACCGTAAAGTTTCTATCTCTCACTTTTGCTTTGCTTTCTTTTAAAGTCTTAGCCATGTTTAAATAAAATTTAACGTATTCCTTGGTACATGGTGTCATCGTTTATTGTTAATAATGACATGTGTTGGACAGCTTTTAGAAATTGACTTTCAAACTAATCTATCTTTGATCAAGTCTTTATTTACCCCTCTTTTTTCTTTAGTTCATCCTTATTACTTCATCCCATATTTTTCTTCGTCTTCTTCCAATTGAACCTGCTGCCTAAACTGTTATACATCTACTAACACAAGAAATCTTATCCATTCTTTCAACAGAGCCATGCAAACGAATTCAGCTGTTCAGCACACAATCTTCCAATATTGTCCAGATTTAATCTTCCTCTGAGGTCATCAGATCTAAGCTTATCTAAGATTCATTACACATCCATTGTATCAAGCTTATATCATTTCTCCTCATATAATGCATGTGCTAACAACCCGGCAACACTTTAACTTTTATCTCATTATTCTGTATACATTATCCTGATAGACTTTTCTGTTGGTTGATAGTGGTAGTGCTCTGCTGGTTAGTAATGGTAGAAGTACTCTGAGTTTACTCCATCCACTCCTATCTCTTGCACTCACACTAGCAACATTCTATTCCTCTACTTCAATAGTATCACCAAGATAACAAAAGTTCTGAACAGCCTTAATAGCCTCATATCTATCTATTTCTCTTTCATCCTCTCTGTCTATCTGTCCTCTCTCTCTCTCTCTCTCTCTCTCTCTCTCTATATATATATATATATATATATATATATATATATATATATAATATATATATATATATATATATATAAATGAAAGTGTCCGTGTGTGTGTCTGTGTGTCTGTCTGTATATATTTCCCTACGCAATAACTCTGTCAATTTTCAGTCTACAGACTCGAAATTTGATATACAGAATACTGAGATTTGGGAAAATCTTCGTAATCCATTTTCGGCCAGAAATTTGTCTGTTAAGGGGTCAAAGTTCAACGATTTGACTTTTAAGAACTCTACCAAACTCCTTCGCCAATTTTGAGTATAAACAATAGAAATTTTAGATATAGGTTCCTTGGACATGGGTAAAAAATTTTAATTTGATTTGAGCCTTTGCGGTTTCTACCAAATTACTCAGACAATTTTTGGTCTAAACATTTGAAATTTTACATAAAGAGTATTCAGAGGCAAGCTTTTTAATCAGTTTGGGTCGAAAATCTGAGTTACCAATATATAAATGTATGTACGTATGTATGTTTGCATGTCTGCCTAAAACTTTCGACAGAGGCGACGGATTTTCACAAGATCAATATCGTTTTGAAGCTCGACTCTTCAGACGACAAAAAATTGGCTAAAAACATTAATTTCTTCACCCTCAACTGGGCACTTATCAGCAGGGAGGGGTCGCTTTTTTCGCCGATATTTTCGAAAGTCATCCCCTCTTTTCGATTGTCTAGCCTTAATTTAAACCTACGTCACTTCCGGTTTGGCAGTGGTCATAACAGCAAAGACGTCACGTTTTTTTCCCATTCTTTTCTTCCTTCGCGGTATGGGTTAGAGCCTGCCTTCCTACTACCAATTTTTTATTTTTTTATTTGCTCAACACACACCTCCAAACACCCGGGCAACATCGGGCACCCATGCTAGTATATCTATAAAAGTGAAAATGTCTGTGCGTGTGTCTGTCTGTCTGTCTGTCTGTGTACATTTCCCTACCAAATAACTCTCCCAATTTTCGGTCTACAGACTCGACATTTGACATAAGGGGTATTAAGATTTGAGAAAATCTTTTTAATTGCTTTTCGGCCAGAAATTTGGCTGTTAAGAGGTCAAAGTTCAACGATTTGACCGTTGAGAACTCTACCAAACTCCTCCGCCAATTTTGGGTCTAAACACTTGAAATTTTAGATATAGGTTACTGGGATATGGATCTAACTTAATAACTTGATTTGAGCCCAAATCAATCAAGTTTGAAGGGTCATAATTGGGGTCAAAGTTTAAAAATATTGACCTCTGCGGTTTCTACCAAATTACTTAACCAATTTTTGGTCTAAACATTTGAAATTTTACATAAAGGGTATTCAGACATGCAGCAAGCTTTTTAATCAGTTTTTGGGCGAAGATTTGGCTGGCAAGAGGTCAAAGTTTACAGAGTTGACTTTTGCAGACTCTACCAAACTCCTCCGTCAATTTTGGGTCTAAACACTTGAAATTTTAGATGTAGATTACTTGGACATGAGTCAAACATTTTAATTTGATTTGAGCCCAAAACAATCAATATTAAGGGATCAAAATTGGGGTCAAAGTTAAAAAAAATTTGACATCTGCGTTCTTTACCAACTTTTCTCTATAGTAGTTAAGGAAGCTATTACAGAAAGGCATTACCGTACATATTCACACTTTTTAATATATACATATGCATGTAAAGTTATGAACAGTACATAAGGCCCGAGAAAAGCCGGGTGGAACTGCTAGTATATATATATATATGTATGTATGTATATATACATATATACATGCACATATATATATATATATATATATATATATATATATATATATATATATATATATATATATATATATATTTAAAGGTTATGAGGATGTTTTGAAGCATGAAAAACGATGTTACTTTTGATATTTAATATTTTTATTGTTATTTTTTATATTTCAAGCGGACCTCCGCTTTTGGTCACAAAAAAGTATCGAAAAAATCTTACATATATGCATACATATATCATTAAAATATTATGGTGTTTTTGGAGTTTGTCCGTCTGTATATAAATAGAAACATGCGATTGGTTGAACAAAAAGAAATGGGCAGAGTACACCTTACTAAAGCAGTAGGCTTTGTCGTATCAGTATCAGAATTTGTATGTCACATAGGTCTTAGATCTATGTGACATACAAACTCTGATACTGATGTGATAAAGGCCTAACTTTTTAATTAGATGTTTTATAAATTTAAAGAAATCAATATAGCATAATAACATGAACAAATATCGCATAAGTATTTTTTCAAACTAAGTGATCTTACTTTGATAACCCAGAAACAAGTAAACATAAACAGTATTGGGTATTTCTTAAAAGCAAATCAATTTTACTTAAAAACATAATTTTTAATTTTAAAAAGATTGGAACCCAAAAACAAAATGGTTTTCTTTTAATGAATTCATATAAACATGACAACGGGCTATATAAAAATAAGAAGAGAAGAAAAAAATGGTTTTCGTCCTGCGGAGGACGTATAAATGTTGAAATTTAGTTGACTTTAAATACATTCATTTATTAAAAAATATGCTTGGTTTTCTAATGTTTTCAATATTTTCCAATCACGCAATTTCTAATGTTCTTTTTGCCAATAAAAACAATACATATTTTTTATCAAGGCTCAAAAATCATTCGAGGATAAGAATTACTAAATTTGCCAGTTGGATGCTGAAACACACCTTGAGGATTGAAGATGATGGTTGGAATTGGACAGCTACATTCATTGTAGTTACTTACTCTCCCATACAAATACAAAGTAGCGATTCTACTATTTCTGACTCCCCGCATAAACATGCCTCCACTGAGTGGTTACACATATTTTTAATTTTTCTTCTTTCTGAAGATGAGGTATACCTCGAAAATTTGAGAACATAAAACCACATCCTGGTTCGACACATTATGTTGGTAAGTAAATATTTGATAATTGAAAATAATTGAAATCTTTCAATATTATCATTATTATTTTTATGTTGTTTCATATCTAATGATATTTTTCTACAAGACTGCGTTGTCATAGCCTTCGGACACAACTTCTTTCACACTATGCACAATGTTTCAAGCAAACTACAAATATCCTTCTCTCTAAGTAGCATATTTTTTTACCACAAAATTTCACAAATATTTTTCTTCATGATAGCTATAAAGTAATTTTAATGAACCACCGTTTTGCCAGATCAAACATACCCATTCCTGTGTCTTGATACATCTTCTATCATTATATATAATCAGTTTTTTAAAATAGTCAACCATATAGGAGCCTATTCGTGATCAGACACACACACACACACACACACACACACACACACACACACACACACACACACACACACACTTCTTCATGATAGCTATGAAGTAATAGAAGCTAGCTAAAAATTGAAATTGATACACACAAGTATTGTATTACTACCACTCAAGGAGTGGGTATAAATGGCATATATTTGAACCCTATGCCGGTAGATAAAGTCAACTAGTATGACTTTCGAGAGTGTTTCATTAAGTGCATGTCAGGACGGCCTGGTGGCAAATGGAGATGAACTCAGTGCACTTAGTGTGATGTATACGAAGGTTCAAAAGGTCAGTTTTCTAGACAGGGCGCACTAGATGCAAGTGTCAATTACATAAGAAATGATCTTGTATTTAGGAGTTGGAAGAAAGTTGTGAACAGTTTGCAGAAGCCAAGAGACAAGATGTCTCCACATAATATAATGATTTGAGTGAATCTTCTTGGGACTGTCCGTTTGTCAACCCATTTCTGATTAAGTAAGGAAAATAAATAAAAAGAAATTAATTTTAGCTTATCTTCTTTAATATAAATTTCACCTGTCTGTTTAAATGTATGTATGTGAAAAAATGTGTGAATTTGTTTATATCATCGTCAGTTACCATTCCAAAAGTGTCTGTCTCAACCAAACTTTTTATTTAAAAAAACAAAACAAAGCGGGAGACCAGTACCCGCATTAAGCTGGTCTGCAGTTTGACTTGTTGCTAGCTATCTTGCTCTTGCTTGTTGCTGGATGTCAACATTTTGAACCGAGAGAGAGATTTAGCTGTCGTACAAAGCTAAAACTCTGTAACATCATCTTTGTATGGATACTCCCTCAGGCATTTGTCTATTATAAAAAAAAAAATAATAAAAAGTCCTGTGGCGATAAAAAGCTGTGACGTGTGTACACCTGTAATGCTGGATGCATGTAACAATTAATCTGCCATCATTATATGTATCTGTGTATGTATATTTATATATGTATGTGTGTGTGTATATTTATATATGTACATGTGAGTTTATATGTATTTATATCTATGTGTATATGTGTGTCTATGTGTATATATGTTTGTGTGTGTACATATATACATTTATATATGTTTGTATGCATGTATGTGTGTATATGCATGTATGTGTATGTATGCATGTGTGTATGTATATGTATGTGTATGTGTGCATGTATGTGTGTATGTGTATGAATGCATATATATGGATGTGTATGTATATGTAGGTAAGTGTATGTATATATATGTGCATATGTGTACGTATATGTATGTATGTATTTGTATATGTGGATGTATATGTATGTATATGTGTATGTATGAAATGTGGGTATGTATATGTATGTTTGTGTATTATGCATTGTGTATGTATATGGGTATATATGAGCGTATGCTTATAGACATGTATGTATGTATGTATGTATGTATGCATGCATGTATATATTTATATGTATGTATTATTTATATGTATGTATACCAATGACCGTTTATGTTTGTATGTGTGTGTGTGTGTGTATATATATGTATGTGTGCGTTTTGTGTATTGTGTATGTACGCATGCATATATGTGTGTGATATGTGTACATATGTATGTGTGTGTGCGTGTATATATATGTATGTATAACAATGACCGTCTTTAGTGTCATGTCTGCTTGAGCATGTGAAATACACTGGCAGGACTATATGTCATTTTCGGGCTCATGAACTTTCAGTGTCTGGGGGAGTGGCACTCGTCTGACAAGACGTTGCAATCATCATGTATGCATTTATGTATGTATGTCTGCCTAAAACTTTCGATAGAGGCGATGGATTTTCACGAGATCGGTATCATTTTGAAGCTTGACGCTTCTGACGACAAATATCGAAAAATTAGCTGAAAACATCATTTCCTTCACCCTCAATCAAGCACTTTTATACAGAGTGGATTCGCTTTTTTAGCCGCTATTTTCGGTGTGGCAATGGGCGCAACGGCAAAGACGTTACGTTTTTTTTCACACATTCTTTTCCTCCTTCGTGGTACGGTTTCGAGCCTGCCTACTACCACTTTTTTTTTTTTTGCACAACACACACCTCCAAACACCCGGGCAACGCCGTGCACCCAGGCTAGTATTTTATAAGGTAGAAATTTTCGGTCTCTCTCCTTTTGTGGATGAATTTGTCACCAATAAAACTTTAAAACCGCCAACAAGTCTCCTTGTGTCTCCATGCATGCATTTTATTCGTTCTGAGTTAAATAGCCATTAGACGATAAAAAAAAAAGCAACGATTAAATGATGAAGATCAGACACACATAAACATGTACAAAAAGACTTTTATTTAATTTAAATGTCGCTTGATCGCTCACTGGCAGCAAACGTACAAGTCTGCATTTATTGAACGCACTCAAGCATACATGTTCCTACGGATTCCCATGTGCTTTCCTTGCTTAACGTTTGTCTGTTTTAAGATTATGGATATGTTGCATAAACTAGTGTTTATATATATGAAAAAAAAAATGGCACAAACTTCGATTCCTTGTATTTTCTTCCAATGCTAATCGATTATCGTTATATATAGCTTATCGAAGGTAAAAGAAAAAGACAAGACTTTGTGCGAAAACTCAAGACGGCATTTTAAATGTCTTTTTATATTAGTTAACTTGCATTTTAGACATTTTGAATAGGCAGAGCCACAGGGTCATTCAAAGACTAATGGTATTCTACAATGCCAAGTTTTCCTATTTTTTATATTTTATTATCAAAGTCTTTTATACTTTTCCTTCTAATTTCTCCGGAGGAAAATTTCTGTATAAAAATGGACCAAGTTATTTGCTTTTTGGTGCCAATCAAAATGAGAAAACGTTTGCGATCAAAAAATACACCTTCTGTCTAGACGCATGGTTTGGAAGTAAATATGAATTTAACACATAGATTTTTGTTTTCGTTTTTACATCTAATTTCCTACGATAAAAAAAAAATAATGTGAAATTAAAACAACAACAACAACAACAAAAACGATATAGAACACTTTTTGGAGTAAAGGACAAGTAAACATTACAATATTTCAATTACAGCCGAAATGAAAATAAAAAAAAAACAAAGATAAGAAATAAAGCAAATCAGTGAATTTTGATAAATTAACAAACTCACCATCACCACCCATGCAAAAAGTTTTTTTTAAAAAGAAGTGAAGTTGGTACCATTTTGAAAAGATAGACTATTCTAAAGAAAAACAAAGAAAATATTTCGGATGACATTGATAGAGTTCAGTTTCCACATAGAAAAAATTCAAAATATTTAATAGACAATTTTTTGAATATATGTGTATTTTTTCACATTATATATAATGTGCATTAGGTCTAATTCCCTCTAAAAAATAATTAATATATATATATATATATATATATATATATGTATGCAATCCACAGAGAGACTATTTCGCTGTATCACAGCTAATCACTGTAGCTAAACAAGCAAGTACCTCAAGCCAGGCTTTTCTTTCTACAGGGAACACACAAACATTACACAGACATTGAATTTTATAGATAAGGTATACACATATATGTGTAACACTAAATATATATCAAGAAAAATCTTCATGGACGTGAACCAACGGTTCAGCAACAAAAGTCAAGGAGAAGCTTCTTTAGTCATGTCAAATCCGTAATTTCATCCCAGGAAAAGAAAGCACACTACAACTGTGAACCAAACGACTAGAGAATGAACCCTTCTCCTGCTACTGACATAAAAATCCTCCATCTTTCTGAGGCCCTCCTTCCCAGTTCAGAAGCACCCTGGCTCCAGTGGAAAACACTGAACTACCTGAGAGCAGGAATGAAGTGATTAAAATTTGCAGAATATGACAATAATGCAAAGGACTGCATAAAAAAAAATGAAAAACTGTTGCTTCAAAGTTTTTTTGGCATGTGTTGATTTTTCCCAAAGAGGATAAGCATTCTTGACAATGAAATGAGACTGGAAGTTGCCAACCAAGTAGAGATCACAAAAGCTGTCAGTGATGAACACCGTTTCTTTCATGGATCAACAGTTCAATGATTCAAACTTTCTTAGCCATGTTGAACTCCTAACAACATCTCAGGAAGAGATTAAACTACAGCTGTGAACCAGATGACCAAAGAATGCTTCTCTTCTACTAGTAACATGGGAATCTCCAGTTCTGAAGCCCTCCTCCTGGTTCAGAAGCACCTTGGCTCCAGTGGAAAACACTGAACTGCCTGAGAATAGGAATGAGGTGATCAAAAGTTGGTATGATCAGATGGGGCTACAAAACTGACCCATCCATCTGTCAACCTAGAAAGGAGGGGCATACGATGCAACACTGCTTTGTCTGCTCTCTACTACACAACTGATGAACTTGAAAGATCTTGCAGAATACGACAATAATGCAAAGGACTGTGTTAAAAAAAAAAATATGAAAAATTGTTGTATGACCACGTGCTTCAAAGACATGAAAAGAAAAATAAAGGTATGATAAGATGTAATTTCGGTCAAGATAATATGCGTTGTTGCTGCTGTAAGTTTCTTGCTGAAGTTGACCCGGTCATAAAATGTTGCATATCCTCAGGATCATGACCATAAAAACGCAACTTGTAAAGACGATATGGAAGGCCTTGACATTCAAATAATAATTAAAAGAAAAAAAGAAATAACGAACGAAAGATAGGAAATGAAAGGAGGAACTATAAAACTGATCTATCCATCTGTCAACCTAGAAAGGGGGACCATACGATGAAACACTGCCTTGTTTGCCATCTACTGCCTAACCAGTGTAACTTGAAAATCTTGCAGAGTACAAAAATAATGCAAAAGAATATATATAAATGTGGACAACTGCCGTATGGCCAACATGTTTCAAATACACGCAAAGAAAAAGAAATGCACCCACATCCCAAGTTTTGTTGAAATCCAATCAGTAGTTTCCAAATCGATGGTGCACGAACAGACAGTTCATTTAATTTTGTATCAATAACTAATTGAAATTGAATAAAATATCTTGCATTCATTTCATAAGTTTATTTTTCTAGATATAAAAAAAAATACATTCTAAATTGGATTTCCTTAACTTTTGGGCTCAGGTGTTAGAAGAATAATATTTGTCCATTAAGAATTCTTTATTTTCACTGAATATTACTACTTGTACAATTTTGTATTTTTAAAGAAAAATATGGTTACATTTAAATAAAAATTTCAGTTTTAAACTATAAAAATGTCTATTATTGACTGGATTCAAAATTTGCAAGAATGAAATAACATTTTGATCAGCAGATGTTGGCCAGTTTAACTTGTTGAATACAGGCTCCTCAAGTTTGACACAAGAATCTCAAAAAATCGGTATTACAAAAAAACAAAACAAAAAAACATCAATTTATATTTTTATCATTGTGTCCTTATGCCTTTCTTTCTTTCTTTCTTTACTTGTGTTTCACCAAAAACTGTGTAAGACAAATATTTTCTTGTATTTGAGAGAAAAGAGGCGATTCTAATGTTGATTTTTGTTTTATGTATGCATCCAAGTAATTAATGTGTAACCTTTACATCTGTTCATTAGTTAACTTGTATATTCTTCGACTTTTATATTCGTATCCTATTTTAAAGCTCAATATCGTATTGTCTCATTTTTTGTTTGCACTTGCACAAGTCTGACACAAGACTGCTTTATTTGAGCATTCTCTTAAGTGCATACATTACATAACACATCTTTACAAAGTGGTTGGGTAGGAATTCTCTCACAAATTACTAATCCTAAAATTAAATTGAAAGTAGTTGCCTTGAAAAATGAATACATCTTCATTAAATTTAATTGCTATTGCATCTGTTTATTTGAATCGATTCACCTGCATATATATATATATATATATATATATATATATATATATATATATATATATATATATATATATATATATATATGTGTATATATATATATATATGTATATATATATATATGTATATATATATATATATATATATGTATATATATATATATATATATATATATATTTTATTACCGTTTTATCTGCTTAGTTACACATGTTTCGGTTACCGAATCGCATCAACGACCCAGTAACTTCATCAATCAGACTTTAATATATATATATATATATATATATATATATATATATATATATATATATATATATATATATATATATATGGCATATATTTTGCATAATCACATTGACAGACCTGTTCTCATCAAATCACCGAAGATAAGCAATATTGAGCCTGATTCATACCAGATGGCCGACCATTTAGGAATTCTAGGCACTGTATGTGGCCTTTGCTTATCTTGGCATTGTTTCCAGTCGTCCTGAACCTCCATTTGTCACTGGTATTTAACAATGCTGACTCAGGAGAGGTGTGATTGGAGATTGTGCAATTCTTGCCATAAAAATTCTATGCACAGGAACACAGTAGGCATCCTTAGTCTGTCAAGACAGAAGGAAGCTATCATATATATATATATATATATATATATATATATATATATATATATATATATATATATATATACATAAACTCCTCCTCTCCAAAAAATGACAACGCTTTATGATTCACTTAACATCCTTTAGCTTAAAAGAATGAAGTAAATAAATAAATAACATAAATAAAGAACAAATTAGATACTCTAAAATTACAGAATATTATAAGCACCCTACAATGACCCCTCCACCCCTTTTTTTTTAGATAACTCTTTTTCTTTTAACAAAACATCGTTTCCATTTTAGAATTGTTGTGTTTTTTAGATACCATTACAAAATGTTTCAGGGTAAGTAAAGATAAAGTAACCCCACTCACTCACCACTTAAGTGTTGCATACAGGAAGAATATTTTTTATTTATGCTACTTCCACATTAAAATTTCTTTTTCAAAGCCGGTCGAAATGTATTTTATGTTGGTAATTTTCTCCTTGGACAATGATGTTATTCTTTCAAACGACTTATGGATTTTCCCAGTTGGTTTTTCCTGTTCAGTAATTTAGAAAAATAACAAGTGAAGCATGCATGCGTGAATGCATAGTGAACGAGGCATAAAAAAATGACTAAGTTTAGCATTTGCCCCACCGCCTCCTATTTAGCTCCAAAGTCCCAACGGGATGTCAAATCCTGGTGAAAATGAACAATTGGTGCAGTTTGTAAATTTGAATTCTGCACCATGCAAAATAAGAAATGACTAAGTCTATCATTTTCTTCCTTGCCTTCCCATTTAGTCCCAAAAGTCTCCAGGGCCTTAAAATATTTAAATTTGAGTTCAGCACCATACAAAACTGCTAAACAGACATATACAGAAAATTTTGGCAAATATGGTAAAATAGTTCCAAAAATCAGTTAGTTATAACTTTTAAGAAAGTTTTATAAAAATCTAAGGCATCAATTTTTTTTAATAAGCACAAAATTGTCAATTTTAGCTATTTTAACCAGAAAGGCACCCTTAAGGGGGCAACCGAAGTTTTCCCGGAAAATCCGTTCTGTTACTTTTTTACTCATATTATGTTTAATGTTTGTACAAAATTTCAAAAAATTCCAAGGCATACTTATTGAGAAAAGTGCAGACAGACGAACGAATGAATGGACGAACAGACAAGGGTGGATTTACAGGTCCACCCTCCTTTTGTTGGCGGACCAATAAAAAGTTTCACCTGGTATCAGCTACATTTAGAATTTACCAATAATTGTGTTATTGATTTATGAAAAGTGGTTTTGATTCGCCAATCAGAAATTAATCCGAGTAGTGTATTTTCAATTTTCGTATTTGGGGTTGATTTTTATCAGTGGGCACTTAAACACTATTAGATTATCTCCTCTTCCTTTCACCTTTGGTTTTTGTAAAGCCTCTAAAATGTGCCAATAAATGTATAAGCTTGTTCGTTGGATGGTGAATGATAAGTAAAAAAAAAGTCAAGTATGAAATGAAAAAATTCGAACAAGTATACATGGAGAAGAGTGTGTTAGAATTGCCTTATCCTACAAAAATGCAATAAATAGATGAAATTTAAAAAATAATTTAAAAGGGGCATGCAGCATTTAGTTTTTAAATATTCTTGTAAATAAACGTATTTCGGTTTAATTTCTTTCAAAATATACTTTATCTGCCTAGGCAGATTTAAAAAAAAAAAGCCCCATTTTAAATAATGATCTAAAAGCAGCAATATTTAATACGAACTTGTGGCTGAAAAAACATTCACTTCCTTTCCCTCCTTTCTTTCGTTACTCGAGAGAGAACGAGAAAAGAAAAAATAGTTTTATTTGTGCCCTACCTTTAATGTTCAACAAAACTATGAGAAAATATAAAAGAAATGCTTAAAATAAAAATGCTTAAATTTACGTCTGACTTATTTTAGGATAAATGTGTTTCTTGTTGTTCTGAAAATTTGGAAAAATGTAATTTTCAAATTTAAGGATGCAGAAAATACAATCTATAAAAAAAAATACTGAATTATAGATTTATATTCCGAGTCTTCATAGATTCAGCTGATAAAATAATTTATAGATACGTTTTTTTTTATTATAAGCAATCATAGTGAGATACACTTTCAAAATCTGACACAAAACTGCATTAATATTTTCAAACAAAAATATTTGTTTAATTGAAATATTTAAAATAAACCCACACACATAATTAAAACTTTTCACAATTGTATAGGTATATTGGAAGAATACCCGTCCCAGGACGAGTAAAATTAATCCTCCAAACAAAACAGTTTTGCATCTCTTTTATGTTCATTTACGAAAGTTAAAATCAAGATATAATGATACTAAAATTAATATCTAGAATCCTTATTCTAAATTTGATTAAAATCTAGAACATTATTTTGAATTTCCAAATGTTTAAGAAATCCAAAAAAAATTGAAATTCTGATAATCTTGCTTAATTCGTATCGAATAACTAGGAATCAAATTCAATGCAAATCTAATGATGTATTTGAATTTTAAAATGAGACACAGTGCCCATATTACGACCAACTCCTTCAATTCTTAAAAAAGACTCTAGAGAAACTGAAATTTGTGAAATATTTATTAATTTATGTCTAATACATGTCAAAATTTCACAAATTTGGAGACATCTGAATTTTTAGAAAGGCTTCCACACACTTGAAAGAAGATTAGAGGTTACATTAGCTGAAACGTTTTGAGAATAACACCTCAGGTGTGAACTATAAGTCAGAATAGTCCAAATAATACGAATTAAAAAAAGTTGTATGCTACAAAGTATCATCTTCATGAAATCAACTATTTCTAAAAAAAAGTTATTTCAAGCAAAAATAAGAAGAAAAAAATACTCTAAATAATAAAAACTATGTAAAACATAAAATAAGATGATTTTTTTTAGAAGAGCGTTTTTCGTGTTTTTAATCTAAGATTTGAATTGACAGTCAACCACAGTGACAGAGACTAATGCAAATCTAGCAATTTTTATTTTCTGTGGAACCGCAATTCTCTTTGGATAATCTGAGGCAGTCTTACCATTAGCAGATGGAAATAATTCCTAGAGTTACCATGGTTCTGCTGATGCTCAGTTTCCTATTCCGTTGTTCTTTCTCTGTTCAGACGGCTTCATGGATTAGTGAAGTCATGAAAGTTGGGCATGACGATGCAGAGTAAATGAATTATAAAGTAAATGTAAATAAAACATACACGTACAGACACTATATCTTCTTACATAGAAAGTAATGCGAAATTTTCTCCTAGTTCATTGACCGGAATAGCTTAATAAAAATAAGTTACATAAAAACAAATATATAAGAAGGGGTTATATTAATTTCCTTAATCCATGGCTTTTCAATTATTGACAATCCAATGATTAAGGAAATTAATATAACCCCTTCTATATAATCCTTTTGTCAAACAATAAATTCTTAACTCGAATATATGTGTCTATATTTTGATTTTCAGAATTTAAATTTAACAACTAAATTTATATATATATATATATATATATATATATATATATATATATATATATATATATGCATGTGTGTGTATATATATATAATAATAAGATAATAAAAAGATAAAAAATTTTACAATTTAAGGGAAAAGTAAGATGATTCGTCTGTACATTAGGTCTTATTCAAGACATTGTAGTTTTGAATATAATGATGCTTTCTAATGTTTTCCAATATGAAGTTTTTCCTTTCAGCTTTCAATCAGTGTCGGATAATCAAGATAGAAATATATTCGTTTTGTCACCTTCATTTTCTAGTCACTTAATTCATAAATTAGTTTGTAGTCTGTTTTTAATTGATGGGTATTATACTTCGTTTTCCAGATAATGTCGCGTCATCAGAAGAGAATATACACCACTTCAGGGCTAAACTCACTTTTTGTGTATCAGCCCCCATCCCCATTGATGTGAGGCCCTGTTATCTTTTATCTATTATCATTTACTTACAATACAAGTATATATATATATATATATATATATATATATATATATATATATATATATATATATATATATATATGTATGTATATATATATATACTATATTATACTACTGGAAATTAGTTAGAGAAAATAAAACACCTAGAATAGAATGGAAGATTATTAGAAGGGCCAATACTTGCCACTCATTAAACTCACCATGTCCATTATGCTTATCAGAAAAACTTGAAATAACTAGGTTTAAAGATAGGGATAAACTACTAAATATTAAACAAGAAACTGCTATATCCTGCAAACATTTCAGAATACATGCACTTAAAGAACTCTAAATTAGAAAATCAGAACCACTATGAGTACAACTCTCCTCCATCCAGTAACCCCCCCCCAAAAAGAGGATAAGTGAGATCGTAACTATGATCATACCCGTATGGATTACATAAGTCGCTTAATATTCTACTTTCTCAAGCAGTTATAATATTACCAACCTAAATAAATACCTGTATGAAAGTATATTTGAACCAAGCGAGTAATAGATTGTTTAGGTGAACCTCGTAATAATGTATGCATGTGGATATGTTTGGGTGTGGGCATGTATGTGTTTATGATCTGTATGTATATATATGTGGGTTGAAAAAATAAAGAAAGAAAGAAAAAATAAAGGGAAAGAAAGATAAAAAAATAAAATAAAATAAATAATAATAAATAAATAAATAGATAAATAGATAAAAAAAAGTAAAAATGAAAAGTGAAAGAGAAGAAAAGGTAATAAAGAAATAGGGTGAATGAATAAAGATGAAGGTAAGTACTACAATATATAA
The DNA here is from genome assembly GCF_053919585.1 of Euprymna scolopes. NCBI lineage: Eukaryota > Metazoa > Mollusca > Cephalopoda > Sepiida > Sepiolidae > Euprymna > Euprymna scolopes. Next base: position 71,363,524 of record NC_136499.1, on the reverse strand, counting down.
GCCTTTATACTCCGTTTATATAACCTAAATACTCTGATTTTTTGTAACATGTTATATATTATTGTTATATCGTTATATATCGTATGTATATCTGTGTAACCCTCGAAAGAGTGCTAACTAAATATGGGGATAGACCTATGGACTTCAACCTGAATTCACTATAAATTTTTACGTAGTACAAAAAACGTACAACTTATGAAAAAATAACAAGCGGGTGGGGGCGGGTAATATAACTTTGCGTGTGGGGTTGGATAGAAAGGAGAATTATGTAGTGAATGAGTTCATTTCTGTTTCTATTTTGGATGTATCATTTGGTGGCAGTGTACACATATATATATATGTCTGTATCTTGTGTAAATATGTATGTATAAGTGTATTTATGTATGTATCTGTATGCATGTGTGTGTATATGTGTGTATGTATTTAAGTGTATATGTATATATATATATGTATGTATATATATATATGTATATATATATATATATATATATATATATATATCTGAATTATTAAAATAGGCTATCTCGTATACGATGATTGTAATAATGTATATTACAAGAATGTATGGGTGTCTGGGTATATATATACATGTATGTTGTGTATGTATATATACGGCCGTAGGGACTGGAGTGGTACGCTGTTTCATATATAAAGGGGTTACCACACTACTGAAGAAAGACGGACACCTTATAAAAAAAAAAAAAAAAAAAATGGTTTTGCATTTGTGCATGTATTGCTGTGTTTTTATGCGTTGTGTGTGAGCGGGTATCAGTGTGTCCATGCGCGTGTATGTATGTGGGTAGATGCATGAGTCTATGTTGGTGTCTATATGTATATGTGTCTCGTATACGTCTGTGAAATTTGGGGACACGTGTGGATGGGGATGTGTGTCTGCGCCTGCGGATGGTCTGACTGTGTGTGTATGTGTTCTGTGTATACTGGTGGGCGCGTGTGTGTATGTGTGTGTGTGTTTTATATATATGTTTTTATGTGTATGTGTATGTATATATGTATGTGTGTGTATGTATATATATGTATATATATGTATGTGTATATGGGTGTGTGTGTGTGTGTGTGTGTGTGTATATATATATATATATGTATGTATATCTGTATTTTGTTGGGACGTCTGTCCGGTTGGGGTCCACAGGTTTTGGGGTTCCCAATCGACAGTCTTATTATTGGTATTGGTGGTGTCATTAGTATGATCAATATTATAAGAATTATTATTACTAGGATTGTTAGGGGGATTAATATTAGTTTTGATATAATAACAGTCATGATGTATGGTATCCAGGTGTGTACATGGATATCTGTGTTTGAACGTCCATGCATTGATATAACTGTGCATGTAGGTAGAGATGCAAACATGTTATAACTGTATGTGAGCATTATATGTCTATTTATGTGTATATGTGTGTGTATGTGTATATAGGCGCGGGTGTATCAAGGTGTGGGTATATATACGTGTATTTATATATATGTATGCGTGAGGGGTTTGATAACTTTCGGCGTTTTATTTTTGTTTTTGGTTTGTTTGTTTGTTTTTTATTTTGTTTTGTTTTGTTTTGTTTTATTTATTTATTTAATTTATTTTAATTTTATTCCTGTGTCGATATAGTTATGGCCTGTTTTCAGTGCGTGTGTGTGTGAGTGTGTGTGAGTAAAATACAACGCTCCTGAGTATAGCTATAAGCATATGTTTGCTTCTAGTGTGTGTGTGTGTGTGTATGTGTGTGTGGATTGAACGGCACCGGTCAGTACTCAATGCCCATGTGAATGTTCTTAATTTACAGACCGCAAGACAAAAATACTACATTCTCAAGTACCTTATGCCATAAAAACCAAAAGATGGGTTGGATAAAGAGAAAGGGAAATAAAAAAGATGTTTATTATCTTCAAAGATCTCACTTGTCCTCTCCCCGCTCATAACCCCCACCCATGTTACATTCTAACTTTGTAAACGAAATAAGAAAATGTTTTTGTTTGAAATATCAGTTCTCGGCGATAATTCTTGGCCTGAAGACGTAATCCCCCAACGCGAGTGATTACAGAAACATGTATGCACATATGTAGTTATCAATGTTTGTATTAATAAATTTCATATATATATATATATATATATATATATATATATATATATATATATATATATATATATATATAGACTTATATGTAATATACTGAGTTCGTGTAATTCAGTAAATTTTCATATACCAATAGGTTTTAAGCCAAAAATGGTTGACTTAAGGATTAAGCTACAAAATTATCACATTTCATAATTGAGCATTAATATACTGTGTGTGCAAAACCAAGACTTCAAGACAAGGGGTTGTTGGCAACAAAAAGTGTATTTCATTTTTATGAAATACACTTTTTGTTGCCATCAACCCCTTGTCTTGAAGTCTTGATTTTGCACACACAGTATATATATATATATATATATATATATATATATATATATATATATATATATATATATATATATATATAATCAATCTAACAATGATCAGGGAGATCGAAAGCACAAGAGTAATGAACAAAACAAAAACACTCAGAGACTCATTATACAATCTTCTAATAATAACCAGAAAAATTGCTTGTCCAAAAATATAACCCAGAAAATTAAAATAAAAGAAAGTATTTAATTAAACCTGCTTAAATAACGACTTAATTAACGACTTAAATAATTACGCTAAAACAGTAGCAGACGATATTCTTTCTCAGGTCGAGCACTCTTTGTAATTGATATTGCCTGCTACTACTTTAGCGTAATGCAAAGCTCTTTGTTAATAGAAAAATAGAGCACTGTGGGAGTGAATGGCGGTCAATGTTTGTATAAAGAATTGTTAGGTGTCATTGCCAATAGTACCTTTCATAGGGGCCTTATAGCTAGAACTACTGGTTATCAACTCAATAGTTGTTGGTTCGGTCCCGGGCTGAGAATGAGTGCTACTTTAGCTACACTGAAGGGCTGTGATACGGTGAAACAGTCTATCTTTAGATGACATATATATATATATATATATATATATATATATATATATATGTGTGTGTGTGTGTGTATGTGTGTGTATTGTCCTCATAAAAAAAAAGTTGGCAGAGATTTTACTTTCTCATTAATATTTCTAAGCCTGACACATTACATTGGGGAAATTTATTAAATAAAAAATTTCACTTAATTGAAACTAACACTATGAATGTTTATTATAGTACTTATTTACTAACCTCCTTACGAAGGTAGAGTTAAATCTAAGGTCGGTTTTTAATATGGTGAAAACCCAACTTCCCAAAAATGGGCACTTTAGATTCTGATAAAAATGAAAACTGTCTCAGTTCTCCACTGACCGATGACAGAAAAAATGAAATGTAGTAACAGAACAGATACTACACTTTGCTTTTAGCCAAACGCATAAGATGAGTTTTTATGATTTACGAATGCGGGTTAGTAATTACAAAATTTTTTGAATTTATTTCATCCACTCCTAACGTGTGCAATCACACGAGCACCTGCTTAACTCTGCCCTCCAATGTTATAACAAATATAATACGACGGTATATATATATATATATATATATATATATATATATATATATATATATATATACACACGATGTACTAATATACACGCAAAGATATGTACATACATACTTACATACATTGAAGATACTCTCGTCGATTTCTACGGACGAGGTCCTTCACAGCAACTAAGTTGTTCATAAATCTACACAGATGATTTGTTTATAGTGGTAAAGGCTTTCTGCAGAACCAAATACACTCTTGGTACAACTGCTAATCTCTGTCGGTGCAATGACTGCCATAAGACAGAGCAGACAGTAGACCCCAGGTTTTACTTTTAGATCAGGTCTCCATGTTAACGAAGACTAAGGGTGCATCTCTCCCAGTGGATTAAACACGCCTCCAGATACCAACCTAGAAATTTCTACATTTTGGCACGGTACATACAACGCCTAGCATTCATAAATGGTCATCCATGTGGCACTGGCCAGTCTAATCGTTGCTTAACTTCGGTGATCTTACGAGAATCTGTGTGTCAATGTGATTATGCCATATAATTGCATACATGCATATTCATATTCAATATATACACATATGTACACGCACATATATAGCACACAGATATACATATATGTGTGTGTGTGTGTGTGTGTGCATCCATACACATATTTACACAGATAAGAACACAGTCACTGAATTACATTTTCATGCATAAATCAATAAAATCATAACAGAAAATTTAGAACGATGAAATTGATTTTGAATTTCAATCGTTATTTTACACTTTTTCTGACTCAGAATGTAGAGAAAACCCAAAAATAAAACCATCAAAATTCTATTTTCATTTTATTAAAAAATTAAAAAAAAATTTTCCCCCCCAATTCAGTCACACCGTCCTTTTTCCTATTAAGTTATATTAAAATAGTTTAAGTAGGCTGCAAAACGTTCAGTAAAACGTTAAAAAAAATTAAATGTATTTATTTTTCAAAATGTCGACAAGATCATCAATAATTTTTTCCCCCTTAGAAAAGGCAGATTTACTTAAAGTATGAAGCAAAAATTTTGAACAAGAGGAAAAAAAACCAGAATCAATATTCAAACGTCATATTGATGGCATTAAAGACTATTTAACTTCAAATATCGTTAAATATATATAGATAAGTACTAATATATGACATAAATAAAAATTCCGGAATAATGATTGAAATCCAAAATCAATTTCATCTTAAAAGGGTTGCTATTTTTTAAACTTTTATCTACCCCAAACAATGCATATTGCCATTAAAGCTGAAGGGGCTACTGTGATATGGTGAGAATTTATAGAGAAGTAATCTGATTGGGAAGTTGGACAGCAAGATGCTTGTTAACATTACATTTTAATTTCTGCATGTTGGTATGGTTGGAGAAACAATGAACAGGAAGGGAATTCCATTTTACAGTAAGTAGTCCAAGGAAAGAAGTAATTAAACTACAAAATCTTTCAGTATCCAGAGATCCCCTACAGTGAAGGGGTTGAATTTTGTTGCTAGTCGAGTGAGTTGTGTATTTACATTGAGGGGGTATTTATTTGAGACATTGATACAAGTGCAGAAACTTAATTGGAGCACATTCTATGGAAGTACTTGTAAAATAAGCCCAAGAATACAACACAGCTGATGCAACAGGGGATTTGTAAGATGTACCTATTCAATCTATTTATACCACAAAGAAATTTCTATTTCAAACTTATACAAGGCAGACTGAAGAAAATGCTTGTTTTTAACTTGAAGGTGGAAGACCACTGTAAATGCTATGCTTAAATTTGGAATAACAGACCAAAAGAAATGCCAACTTTAAATTTATGCATGGCAAAATAAGTAAACTGTTGCATAACAATGAAAAATGATATTTCAAATTTAAACATTTCACACTTAGTGAACATTTGATCATTTCAATCACATTGGCAACAACCGCTTAGCAACTCCTCTCCTTTTTCGCTTCTTTTACTATCCAGTTTTTTACTACCTTGCTGGTTTGTCTGTCTCTTTACAAAGCTTAATCACGTACTTTTAAATATCCTACACGCACACACACACGAGAAAAATATTACTCGTTGGATCACCTACTGAGCTCGGGTTAAAGCGTTAAAAAAAAAAGTTAATTTGCAAGGCCAGTTAAAATATAAAAAATAGCATGACAAAATTCAAAATTAAACTCTCTAACCTTTTAAATAATACTGTCTATGTTGATATTCCCTCTACTTTATAATGGACTGCACCAATCTTTTTATACTTTATTTTCTTTGTTACCTACTTTCGACGATATATATATATATATATATATATATATATATATATTATATATATATATTACAATAGAAAAATGCGAGCATAAAAAGTAATATGGTTAAGCTTAAACATGGAAAAGTAAAGGACTAGTTGTTAAAATTGGAAAAGAAAGGAACAAGATATTCTAGTAAGAAATATAATAAATTTATAACTAAAAACATTGCAGCATTAAGAATTGATTATATAATGTTATAAATTGAATTTAAAAAAATTTTTAATGCTGCAATATTTTAAGTTATAAATTTATTATATTTTTTACTAGAATATCTTGTCCTTTTCTTTTCTAGTTTTAACAACTAGTCCTTTAGTTTTCCATGTTTAAGCTTAACCATATTACTTTTCATGCTCGCATTTTTCTATTGTAATCCATGATTTTCCAGGCTTCTAGTAAATTCACTTGTTCTTTGTTTAATTTCAGTCTTATTTTTTGTCCCCATAAACATAATATACACATATGTAATAACAATGTACAGCACTCGTCTGTTTTCAATAAAATCACACATTATCTCTCTTTCATTCTTTCATTATCTCTGTTTCATTTGTTACTTCTCTTTTCGCGAGAGCAGTGAATTGGTAGCAACAGTAGTCGCTGAAGCGACGTGGTTTTTATGGAAACCAGTCATAAAAACGTCACCCACCTCCTTACGGTTTTTTTTTTAATGATTTTGAACATCAGTAAATTCATCATAACTTTTGTTTTACTGAACGAAAATTTAAATTTTTTTCCACAATATAGCTGAGAAGGTGATCTATAAACTGCAAGAATTGTTTGAATTGAGTGTGTGGGGGACCAGTTACTTATGTCATTTTTCGATATGTTTCGTCCACAAAAAATTTAAAAAATTCCAATCGATTTTGATTTAAATATTATATCCGACCCGTTATTACTTTTAGAAGGATAACATTCTAGGTATCTCTTTCTACAATTATATAAATGCGACTTTTTCTCTGTGTATGTGTGTGAGTTCGTTCCTTATAGACTCTGAAACGGCTGAACAGATTTTTTTATAAATTCACAGAACTTTAGTGTATAATTCTGGGAGTGATCTTAGTTAAGTTTTGTTTCAGAATATCCCTGATAATTACCGATAATCAAAACCATTGTTTTAATTTATCTATCATCGGTAAAGACATTTTTTCCATGTCGTTACTTAGTAACAATGATAGAACAACTGGCTGCAAAAATTCTACTGTAGGTAAGTTGATAGCGTGTTTTTTTATTTTGCATGCTGTGGTCTGTAGGTTCAAACTCAGCACGTAAATTTCTTAATGTTTTTCATTAACTGCAAAGAATTTTATAAGACTTGAAAATTTACGTGTTTTTTTTTTGTTTTTTTTTGCATGACGTGGTCTGTAGGTTCAAACCCCACATGTAAATTTCTTAATGTTTTTTTTTTTGTTAACTGAAAAGTATTTTATATAAAATAATTTTATAAAAGAAACAGTAGGTTCTCTAGAGTGCAATGTAGAATAACATATATTTTGGACTAAGTTACTGCATGGAGGCACGTGAAGCTTCCCCCCGAGCGATCTCACGGATTTCAATGACAATAAAAATATAGGAGTGTGAAATATTCGTTGATCATCATTCAATCCCGGGCAATGTCGGGTCTCCCTGCTAGTAATGATATAAAAACACAATAAAAGAGAATGTGAAATGCGGCTATAGTATAAGTTCCATTGATTCAGTTGTCTATTTTACAGCATATTGACCCCTTCTTGGTTTATATAAACGCGACTCGGAATTGTAAAGTATTGACTAGTTGTTTGGTAATAGTATGGTAACAAACATAATTTCTCGGTCGACTGTTACACAAGACTTCCGAAAAATGATAGTTGCTTTTCTCCTGCTCTATACTGATTATGAAGGAAAGTTGAACAATCTTGGGATAGGAAAGGCATTACTTACAATTTATCTCAATATATATTTTCATTGCAGAAATTCCCCTCTGGACCAAAGTACTGTAGGTTTGCAACAGCAGATGTCACATACAAATTCAATACATCTACTCTGCTAACCACTATCTTATGTATTTATGACCAGCATTTCTGCCACATTCACTCGTGATAATAAAATGCTACATCGCATCCAATGAGCAACACCATCGCAATCACCACATCTACAGAGGAAGAAGTTCCTATTTTTCTCTCTCAATATTTAGTGCTCTTACCACTACCAGTTGAGACCGGGTCAAATTCTATATTTTCCTATGATATTGTGCTTGCACCACAATTAAATGGTTATTACATACATACACGTAACATAATCTTTCCATTTTTCAATTAAAAAATACTCAATTCTCCCTACTCAAATTCTGCCCATTTTGATTAGCTGATACCAGACTATTCGCATATTCCAGAATCCACTTCTCCAACAAAGAAATGAATGCTCCAGAAATTACGTTATATTGCGTCGCTCTCTACAGAAGAAAATCGTGCTAAAAAAAACTAACTAAATTAAACATATTAACTGATTGGCGTCGCTCTCTGCATATTAAAATCGTGCTAAAAAAATAACAAACAAAATTAAACATATTAACAGATTGGCGTTGCTAAAAACAACAAAATTAAACAGATTATAATCGTGCTGAAAAAAAAAACAAAAAAACAAAACAAACAAAATTAAACATAATAATCGATTAGCGTCACTCTATACAAAAGATAATAACTTTGTTTTTTTTTTTTGTTTTTTTTGTAGGTAAATATTTACATTAGCTCAACCGCCATAATTTTCTTTAACATGACTACTTTTATAGTTTTTTACTATGCTGATTACGAAAACGTCATTAAAATTTGGCAGAGACAAGTACTTTTTGATGGTTGGGGGGGGGGTTCCGAAAGCCGTTCTTAACATGAGGAGATTAAGGGTTGGCCACCAACAACAACCATACTTTAAATTTTATGAGGGGGGACTATGTTAACTGGGCAATGCTAGTTAACAGGTCCTGCTGGTATACCCTAATTTTCATTACATAATCAGCTATAGCCAATAAAATGATCTGTTACCAATAAGCAAAATTGCAAATGGCTACCAAAATCTGTTCAGCAGTGAATAATGATGAAGCACATTTCGCTTTAAAATGACTTTGAATCCAACAAACAAATCGTCACTGTTTAACAGAAATTGATGAAAATAAGTTTTCATTTTAATAAATATTCGGTTGATATTAAATAAATAATTTATTTGCTCTAGGAGCAGAAAAAAGAAAGTTTATTTAGTTGTTATTAGTGAAAGATCAATTTCGAATTTCCAAATTGATTTTTTAAAAGGCTTCTAAAATCGTTTTTGGAACTATGGATACAAACTAGATGTCATACTGATTTCCAAACAATTATACAAAACAGTGATTTCGCCATTTTTCACCAGTCAATTTGCACAGGTTTTCTTTATTAAATATATTACAGCTTTTAAGCAAAACTAGAGTATTATCCTCCTTCTCCTTGGGGGGGGTAATGTAGTATTTGTTCTGTTGACATGATACTATCCTTTCAGACATTATTTTCTCTTTTAAGGAAAGGGAGTATAATGCATTTGTCTTGTTGATGGGGTAGTGTAATGTTCTTTGCATTTTTTTTTGCCATATGCTTTGAATTGAGGAGACATTATAAAAGGGAAATATTCAAAGAGGCATAGCAAACAAATGAAATAAAGCACTCAGAATTCTAAATCTTTTCTGCAGTAAAATCTTATGTTTTGTTATACAGAGAACTGCAAGTGAAAAAACAGTCAGTTACTCTAAAACTGCTGATCAAAAATGTTAATCTATACGAGTGATCTCCCCTGAACCCTTTACTGACTAATGAAGCGACTTTCAGCCGGATATTGTGTAGCCGTCATTATTGTTTTTACCTTGTAGTTTGTGGAGGACTACGAATAAAATATTATCTCTGTATCTGTTATCAAAGTTTGACATTTACATGTTTATGTCCTTCTTTCTATATTATTAACTGTCCTTTATTTTTGTTTTAGCAGAAGATATTTTTTTGCAAAGGTTCATACTTGGTATGAGCTTTTTGTGATGATTCATCGAAGCATCGTAACATTTTTCTCAGAAATAAAGAAGGAGAAGATGACAATTTGTGTTTTTTTCCCTTTTTATGTAATCCTGAAAACCACAACGTCCCCCTCACTCTTTTTCTCTCTCTCTGATTTTAATACTCCAAACAAAGCGAATTTCCATGAAAGTGTAAAGAGCTATTGCGATAGGCGCCAGATTTATAGATGGAGAGTTGAGCAGCAAGATGTCTGTTCACAGTACATTTATATCAGTGTGGCCAGAGAAACAGGAAGCAGGAATGGAATTCCAAAAGTAAGCAGCCTGAGAAAATAAGCTTTCAGAGTAGAAAATCTTCTGACATCTAATCTAGAAATATACAGTGAATGGGTTGGGATTTTGTTGCTAGTCAGGAGGCGGGTATATTTCCCGGTAAAATGTCGATTTTTGATAAAAATTATGATTGTTTATGTTGATAAGTTTCCTATTTCCTACAAATAATTCAAAGACATGTTCAATGAAAACATTTGAACATTTAAACTAATCACTTTCATGATTCTTCAGCTTATGATTTTAACAATTATTCGCTTTACTTGCTTTAGGAGTAGAACAAAAATTCTATGAGTTATGGATTATGTTTTCTATGGAAATTGCTCCAGACAAGGCTTGAAGCCATTTGATGTAAGGAACTAACAAGAACTAAACATGATTATTGCAAAGACAGGAGATGACTATTGGCTTTTTTCTTGAAAAAGACCAAGGCTGTAAATAGGAGGAAAGAAGTCAGTAGAAAGAAAATTCTTGGAAGGAAGCTATAAAAATAGGAAGCTGTATTACAATGAGGTATCAAAACAGTAAATTGATAGAGATCACTAGATCAACAAGTGAAGCATGCATGGTCCCCCGTGAGTGCACAATGAACGAGGCATAAAAAAAATGACTAAGTTCAGCATTTACCTCCCCCTCTCATTTAGCCCCAAAAGTCCCAAGGGGACGTCAAATCCTGGTGAAAATGAACAAACAGTGCAGTTTTAGGCTTTAACATATGTAAATTTGAGTTCTGCACTAATGCAAAAAAAAAAAAAGAAATGGCTAAGTCCATCATTTGGCCTCCCCTACCATTTAGCCCCAAAAGTCCCCAAGGCCTTAACATATTTAAATTTGAGTTCAGCACCATGCAAAACTGCTAAATAGATATACATAGAAAATTTGGACAAATATAGTAAAATAGTCCCCAAAATGGAGTGTTTTTATTAGCCCTAAAAGAGCTGCTAGGGCACACCCAAGAGTTATCGTGAATCAGTTAGTTACAACTTTTCAGAAAGTGTCAGTTTTAGCCATTTTAATCCTAAAGGCACCCCTAGGGTGGAAACTAGAGTTTTCCCAGAAAATCCGTTCTGTTACTTTTTTACTCATATCATGTTTAATATTTGTGCAAAATTTCCAAAACTTCCAAGGCATAGTTATTGAGAAAAGTGTGGACAGACGAATGGATGAACAGACAAGGGTAAACTTACAGTTCCACTCTTCTTTTGTCGGGGGACCAACAAGTCAAACAATCAAGAACAAAATACGCAGGGAATAGATCACACAATTCTGAAGAACACATGTCATAATAGCATTTATAGAAAAGACTGAGACTAGCAACATCATGTCTGTGAGAGAAGAAGAAAGAGTGAGTGGTGATAAAATTACAGATATGTTTCTGCACCTTATCGAGGAACCTTAAATGTGACAGAGTTTAACCAGCCCAAATATGACAATACATAGTCTGATAATAATACTCCATACATGGTCTGATTTGTCAAAATAGAGAATAGCTTCAGGTGTGAATCAGTGTTTAGAACAATATAGAGAACCGATTTTATTAGAATTGGAGGGAGAAATAGATCTAATATTTGAACTCCAAGTATGATTTGATGTGAAAGTCATTTTCTCCTCACAAAAAAAAAAAAGATGCAATGCAAAAAAATATTTTTTACATTTCCGGACACAACTAAAATACACTTTCTTTGCCTTTAGGCTAGTATAATAGTGTTCTCTGCAGATGATACAATAATTTTGTGGGGTCTGCATTTACACCAAACGTCCATAGAATGGAAATATGTCACAAATATCTACAAGGGCTTTTGAGATAGGCCCATATAACCAGATATATTCAACCAGATAAGTATGTTTCAGTTGGAACAAACGGGTGATAATATCGTGCGAATCAGTATTCACGTCAAATAATACAAATTATCAGTCCTCATCTGAAAAAAAAAAAAATGAGCGATAAATAAGCACAAAGTATTATTTCGTTGATGTTTATAGATACTCTGCGCAATTATAGTATTATTGTGAGACTTCATCGTACAAAAATAAAACAACTATTTGATTCTTTGTAGCTGTTACATAAGAAAGGTTGTGTAACGTTGTACACATTTACACACACGTTAACATTTTAGACAACCGAGACCCAACACGTTGTAGACCTGGTGCTACCAGATCAGGCAGTCTGAAGATATTGGCTTCCTGATACGAAATGCACCTAACATCGAGGCTTTTTGTTTTTCTACTTCCTTTTTTAAACTTAATCATGTTCTGCAAAACCAAAACCTAAAACAACAATCCCCTTTTTCTCCTTCCCGTTTCTCCTTTCTCTTTCTATCCCCCCCCCACTTCCTGTCTGGTTTCCTCACTTAAAATGTACCAAACATCAATAATGTAACCCTTTTCCTTCTCTCATTGCAAAACTTATTCATGTTCTGCAGGGCAGGGAACAAAAACGATAAAATCCACTATAAAACAACCAAACCAAACACTACAAACTAGCGATTGAAGAATAAAAACCTTCTCCAAAATAAAGAGCTTGAAGAATAAAAACCTTCTCCAAATAACTGGATGCAACATGAATACTATTTCCAAAATTACCGTATTTAGCATTAAATAATCCGAAAAGGGTTGATATGCCGTAAAATAAAACAACCAAACCAACCAACATTGTAGACTCAGTTGTAAAGGAAATAAAGAATAGGAAAGAGGAAAGAACTTCAACTCCTGTTTCAGAAAAGACCTTTATTCCTCATTCTCCTACCATGCGTGACTTCTTGTTATGGCTGTGACGTCACCCACGTCTCTAAGGTGATCATCTACTCTAACGTGCTCTCTCTCCTTTTTATAGTCTTTTCCTTTTTCTTTATCACAACATCATTTTGCACACGGCTCGGTATTTTTATATAGTCACCATATGCGTGCGTATACGCTCTGTTAGAATTGTGTTAAAAGTGACTATAGGGCTTCTGTTTTATTTGCATCCCTGGATAGAGCAACAGAAACAGCAAAAGTATGATAGAACTGAAGAGTAACCCAGCATTGCCGGGAAGTAATGAAAACCTTGGATACTTATGCACCCAGCCCTGAACCCCATATTATTATTTTTATCATAAGTTATAATTTAATGGAAATCGCTCAAGACAAGACTTGAAGCCGCTTAATGTAAGAAGCTAACAGGAACGACAGATTATTATCTCAAAGAGAGGAAGTGCCTACTGGCCTTAGTCTTGATAATACCAAAGTTATAGGTAGTAGGAAAAGAGTCAGCAGGAAGAGTTACACCGGTTTGCAATTCTTGTAAAGAAGTTACTGGAATAGTAAGTTGTATTACAATAAAGTATCAAAACAGCGGATTGAAAGAGACCACTAGACCAATGAATAAAACAAGCTGGAACAAAAGAAGCAAGAAACAGATCACACAATTCTGCGATAACAGAAGTTATGGAAAAATAAAGTAAAATATTGTTCTATTTATGGATGTATATTGGGAACATACACCTCATAACATTATTGTGAAAAACTCTAGTACAAAATTAGTATCACCGTTAGATTCTTTGTGAAAGTTGTGATTGATTTTGGTGTAAATCATTATTTTTAATTGCACCCTTAGCAAATGATAACTGGAATCATAAAGTGGATCTTAGTAATGACTAGGGCTGTGACAACAGAATATTCTTTTCATTCTTTTGACTCTCGGGTATAAATCTGACACAGTTAGGCACACTTAATCAACCGAGAACCACATCTGTCTGTATAAAAACATAAAATATTAACGGATATATACTCAAGAGTCAAAATAATAAAAAGAATATGCTGTTGTCACACCCTAGTAATGACTAGACAAGCAACTACCTCAAGTCAGGATCGAAACCTGACCTCCCAAACGACAGTTGGAGCTTCTAACAGTTGTGCTATTTGGCTGCTGCTAAGCAGGCAGTGAATTAACAATGTTTTGACATTGGACAAATACTTAAGCTCAATTTGTTTACACAAAGAGCATCGTTTAATACGCTAATGATAATTTGTATATCACTTCCTAATATGCTCAACCCAATATAGGGAGCATTATATATATATATATATATATATATATATATATATATATATATATATATATATATATATATATATATATATATATATATATATACTCGGGGTTTTTTTTTATCTTCAAAAGTAATGGACTAATGAATTCAACGAGGTTGTTAGATAGTGCTCAATAAAAAGAGCTGATAATACTTGTTTATTGTTATATAAACATGCTCACATGCTGATGATATCTGTTGTTTGATTGAAACAAGTGGCTATTTGTAGCAGCGGGATGTGAGCATGTTTATATAACAATAAACAAGTATATATATATATATATATATATATATATATATATATATATATATATGTGTGTGTGTATAATAAACAACATTTGTTACATTCCAATGTCTTAATTCACCCCGTCGATATTTTTTTCAAAACCAAAAACTTCATATATATATATATATATATATATATATATATATATATATATATATACACACAATTCATTTATTTACTTATTTATTTTGACTGCAATACTTTTGAGCAGAAGCCCTACCTAAATGATAATTGGGAATAATTTTCCTTCACCAATGTGATAAATATAGCATTAGTTCTAAATGTTATGTTTTTTTTTATTCTGAAATTTGTGTAGCAGTAGATGACTTTCATGTTTCTATTTGATGATCTTATGGTGTGTGCTTTTTTGTTTATATATATATATATATATATATATATATATATATATATATATATATATATATATATATATATCGTAAGATTTTCACATATATATGTATGTATATTATAGATAGATTTTCATATATATATATATATATATATATATATATATATATATATATATATATATATGTATGTATATAGACAGATATAGATGGATAGATTTGCATCTATATATATATACTCTAAGATTTGCATATATATATATATATATATATATATATATATATATATATATATATATATATATATATATATATATATATATATATATATACTTTTCAAAAAGTTAGATGAAATGCACCAGGAAAGAGCGTAGAGAACAATAAAGTATCTGCAATAAAGTTCCTTCTCTAAAAACAGACACATCTTGCATTTGGAGAAAACCATTTTACAAAGGTCTTTGAATACATCCTGCTTCAAAAGATCTGGTAATTTATTTTTTATTCTTCTTTGACAGAACCTAATTTTTATCTTAGAAAAGCAAACATGCAATTTTGGTAACAGTAAAAAAAATAAAATGCCATCGTAGAAGATGCCCATTCTTTTGACAATGCTGCCAACAGCAAATGCTCTTGGTTTAGCATGGATAGAAAAACATTGGTTTAAAGATGTCCGCTTTGGTGTACAATTGTACAATCTACGATAAAGTAATGTAAGTCTGGTCGATATAACATTGCTCGATTTACAATGGGTCAATCAAATATGGTGGATCTCTGATTGGTTAATCATAAGAAACTTTTTCTCCTGTGATAGACACATATTTTCATATTCTATTTTCTCTTTAAGTAGATGTTTTGGCATACGAATACAGGAATTGGTTGAACTACTTCTTATTTATCCATACAGTCTTGTATTTTCCTGCTTTTAATCAGTTAGAATCCATGAGTGTACTAACCAGGTTTTTTGCTGTTGGCTCTTCTAACTTGGCAGTGATTGGATGAACTTTACAAATATGTTTTGTAAAGATTGACTCTTGACTGCTTTTAATTCCTTTTCAATACAGTCAAAATGAAAGGTATTTCTATTAATCTTCAATATCGTTTGTTCTCGTCTCCTTATTTATGTATATTGTTTCGAATATGGAGTCAGATGAACTTTCTATCACAACCAAACTTTAATTTAATACAAAAATTCTTTTAAGACAAAACACTGTTCTAACTAGAAAAAAAAAAAAACATATGGAAAGGTGTCTCCCCGCGATGATATTGGACTTTAGACGTGTAATAATAATGCCATGAATACTATTTCCCAAAAGGATATACTAAGGAAGAAAATGGGAAATTTCAGAAGTTTAAAATTTTACCATTAGAACTAATATTAATAATAATTAGAAGGATATGACGCCATGACAGGAAGTCACAGTTCACTCATGCATAGAGCATTGTTTTCACATCTAAACTGATGCACCAATCATTAGCCTCTACCTCCTGGATAACGTGCGAAAAAGGGTCTAAATGGTTGCTAGTCTATCAACCAGACAGCAATTAGAGACTTTATAATACAGAATTTTCATCATCTAGATCTTGAAAGCAATAGATTTGAAAGACCAACTTTACACAATTGGCCATTTGAAGTCGCAATAAGTGTGGCCAGCTCCCAAAAAGCCTGTGATAAAATGTCCTGTTAGTAGTCGTAGTAATAAGAGTGCAGAAGGGATTTACCCCAAATTTGTGGATGAGTTTGTGTACAGGGCTTTACATTGTGAGTGAAACAGTTGCATTTGCAAGTGATTTTTCAAAAGTGGTGACAAGGAATAATAAAACACTTATCTTTTACTGAATGTATTTTTTTCACCGACAATATTCCAAAGCTCATTACTGAGTGAAAAATATTTTTCAACCATTACTTTTTTTATAAAACGAGCCAAGTTAAATTATTTAAACAATAAAATGTTTCATATACTTTTTTTAACAAAAAACACTTGATGAAATTCGAATGTTTATACCTTCAAGTCTTAATATAGAATTCAGTGCATATCTGGAATTACACTTATTTAAAACAAAAAATACAGAAAAATCTTTATGATGTACATACTTCTCATGGAAAAAAGATGTCATATTCCAAAAATCACGTGAGTTTAGTTAGTAACTTTTCTATTTGGCTAGTAGACAAAAATATTTAGTTGTCAAAGGTCAACAAAAGATAAATTTGCTGTAAAGCCTGGTATTGTATATCATGTTATCAATGCATGTGTGGATGCGACGTAGAGACTTATTCTATCATAAAATAGTCCGATTAAGGGGAAAAAAAGGAAATTCAAATGATGATTGCACATGATTATATGCAAAATACTGTGAAATCGCGTATTATGCGAACATGCAAGCTTGGATAAAAACCTGTTTTCAGAGAAGGGAGATTTGGAGTAACCGTTTTAGACCACGGCATGTGTGTGACTGTACGGACAATACTGAGGTGTGGCAATTTTATTCGCAAACACTGAAACCACAAGCTATTTCATGAAAATAGTGAAAACGGGTGAATGAGTGAGGCTGTTTAATGCACTTCAGCTTCTCTTAAGTTATTACTGCTGTGGTTTTGGTTTCTGCGGTTAAAATCGTCATGACTCAGTACTATACATGCGCACACTATGGTTCAAACTCACAACTCCCAAACTCTTAATCCTTCTTTAAAAAGAGGCTTTTTATCCAAGCTGCCACACTCTAATTTGCATATGAGTAATGGTATATTTTCATTTTTTTTTACTCCCATTCACTCCTAACAAGGTATATCCCCACTTGGACATAAGAGGCTACTATTTGGGATCATGCCCAGGAATGATTAACAAGATATTGGTTACATTTAAAGCAGGTAGCTGGAAGGGAATCCCAAAGTCTAGCTGTTCAAGGGAAGAAAGTATTAGAGTAGAAAGCTTTCTGGCATTTAGGGACCTCAACAGTGAAGGGGGGAGATTCTGTTACTAAGCGGGTTTGTCTATGTACCTCGAGGAGGCACAAGTGCAATGAGTTAGTTCATCAGAGCACATTCCATTAAAATATTTGTAAAACAGGCAGAGAGATGCAGCATTGCAGCGATGAGGCAGGGGTTGGAGCTTAGTTGACAAAGTGGGACCGATTAGATTGAAAACTCTTTTTTGAACTCTATCCAAGAAGGAGGGGCTAGTGGTAGATGCACCAGCCCAGATGTGGCAACAATAATCCATGCATGAATGGTGGCCTTGTAAAGGTACAGGATACTCTCAAGTATGAGTAGTTTCTTAGCTCAATAGAGGTAACCCACCTTCTTTGCAGCAGCCTTCACAATGTATTTGTTCCAATTCATATTGCCCATGATTATTAGGCCGAGGAGTTTGAAGGAAGAATACTCAGGTAGGGTGTTATTTGTCATGGATATTGGTGGTTTGGGAGGCTTCTTGTAATTATCAAAGGAGAGCAGCTTAGTCTTACTAGTATTAAATATTACCATTTGTAGTCCGATTCCACTATAGTCTGGAGGTCATTTTCTAACGATTCTGCCATTGTCTTAGATTTATGCACATCCATTCTTCCCTCATGCATGTTATAGAGTGTTGTATCATCAGCAAATATACCCATCTCAGACACAGTATTATCAGGAAGGTCGTTTATAAATCAATGACAAACTGCACTGTATTATTGTTTAAGTAGGATCTAATTATATTTAGTATACGTCCAGTTATACCGTACAATTTAATTTTCATTAGCATCCTTTTGTGCCAGACTTTGTCAAAGTCCTTGGATATATCAAGGGCTGCATCCCTAGCTTCACCCGCCTCATCTAGTACATGGTAAATGCGTTCCCAGATGATTGTTAAAATATCTTCAGTAGAACAACATTGCCTAAATCCATACTGTTTGTCAGAGAAAAGATTTGCTTTTGCGAGGTGGTGCACTAGTGATTGATTAATTAAGGTTTTAAGATTTTAGTGAAGAGGGGAAGGAAACTGATACGGCGATAATTGAGAGGGCTAGTCCTTTCACCAGAATTCTTATACACTGGTACCACAGAGGTCATCTTTTAGCTATTAGGCAAGCAAGATTCAGCAAGGCATTTATTGTAGAGCTTGGAAAGTACAGGGGCTAGCTCAACTGAGCATTTCTTAATTAGTTAAGCAGGAATGAGATCAGGCCCACACGCCTAGGAGGTGTCTAATTTCTTTATAATATCATGGACATGAGAAGGGGTGATTTTCACATCATCTAGTGTAGCTTCAGTCCACATAGGAAAATTTGGGAGGGAGTTGTTTGTTGGCTCTAAGGTGGAGTTGGAGGCGAATCGCTGGGCAAGCACTTCAGCCTTCTTGGTTCCTGTGTATGCAACCTTCTGGTTATGGGATAGTGAGGGAATTACTGATTGTCCTTTATTCACTACCCTATTATAGATTTTCCAGAAATCACAAATTCCTATTTTTTGCAATTCTATACGTTCCCTGGTTATTTCAGCATGCTTTCTTTTGGCTGTTGCTATTTCTCTTTTACAATGATTTCTAGCATCTACAAATTTTTACCTATTTGTATTTGACTTATGGCATACAAACCGGCGGAATGCATGCTGTTTTGTGCAATGGCAGCTGCACAATCTGTAGTGAACCATGGGGGTGAGTGGGGCTTGCATTGAAGCACATTGAAGCACATGTTCCGGCACGGAACATGTGCTTCAATGTCCGCTTTGAACCATTCAGTTGGTTCATTGGCACTGTTCAGCAGGAAGAGGTGTTCTCTTATGGCTTCTCAGCCAGCCATTTTGTAGTATCTTCTTGTTTTGAGCAATGGCTCCTCACCTTGGGGTTGGGATTTAAGTGTGATGTGAACTGATACCACTAGGTGGTCTGTGTTTTCAAATGCACTGTGGGCATTAATCACACAATCTGTGGTGAGGAATAGATCTAGAAGTGAAACCTGCTGGTGTTCACGTCTAGAAGGCGAGTTGGGAACATTTCTGTTTGTGTGAGGGAATAGGCTATAGAGAAGCTATAAACAGAACATTCAGCTGCATGTGCAAACTGAGAAACCAAGCCAATTTTTATGGTGGACATTAAAGTTACCAAACCCATTGAAGGAGGGACATTAACTCTATGTCGGTTTAACTGGCTTTCTCCAATGGAGGATTTCCATGGGAGTATGAAATTCACAAGCAGTTCCCAGTCGCATGCATATTCCCATTAGGGGAGATGATGAGATTAGGTTTTTACAACTCTTGCAGGGAAGTGTCGACGTCCTCCTACATATAGCACCTGGAATTCTCAAATTGGTCACCCATCTGATACTGACCAGGCTCAACGTTGCTTAACCTCAGTGATCTAATAAGGACCTGTGTGTCAATGTGATTATGCCGTACATGTATTTGGATGTTACTATCTAAAGAGAGTACTGCATCTATAGTATCAGAGACATAATCGATTAGGGTACAGTCCTTACTTGAGGTAAAACGGTACAGAAAATATAAGTAACTAACGCAATGATGAAAGACTAGTTGAAAGCACATAAAAGCCTGGTGATCCGATCCATGACATTGCTCTCTAGTAAAGGGAGGGTGCTACGAAAATAGACTCCAAGCCTGTGTATATATCTATCCGAGTCCTTATGGCAGAGAAGGAGGTATCCTGTAATGTTAAAGACGGGGCTGAGGAGTGTAAATTTGTTTCACTTAATGCTACGATATCTGGGGAGTTTACTAAGAGGTAAAGTATTTGATAAAACAATAACTTAAGCCGAAATGCATTTACACTTATATCGACAATGTTACAGCATGACAGAATTGATCGCAATCTCAACTGGTTCATGGCCGCCATTGGAAAATACATTTTCTCTTAACAATAAAAACGTTGTTTTTATGGGTCAGACACTATTAATCTATTAAGATATGCTGTAAGCAACGGAAATACGGGTCTGGATCCTAAGTGATAGAAACCGCTACTAGAATTAAAAAATAGCTTTCGAATATAAAATAGCTTCAACTGAAATATATTTAATGTTGTTATTACTATAACATTTTTCTACTAGGGCATCATTGTTTATCAAGGCCCAGGGGCTACTCGAGGATAAGGGTTAATGAGTGTCGAGTAGACTGTGAGACAATACCTTTGATCGGTAATGGCGCAACTTAAAAAAACGGCTCAACAAAAACTTATTTACCTTAGATTTGAAAACGATCATGTTATAGTAAACTGAGAAGCAACCATGTAGTATTGTGTTCTTCTAAGGAAGAAAATTTGCTCATGAAATTTTCGTTTAGGTTACATGTTTAGCCAAGTTTATTTAGTTGTGTACAGTCCAGCATCTACATCGCTTGACCAAAAATATTGATCATGGTCTATCTTAGGACTGATTTAATTTTGGGATATCAGGATCGTAGGTTAAGATAATAGGAAAGGTGAGAGCCACACGTTTGGCGATACAGACTTGATACTAGTGCAGTGGAATTACTGATAGGTTGAGAGATCATAACCAATTTGTGTACAAGAAGTGTAAAAACAATGGAGATGGAGGAGAGCTCAGATGTGCAGAAAGTACATCTGAATGGTGAAGCTGTTGGAATTGTCAAGAAGTTTTGTCACATTAATGATAGTATTAGAGAAAGAATTAGGTGTAGATGGAAATTTTATCATTACTGTCACCGAAACTAAAGGAGGTGTAATATTAGACAGCTTCAAAAAAGAGAAAAGTTCCCCAGTTCGGTTTGTGGAAAGAGGGTCGTGTTTTTATGGTAAGCATTGAGTGCACAAGAAGTGCAGTGGAATTTCTAGCAGAATAATCAATTCGTGTGCAATTTGATGGAGCTGGGAGAAAACTCAGGCATGAAGAAAGTATTTTTGAATGCTGAAGCTATTGAGGGTATTGAGAAGCTTTATTACTGTATTATACCAGTGGAGCACAGGATGGAACAGGTGCTAGTGTGACTGCAAGAATTAGGAGCGGATGAAATATGTTCAGGAAACTTCTGCCATCAATAAATAGCAGAGAATTACAACTGTTGACCAAGAGAAAAGTCTATCAGGCATGTGAATGTAATGTGATGATGTACGGAAGTGAAACCTGGCCAGTGAATGTTGAAGACATGCGTTGCATGTAGAGATATAATATGAGAATGATATGGTGCATGTGCAACGTTGGTATTTAAGACAGGCTTAGTTCTGATGACGTCAGAGGAAGATTAAATCCAAACAGTATAAAAAAATGTGTGCAGGAGAGTAGACTTTCATGGTATGTCCATGTTGAAAGAATGTATGATAATTCTTGGGTTAGTAAATGTAGAAAAGTTGATGTAGCAGTTTCAGCTAATAGAGGAAACCAAGGAAATGATAAATATGGACTTGAGAGAAAGAGGAATAAATAAAGACTTGACTAGAAAAGGCTTACTTTGGGAGTTATTTTCTAAAAGTCGTCAAACGCATGCCAGCATGAAGAATAAACGTTAAAACGAATATGATGATGACGATAATAGTGATGATGATGATGACGACGACGATGACAGCCCAACTTGTAGCCAATTAAATCCCACATCTTATAATATCTTATAACTAATATTCGGTCAAGTTTGAAATTCTGATGGCATTTCAACTTCTGTTTTTTTTTGTTCAGATTTGATGCATGGATCTGATGCTCTTTGATAACAATAAGCAGTTTTATCAAATAAATAGTTTTTGCAAGATCAACGTTTCAATAACATTAACATTCGGGTAAAGATCAAAGTGTCTTATCTGTCCTGATGCTACGCTCCAATTTTTGTTCTCGGTTAGTGGAGGAGAAATCCTTCACGACTGAGACAATTTTTTATTTTTGTTCCTTCCCTACATTAAAAACCGACTTTTGTGTCTACTCTGCCCTTGTGGGGAGGCAAGTAAATACGAACATTAGCATAACTTTGAGAATACTTTATACAATATGGAGAAGTAAGGCCAAGATATCATCCTTATATCGCCAGGCAGATATATGGCGTGTCACCACTGACTTATCTTCTTCTTCTTCTTCTTCTTCTTCTTCTTCTTATTATTCTTATTATTATTATTATTATTATTATTAAATATTGGAGATTTCAAATTAATTAATTCAAGCAAACTTGCATTGCAGATTACAAAGTGTTAGGACTAGTAGCCTGAGAAGGCTGTAATGTTCAGAGTTATCCTCGGATCCCTTCACCAAATAGACCAGGGTTCCATCACTTTAGTTGCTGGTCTCAGCTTTGTTAAGTGTCAAAACAAAGAGAGGAAAAAAAGCAGCCATGACACCCGAAACATAAACATGTATCCGAACTGAAAAAATTCTTTTCATGCAAATAACTTATCCATCTTCGTCCTTACTTGTACATTCCGTCAATAAATTGCCTATGCCTCATTTTTTTGGCTGTGACTAATTCATAAAAACAAAAAAAGAAAACTTTGATAAGCGTCATTCAATGATGACCAGTTTTTGCTGAAAGAAATTTATTATTGTTAAACTTTTTACAATCTTTTTTTTTTTTCATTTTATTGGATAAAGCTGAGTTCTAACCAGAACCAAATGTCAGAATTTTTGAGATGAGGATTATGTTATGCCGTGTTAATTTCATATCAAGTCCGGATTTCAGTGTCTGAGATTTGCTGAATTTATTAAGCTATCTTATTTGCATACCATGCTGCACCTCCCTGAACCTGCGAGGTTTGATCTTTCACTCCTGATTATTTTGGAAGGTCTGTGCCACTCTTGCATTTACTCTTCTGTCCTTTTTAATGGCGATCTTGGTCTACCTTCATCCTCTACAAATCGATCATTCGGATGATTCGTAATTATTTTCATACTGTTTCGTTTCAATGTAACCTCCAACCTATTTCAGATGCATTTTTTCAAACTAGAGGAATACAGAAGTTCAAACTGAACGTTTATTAAATTCATACGTTGGATTATTCCCATTTCATTTGACTAAAATTGCCAGCATGGACTTGTGGCCCAATAGTTAAACGCGTTGATTACAAAGCAGTTCTAAGTGACAAATTTCTAGAAGTTGAAGGCAATAATAACTTAAAATAAAATAATAAATAACAATTTACCAAATCACTGCTGACGGAATTAGAACAATCTAACCTCTATGTCAGGGTTTCCCAGCGAGAGTTCTATGGAACCCTGGAGTTCCTTAAGAGCTTGCCTAGTGTTCCCTCGAATGATAAATAGACTGAGATTATGCATGCCTTTGTTCTTATGTGCAAATGCATTTTCCAGGATTTTTTTTCAAACCTAATTTTATACATGTATGGAAATATTTGTGGAAATTTTGAGGGTATTATAAGAATATTTTCAGACTATTACATCATTTAAAAAGTTAAAAAAAGAATCATGCATGAAAAGCATCAATCAAACAATTTTTACATTTATATTTCTTTTGTAGTATTTTAACTTTAAGAAAAAAAAAAAAGGTGGAAGAGTTTTGGGAAAATTCGTTTGATTGTAGGTTCTTTGGTTGTGGTTGTTATGGTGGTGATTCTATCGTCGTCTTATTGGCTTCCAGGGAATAGTTAACAGCAAAATAAAATAAATAAATAAATAAATAAATAAAAATAAAACACACACACACACACACACACACACACACACACACACACACACACACACACACACACACGCACGCACACACACTTTCAAATTTATATATTTTTCTTTGATTTAATATTTTGAACTTGGTGTATTCATTAGGTTTCCAGATACCAGAAGGCTTTTTATTCTAATAGCTTATTTCCTCAAATCGATTGCCTTTGGAATTCCCTCCTTGACTGTATCAAAATTAGTATTGGGATGAATCAGAAAAATCGGAACATTTAGGTGTATTGGAATCGGAAAACTTTGCGCATATTTTCCGATGCCAAAACGATTCATTTAATTGTATTTTTTTTTATTTGAATATGTTTAAAGCAAAATCTATCTTTACCGGTAATAATTATAAAATAATAACTAGATGATTCCTACAACTGTATTTTTTTTGTTTAAGAAAATATCTACACATTTAACATGTGTTTTTACAGTAATCCAGAAAAATAACAATTCTATATTTAAATATTTGTAGATTTATAAAGAATCGGAATCTGTAATTGTATCGGAATCAGAAATTTTGTACGGAATCGGTAATTCGGTATCAGAATCGGGAAAAATATTGGAATCGTCCCATCACAAATCAAAATGCAGACATTTAAATGTAATATGAACAAGCATCTTACTGCATAACTCTCCACTTAAGATGCTCCTATAAATCTATACAGTAATTTACAGTAGCATCTTATGTCTTGGTAGCAATGCGACTTTAGGTCACGTGAATTGAAGCAAAAGAAAGCAAAACAAAACAAAAACAACAAAAAAAAAATCAATGGACAAAACACAGTTGGATAAGATTGGCTTCTTTGTGACATGACCGTCCCAGGGAGCGATTGGGCTCTCCACTGGGGAGAGGCTGAGACTCACGAAACATCGGAGAATGCTGGGCAGATATGATTGTTTTATTTGTTAAGTATCGTTGTGTGCCTGGGCGACAGCAACCAACTTTGCTGAGAGAAAGATTTGATTTATTTGAGTGATGACGAGGTCACGGGGCTAACCTTTTGATTGTGAGAACAGCACCTGCAATCCATAGGTGAACCAAGAAGGAGGGGACCTCCCCTGAGGTGACGTAACTGGTTGCAATTGGTCCCGTCACTTCACTATATGAACAGGTCCTTACGCTGAAACCGGCAGAATCTAGTTGAGACTTTGAGAGAATCGATAACATGTAAGGGTGGTCACTCCTGCCTCTCTTCCGCATCCTTCTACCGCCATACCGAGAGAGAAGGAAATTAATCTATTGTTACTTTTTTTGACTCAGTGGAGTCTGTTAAAATCAACATTGAACTACGGACAATTGTATATAAGTATATATATTGTATATCTCATCATGAATTTAATCCATAGAATAGATAATCGAGTTTGTCTTTCTTTTGCATGCATGAGATTGATTCCCTTCCAGCACGACAAATCGACGAAGCAGCGGCATATCAACCCGATCATAAAATTAAGACCAACCAAATCAACTGACGGGTGCTGCCACACTGAGATACCCTGTGAAGGACGAGCATCGGTCACATTTCGTGACCTGCGATGGGGATGGCTTCACATGTGGAGCCGTTTAATCAGGATAGCTGCACACATTTCTGCAAATAATGTAAATGTTTCAAGATCTATAGTCGAAACTTATGTTCTAAAGTTGAGAGT
>NC_136499.1:71249908-71329908 GCF_053919585.1 Euprymna scolopes | reverse complement strand
TTGAAAATCACTTTACTTAATATTGAATTAGCTCTAGGACATTTAACTATCGAGCTTATTATATATCTAAATTACAACGAGCATTTCCTGTATTTTAATTAAACTAGTAATTTCACTGTTACATTAAAATACACTTAGCTTTTTAGACTATTATTCTAATCTCCTTTAAATATATATATATATATATATATATATATATATATATATATATATATATATATATATATATATAAAGAAAAATTGAGACTGCAAAAATAGTATATACTATTGCATATCACCTAACTCCTAATGTATTAGAAATCGATTCTCTACTTACATTGGTTGACCAGAACAGTTGTGCTAATGAGTAATTGCCTATATAAGACGATTTTGTACATTCCGTTATTTTCAGTTTAATCAGTATATGTTACTTTAATCTTTTTTTTTTTTTTGTCATTTTTAAGAAATCTGTTACCTAGTACTACAAGATCAGGATGTCTGAAGATACTGGCCTCCTGACTTAGAATGATACATTGCTGTTATTGTTCCCCCCCTTCTTTTGGCAAAACTCAATCATATTCTGCAAAACCAATAACAAGAACAACAATTTTTGTCTACAAAACAATATCAATATGACTGAACCCAGAAGGGGTTTATATGCTGTAAAATAAAACAATCAAACTGATATTCTGACGAAAGGTGTATATTCGTTTGAAGTAGCTGGGTGAGCCTTGCTACTGTTTTGGATAATAGTCTGGTGAGTTGCTTTACTGAATGAGTGTTCATGTTTGTTTTGATATCCCTATCATGAGGCTTGTGACATATCTTTTGACGTCTGTTCCAGGTGACTCTATGAGTCAGTATTTATGGCTTAACAAGACAATCATATTCTTGCAATGAGAAAGAACCCGAATGTACGCATATTCATTACATCACAAACCAAACCTCATGAATAAATAAAAACCTTGAATCATAAAAGAAAATTACCAAAATGGCTGGAATTGGCATTAAAAAACTTCAAAATGGTTGATGTGCTATTATAACAGAACATGCATCTGAGTGCATGTGAAAATATAAATATAAAAAGGATAGCTGGCTAGCAAAAATATTAGCAGCAGCTGTTTAAGCATGTGTGCAAATTAGCAAGTGTGCAGGAGCTTGCATCACTATTGTTGCAATATTTTTGTATTATAATGGGGTATAATCCCGCACAGTCAGGAGATTCTATTTATAAACGATGCTGCTAGGAACTGACGAATCGAATTAATTCACATTCTGCTACCAACAAATCAGAAACCAGAATTGCTCCACCAATATTAAACCTTTCTGTAGCAACTTCGCATATGTTTTCTTTGTGTCAACACAGGAAGAATCTTTTGCTCTGAATTTCAACTCGAGAACTGTCTACTGAGAACCAGTCACCTCCAGGACTTGTGTAGAACAACTAACCATCGGAAACTGTTCCGTCTACTGAGAACCAGTCACCTCCAGGACTTGTGTAGAACAACTAACCATCGGAAACTGTTCCGTCTACTGAGAACCAGTCACCTCCAGGACTTGTGTAGAACAACTAACCATCGGAAACTGTTCCGTCTACTGAGAACCAGTCACCTCCAGGACTTGTGTAGAACAACTAACCATCGGAAACTGTTCCGTCTACTGAGAACCAGTCACCTCCAGGACTTGTGTAGAACAACTAACCATCGGAAACTGTTCTGTCTACTGAGAACCAGTCACCTCCAGGACTTGTGTAGAACAACTAACCATCGGAAACTGTTCTGTCTACTGAGAACCAGTCACCTCCAGGACTTGTGTAGAACAACTAACCATCGGAAACTGTTCTGTCTACTGAGAACCAGTCACCTCCAGGACTTGTGTAGAACAACTAACCATCGGAAACTGTTCTGTCTACTGAGAACCAGTCACCTCCAGGACTTGTGTAGAACAACTAACCATCGGAAACTGTTCTGTCTACTGAGAACCAGTCACCTCCAGGACTTGTGTAGAACAACTAACCATCGGAAACTGTTCTGTCTACTGAGAACCAGTCACCTCCAGGACTTGTATAGAACAACTAACCATCGGAAACTGTTCTGTCTACTGAGAACCAGTCACCTCCAGGACTTGTGTAGAACGACTAACCATCGGAAACTGTTCTGTCTACTGAGAACCAGTCACCTCCAGGACTTGTGTAGAACAACTAACCATCGGAAACTGTTCTGTCTACTGAGAACCAGTCACCTCCAGGACTTGTGTAGAACAACTAACCATCGGAAACTGTTCTGTCTACTGAGAACCAGTCACCTCCAGGAGAACAACTAACCATCGGAAACTGTTCTGTCTACTGAGAACCAGTCACCTCCAGGACTTGTGTAGAACAACTAACCATCGGAAACTGTTCTGTCTACTGAGAACCAGTCACCTCCAGGACTTGTGTAGAACAACTAACCATCGGAAACTGTTCTGTCTACTGAGAACCAGTCACCTCCAGGACTTGTGTAGAACAACTAACCATCGGAAACTGTTCTGTCTACTGAGAACCAGTCACCTCCAGGACTTGTGTAGAACAACTAACCATCGGAAACTGTTCTGTCTACTGAGAACCAGTCACCTCCAGGACTTGTATAGAACAACTAACCATCGGAAACTGTTCTGTCTACTGAGAACCAGTCACCTCCAGGATTTGTATAGAACAACTAACCATCGGAAACTGTTCTGTCTACTGAGAACCAGTTACCTCCAGGACTTGTGTAGAACAACTAACCATCGGAAACTGTTCTGAAACTAAACATGGCTTACAATTCTAGAATTAGAAAAGGAGAGAAAAATGCACCATATGGCAAGAAGTAGAAAGAAAAAAGAAGTGAGATGAATATGGTTGTGTTGAGATGGCAGGGTTTTGTTAATCTCACGGCAGACGGAATGAACAGCTAGAAAAAACAAGAAATAGGCATTGTTTGAAAAGTAACGGTAATAAATGCCTTTTGCTAAAATAGAAAAAAAAAGCCGAGTTAGATTTTTGCTTTTTTCCTTTTTTTTATTCGTTTGTTCCTTTTTGACGGTACCAGACGGTGTGAATATCCGAAAGAGGTTTGACGTGTAACGAACACAGTTTGAACATAATGGCCACGTTACACTATAAAACAAAATAACTAAACTGTTAACTTTGATAAAACTTCAGGTCAATTAGGGATGAATCTTTTGTAGTGGTTTATAACTTCAATGAATGCTCGTAATTGTTTTACAGAATTGGGCATTAGAAAGTTTTTGATAGCCGTTACTTTTTCGGGCAAAGGAATTATTCCAATAATCTGATGTCCTAAAAAGTTCAGAGAATTTTATTTCCAAATTTGCCTTTTGCTGGCTTTCTTTTTCAAACAAAACTTTAATCTAACTTTTTCTTAAGATATTATCAAGGCACTTGAATATTTTGGATCGTACCTATTAATCATTTATCCAATCCCACATCATGTGAAAATTACTTGACAAAAATTAGAATTAATTTAAAATTAAAATAATAATAAAAACTCATTTAAAAGATATACGAAAACACAAAATGCCCTATTTTGATGTAAGTGAAGAAAAAATGTACTAAAATTAAATAGAGTTAAGATTGGCATGTCTTAGTCTCTCTCCCTCTCCCTCACTCTCTCTCTCTCTCTCTCTCTTTGTCTCTCTTTCTCCATTAATCATACTTTAAGTTTTTCTTCCATTTCTTTTTTGTTGCAGTCAGCAACAGTCAGCTTTTTAAGTTTAGCTATTTCAAAGATGAAATATGATTGATGGAAATAAATCTGGGATCAACTAACTTCATAGTACATAGCTGATTGGTTAGTGTGATCGTGCGAAAGACACAGATTTGAGGCTAAATCAGTTGCTGGCAATCTTTTAGTGTAGTTATAATAACATGCAAAGTCTGTAGAAATAGAAGCGTTTCGATCATTTGCAGATATAATCCAGCTTGAAGCACCTCCTAGTTAAAAAAAGATGGAGATCCATTAATTATGTAGATAAAAGTCTGGTGTAAATTCAATTCGTTGGCAATTTGTATTATTTGGATTCCTCGGATTACTGTTCTCATCCTGAGTGTCATTTTTACAAAACAGCAGGATCCGTGCAATGTAAAAGTGATATTCTTCTGAAGCTTGAAGTTTCAATTCTCAGTGTGGGCGACCTAAAAATACAACCGCAAATTACTTAGGACTTTTATCCAGTCATGGCGGATGGAACGAGATCATGCTACCATGTGAAGTAAATAAAGGGTTCTGTTCAAAATCCTGTCCAAATTCTTATTCTTGAGTCCAACAAGATATACCTGAAGAAGTTCGGAGGTTACATTGACCGAAACATTGTGAAAATGACACTCAAGATAAGAACAGTAGTCCGATAAATCGAAATAATACGAATAACCAATCTTCATCTTAAAAATTCAGAAACGTTCTCAATTTATTCCTAATTCATAACAGATCTCTGAGGAAGAATAAAGGAAATATTTTGAGTTTCATTTTTTCTTTTTCCTTTAATTTGACTTTGATTTTGCTTTTTGACTTTTGATACTTCTTCCTTTCTCTTATTTCCAACATTTTGAATTCTTTCATAATGGAGTGGAAACATAGGACTTTAAATTTTCTTTTTTCTTTCCGGATCACGTGCACGCTAATGTCGATATTTATTCTCGTTGAACACAAATTAGTGTAACCGTCTTTTTTTCTTAAAAAAAATAGAACAATAACAAAAGTAAAAAAAAAAAATCTGTTAAAGTGTTTAAAATCTCGAACGCTCCGTGATGTCAAAAACACTTCATGCACCTGCCCCCACCCTCCAAGTTGCTAGTGTTGAGCCATCAATACTCTGAACACAACTCACACATTAAAAAAAAAAAACTTTTATCTGCATTTCAACACTTTCAATTTCTTTCGTACATTAAATAGCAACATATTTGACTTCGGTGCTACCTGTAAATGGAACAATACACTTCCAACCTACAACCTTGGTTCCTGTCAGCCATGTTTTTATAAGAGTATACAAAAGATTTTAGTTAACTACTTGAAAATATAAAAAAAACAATATATATATATATATATATATATTACATATATGCATGTATAAATATATATATATATAATATATATATATATGTATAAATATATATAAATATATACATATATGCATATATATACACATATATATGTATGTATAAATATATATGTATATAAATATATACATATATGCATATATATATATACACATATATATATATATATGTATGTATGTATGTATATATATATATATATAAATATATACATATATGCATATATATACACATATATATATATATGTATATATATATATATAAATATATATAAATATATACATATATGCATATATATACACACATATATATATATATATATATATATATATATATATATATATATATATATATATATATATATATATATATATATATGCGGAGGGAGGAGAAGGAGGAAACAGAAAAGAAGTTGCTTCCAATTTGAAAGTTAAAGAGAAAAAAGTGAAAAAGTCTAATTGTATTCTTAACAAAGAATATCAAAGTGAAATATAGAAGAGAGAATACGGAAAGGGTTTTGAAAGAAAGAATAAAAAAATAAACAAAAAAATTATGCAACCGTAACAATAAAATGGCAGATCTTTTAATGCCAGCTATAATACAAATTTTGTTACTACTCTACTGCAAACCCTAATCTTGACACCCCAACTAAAAGAAGAATGTAATGCCTGGGAACAGTATCTCAGGAGAACAGAACAGATCCTGCGCTATAAGGAGGAAATAATTCCTGAGAGCCGGTAATGCCATGTACAAAGCTGTTCTGTTTAGAGAATTCATATTATCCATTCTGGTATGGATAGTCTTCTAGTATATATATATATATATATATATATATATATATATATATATATATATATATATATATATATATATATATATATATATAGTAAACAACGTTTCACATCAGAGTCTCATGCATGTCTTAACAAAGATAACGAAGACTAAAGGTGCATCTCCCACAGTAAATTAATGCACCACCAGATATCAACCTGGAAATTTCTATGACTTGGCATAGCATATACAGCGCCTAGCCTTCCCAAATGGTCACCCATCCGGTACTAGCCAAGTTCAACGTTGCTTAATTTCGGTGATCTGGCAAGAACTGGTGTGTCGTGATTGTGCTGTATAATCTGTCATCTGCACCGACAAAGGTTAGCAGTAATATAAAAAAAATGTGACTGATTTAACACAAAACCTTCACCACTATAAGCAAATCATCTGTTTGGATTTCCGAGCAACTTATTTGTTGTGATGGAAGCTCATATATCGAAATCGACGGGAGAGTCTATCATATATATATATATATATATATATATATATATATATATATATATATATATATATATATATATATATATATATTCGCAAAATCAAGACAAAATATTAAATGAGAACATCATATTGTGCATTTTCTTATGCATTTCAATTGTTTCATAACTATTTTGGACAAATTTAAATATTATATCATTCAAAAATATTCTCAAAATAGCTACTCTTCAGACAGCAGAATACATTTGTTATATATATATATGAATATATTCATAATCCTTATTTTAAGGGATCAAGCAGTTATACCATTCTTCCATTCTTATATTCTTTTATTTTTGCCTTCGATTTGAGTAATTGTCTCACTTTCAAATTTCTACTTTTTTATGATACTTCAAGAATTCCCTATTTTTATATTAATTTAATCTTTTGTATTTTTTCTATAAATCTTTATAATTATTTTTTCCCTCCCAATTTATTTATTTTATTGACTTATTTCCCAAATACTAATCTACACCTTCAAATCCTAGTTTCTATTTATATGTTCCACTATTCTTTTCTTAATCTGCCATAGTTTCATATAAATTTTATTTACATGTTACAGATGTTCTTCTTAAGAAAGAACGATAACTAATTGGTTTATTTAAATAATATTAATTAAAATTTATCTTCATCCCACATCGGTTATGTAATAATTTAAATTTTAAATTTATCTTTTCAATTCTTATCATTATCTAAGTATTTTATTTTTATTTTTTATCTTTACTATTAATTATTATTCATAATACAATTCCTTTCTTAGGGAGATAACATTATTTTGCCAGTATTTATCTAATTATCATTTTATCGAAATTTTCTTATTTTTATATTTTGAATTTAGCATTTATTTATTTCCTTTGCTTAATTTTAAACTTATAGTTCTAACATTATCCTCTTTATACTAGCTTCAATTTCTCACTTAATTTTCTTCAACTTTATATTTTGATTTAATCTATTTTAATTCATCATAATCTGTTTGTCTCCATGTCTTGCAGTTACTTAATGTTTGACTTTTTCCTTCTTGTGTTATTGAAATTATTCGGGTGTTATCTTATTACCAATGCCGATTATTAAATTTAAATCTACTTCAATTTCCCTTATTTAAGTTATAATTAGTTTAGTTTCTATATATTAAGTTGATGATCGATTAATATTAAATTTAACATTCTCTTACCACATTTACATTTTACTCTCAACATATTCCTTTAATTATTTTTAATGTTATTTTAATCTGATTTTAGGCGTGATAATAGGAATATATTTCTATGCAGACAGCTTTGTATAACATCTAACTTTTTGTTTAAAATTTCCTCTTTAGAATCCACTACATCCAAATAAATAGATTACATCTTTTTGATTTACTCGGTTTGTATTTTTTAGCTTCATCTACTACTGTCCATTTGAATTCAAATTCTATTTTATTCTCATGTAGTTCCCTAACCCATTCACCTAATGCAGTTGTGTTCCTTTTCTTATTTTTAATAATTATTTTTGTAAAAAGCAATCGAAAAAAAAAGAAAGAATATAAGAATTGTATAGAGGCGAGTCCAACTGCTTGATCTCTTAAAATAGGTATTATGAATATATTCATATAAGTATAACAAATGTATTTTGCTGTCTGAAGAGTAGCTATTTTTTTAATACTTTAAAATGATAATATTTAAATTTGCCCAAATAATTATGAAACAATTGTAATGCATAAGAAAATACACTATAGGATGTTCTTATTTTATATTTTGTTGTCTTGATTTTGTGAAAATATTATATGAATGCTTGATTATGAAAACTAATAATCATGAAGCTTAATTGAGTCAATTAAATTTTGACTTTGATTTTATTATTACTGGAATTTTAATATATTAAAGTTTTGGTTAAAATATATTAATAAGATATATATATTGATTCAGCCACTGAATATATATATGTTGATTCAGCCACTTTGATGAGCCGTAGACGACGAAACATGTGTCAGTTGATAATTATATTTAGAAAAATATATATGCCACTCCACATTTGGGAGTACCAAATTGTTAAAAGGGAAAATTATTCTTTTATATATATATATATATATATATATATATATATATATATATATATATATATATATATATATTACATTGTACCTAATATATAGTAATGATTAGGGCTGTGACAACAGCATATTCTTTTCATTGTTTTGACTTTTGAGTACATATCTGTTAATATCTTATATGTTTTTATATAGAGTGATGTAGTTCTCGGTTGAATGACTGTGTTATTCTGTTATCACAACCCTAGTAATGATTTCAAAAGTTAAAATTATATGTATGACTTGGATGCCATCAGTTAGAATCGAAACTAAAGCATTTAGCATTACAGCCTTGGTCGCTACTATTTGAGTTATCGACAGATAGATAAGAAAGATTAGAAATAAAGCGACTTAGAGCTATGAATGTATATTTGCGCATGTGCAGAAGTAACAGGTATACTTGATTTATTCTGCCATGGTCAACTAGATTTTTTTCAATTTTGCCCTTTTATCAGCTATTCTTATTAACTAAAAACCAAATCGATATTATTTCACAAGTTCAAATTCCTTGTATATCAAGTTTCAAGATTGTAAACTAAAAGATAGAGAGAAGAGTTTGATAGCGACCGTTCTGTGCACACGCAGATAAGGACATTATATATATATATAATCTAGTTGACCATATATATATATATATATATATATATATATATATATATATATATATATATAGATAGATAGATAGATAGATAGATAGATAGATAGATAGATATGCATAAATACATGAATGTGTGCTAGGACTTTTTCATCCTAAATGTAACACAATTATTCACAATATAGAAACTATGCATAAATAGATTTGAGCATAATAGTTCAATAAAACCAATCATCAAATAAAATAGAAATATAAAAAATGAATAATTAATCAATGAACGTTCGTTTTTCAAAGGAAAATACTAATTAGTTAATCTTTATAAAGTCACTTGCATATTAATGACTAGAGTATATTAAGAAGTACGTTTTAATAATTTTAAGTAGAAAAAGTAGGCTCTAAGTATCAATGGTTCATCTGTTTTCACCTGGAAAAAAGGACTGCTAAGAGGTAAAAATTGAAAAATTGGGATGTGAGAGGCCACCAAATTTTACCTGTGTTCAACTGTTTCATGACTGCGCATACGTGATCGTGAAATATGACTGCTTCCTTATGTTAAGTATGAGTTGGTTTGAAAACACTTTTTGAAAGCCATGTCAAGCTGGTGTAATGATTATCGCACTTGATCCATTGTCTTTCTGTTTTGGTTTCGATCTCAGCTCAAGTTTTTTTTATTTACTTACAAGAAGTGAACCGTTTAGAAAAAAACATAATACTCGCATGCATGCGTTTCAGTTTCTGTTCGAATTTTTTTTTTTCATTTTATTTTAAAAATTTAAAGTTATGTTTAATACCAATAAATAAGAATTCTGCATTAATTGAAATATAATATTTAAGCATATTTTACGATCCAGTAACGTCGGGTATATCTCCTAGTATATCTATAAATATGAGAATGCATGTATGTGAGAACACTTCTCAACCTATATACTCAATGAACTTTTGCCTTGACTTGAAATTTGGTATATAGGATATTCAGACAAGTGGAAAACTTTTTAATCTTTTTTCATCCGGAAAAAAATTACTGTTAAAGGATCAGAATTGAAAAATTGGTACGTGAAAGTCATCGGATAGATATCCATTTGTTTCATGAATGCGCATGTGTGAATGGCTCACATTACAGACTACTGATGTTAAGAATAAGTATGATTTGGAAACATCTTTTAAAGATCATATCAACCTAGTCTAATGGTTACTGTACTTGACTCATTGTCTTAAGGTTTTGGTTTCGATCTCAGCTTAAGTATTCTTTTTTACTTACAAGAAGTGAACGAATTAGAAAAAAAAAACATAATACTTGCATGCACATGTCTCAATTTCTGTATAAAATTAAAATATAATATTTATGCATATTTTACGACAGGGTATATATATATATATATATATATATTTAAATAAAGTACTAGGCGGAAGTTTCTCGAGAGCTCTTTCGGCTATCATCTCGTCAGGAGTAAATCGATAGCAATCTAAATAATATTGTAACGAAAATAAAGAGTTCTATTCGGGAACTTATTAAATGTGCCAAACGTACGGGGACATTAATTAAATTTATTTACGTTTAAAAACGATTAAAATATTGGCACAACGAGGGAGTAAATAAAAAAAAAAAAAAGCGGGAGAAAAAATTCAAAGTTCCCCAAAGAGAAACAATGCGTTTGATGTTTCTTTTTGCCGGCACAAAGAAGGTTGACACACCGCGATAGAGACGGCCTCCAAAATCTTTAAATGGTTTTTGGAATCCGCTCTATGTAGCACCTTGAACCAATCTATTTTATATCTATCGGCACAGCACGGGTTGTCAACCAAATGCTGGCCAATAGCAGAGTCCAAGGCTGCAGAAGGAGGGAGACCACCAGACCCCATCCTCCCTTGTTTGATCTTCGATGGAACATGCTGGTTTATACGAGTCAAAAGGTGCAAGGATGTTCGCC
Source organism: Euprymna scolopes (assembly GCF_053919585.1). Lineage (NCBI taxonomy): Eukaryota > Metazoa > Mollusca > Cephalopoda > Sepiida > Sepiolidae > Euprymna > Euprymna scolopes. Next base: position 71,318,941 of record NC_136499.1, on the reverse strand, counting down.
CAACATAACCAGCATCGCACTGGCATCTAAACTGATATACAATATTACTATTTTGGATGTAAGGCAAACTATCCTTGCGGAAAAACGGAAAAGCAGGTCTCGTAGTATATACCAAACGCAAGGACACCGAATTGAAGCAGTCGTAAATACTTCTTCGAATCTGTTTGGAAATTCTATTACTCCCCTCCCCAATCCATGGTAATTTCAAATAAACCGGGCATTTCAAGGGTCCAAACTTTTTAGGGGATTTAAAATCCGCAACCTTTTTGAAAATACAGTCATCAATAAAGTCAACAGGATAACACATTTAATAAGTTCCCCAATAGAACTCTTTATTTTCATTACAATATTATTTAGATTGCTATCGATTTACTCCTGACGAGATGATAGCCGAAAGAGCTCTCGAGAAACTTCCGCCTAGTACTTTATTTAAAACTATATACAAATTCTGTACCTCTAAATATTTATTTATATATATATATATATATATATATATATATATATATATATATATATATATATATATACACACACACACACAAGGTGATTCAAGGTAAATGGATGTGTTTAGAACGTTATATTCAAATGTTTGTAAACAGTTTCCTTCCTGAGCATTGCAGACGAGGAATCAATAGGGCATCTATGTGGTCTCAACAAGATGGGGCCACTGCACATACAGCAAGAGCATCCATGACTGCTGTTCGAGCTGCATTCCCTAATCGTGTTATTTCTGTTTTTATTGAAATATTCACGGTTTTGTTTTTCTTAAAAATATCCGTTTCCTGTGACTCACCATACATATATATATATATATATATATTTGTTTACTGTTTTTGGGGGAAAGAATTCCAACAAAGTGCTCGATTACAAAGAAAAACTTTTTCGATATAAGAGCTTAATATTTATTTATTTAATTGTACAGAAGTTCAGAAAAACATTGGTACTGTCGGTTTCAAGCCCAACATAAAGGGGGCCAGTTAATGGTAAAACGTAAATGATGTTAGGCTCTCGTCAGCCATGTTGTTTCTGTCTGAGGAAAAAAATTTCAGCTCCGCATTTATTTTTTTATAATGAAGTTTATTTTTTTTATTTAACTATAGCTTATTCCTATCTCTGCATATTTTATTTTATTCTAATATGAATTTTCTAATTTTTTAATTTTTTATTTAATGCATTTTAGTAAATATGTACTGTTCTGTTTTTGCATGGTTCCCGGTCTGCCTTCTGTTAATTTTTTAGTTGGTGTAAGGGAGGTAATTAATTTATCTTATTAATTTTCCTCCTTTGTTTCAGTTAAGGGGAGATAATCCATGTTTCAGTTAGTCCAAGGGAGGTAATTAATCCATCTTATTTTTTTTTTAACCTTTTTTATTTTATTTTGAATAGTTGAGGGAAATATGCAGGCTATGTCTTTTATATATGTGTATTGTATTTTTAAGGTAGCCATAATTTTCTTCATTTTTATACTTAAAATTTATACTTACAATTGTCTAAATGTCCATTTTCACTTTACTAATTTATGCACATGTAAAATCTCTGTTTAAACGTCCCTTTCGTCATGCCTATGTATATTTCTGATGTGTGAGTGTCGCTTCATACACGAGGGATTTCACCCTGCATTTTCCCTCTAATGGGCAATCTTCCTTGGATCTACAAGAGCAGTCCGCAATTTCATTTTTATTGCATTCCTTTGCGATGATCTTTTTTATTGATGGAGTGGTAGAATAGCTGACCTTAATCGTGTTTCTGTTGAATAGTTTGTGCAGGGAAATTTCTATCTAGCAGTTTCAGGAATAGGTATCCCACTCGTGTTTTTATGTAGGGAAAATGGGGGTGAGAACCAAATGATGTTCCACCTCCTGTTGTGCCTGTCTTTTGTTAGCCGATGTTGGGTTGGCTTGTATTTAATGCTTTCCGTGAATCCGTTTTTTGGAGCGGTTCACTGTAATATCGATATATATAAGCTTAGAAAAGATCTAACCAAAACATTTCATGAACTAGGTTTTAAAATAACAATTAGCACCAACCTACATGAAGTAGACTTCCTAGACACAACTCTAAATCTAAATAACAAGACACATAGACCCTTCCACAAACCCAATGAGGCATTTAGGCACATAAACAAAGGACCCTGTCACCCCCCCTACAGTTTTCAAAAACATGGTTGCCAATATCAGCAAAAGAATCTCCACGCTCTCATCAAATGCAGACATCTTCAACCAAGCAGCTCCATATTACAATTAAATATATATATATATATATATATATATATATATGTAAAGTATGAAAATATCTTTGAAGTAGTCTTTTGATAAAGATGATGATTAGTTCAGTACATGAGCATCATTTTATCTCTCGTTTTTACTACTATTCCATAGAGTCTCTTTCCCTCAGAAACTTGAATGCATATTTTATACATCCCATTTCTAAATTTAATTCCACAAATTTGTTTCACCTATGCAATGTCAGGGCTTCAAATATTTGTGCCAGCAGCATTCACTCTTAGTAGGTTTAACCGGCTTCCTCCAAAGCGGAAAGTTTCTAGGAAGCATGCCGTTTAAACTTGAACTATTCATGTTTAAAAAAGATATGTGAAAGAAAAGTTGAGAATAATAACAAGAAAATGGCATACTTAGTGAAATTATGTATAAATAATCAGGTGTAGTTAGTTGCTAATCACCCCCCTCACCACCACAAAAAAGTTGACATAATTTCATGTTCTTTCTTTGTATTTTTTTTCTGGCGTTTTTGTTTTGTAAAAGAACAAAGATAGAAAACGTTTAAAGGCAAATTTCGTTTTTGTTGCAAGCTATCCAACCTGTAGCTAGTCCCTATAAACGAGCCAATTTATTTGAAGATAATTAGCTTTTCATTAGGAAGCTCGAGGCTATTTCTTTTGATATTTTAATCAACTTTGTGGAGAGGAAATAATCAAAACAATGAAAGAATCAATCACTATTGGCTTGAGGCCATAGTAGAGGCTTCCAAAAAAATATAGGTTGCAGCCAATTCAGAAAATATAATGTGGTCAAATTTAGAAATAATAAAAAGACAGAAACAAAAATAAGTTTTGCTCTGTCCGGTTTTTGACACAGAGTTTGATTTTTTCAATCATTTTCTAATATTAGTTTGTTTTACTTTATTTGTTATTAGTTTGGTCTGGCTATAATTTTCCTGATGTAGGTTTACTTTATCTATTCTATTTATATAATATTCTGCTTGTTCCTTACTTAGTTCGTACGTTACACTTTGAAAAAATATTAAATACAATTTTTCAAGCCAAACTGCTTCAAAAAAGGAGAAATTTGCAAAATTTGGCTTTAAGAAAGCCAATCTGGCAACCCTGAAAAAAATATGAGAGTACTCTCCTTTTGATGTAGTCTCCTTTTCGAATATCATTATAATAACATTTAATCATTGGCGTGAGGAAATATTTCATAGTAATTTCTTACATGCGGCGGTTCTTCACCGACGAAAGAAGTCAGTGAAATGTTACATGAAAAGAGAACATTCAAAAGAAACAGGGAAAAAAGAACTGTGTGTTAAGAGGTGCTGGACTGAAGGAGTAAATTAAATATTGTTCCTTTCAGTGTAATCTTATTAGTTGTATTAAATTATGTTGCACCAGATTATTTTCTGAGTATTTATCAGTACTTATTAATTCATATCATTTTTTTTTTTTTACAAAGAGGTTACCACATATCAAGGCCTGGAGGCGACTCGAGGATAAGGGTTAATGTGTGAATTGTAATCATTGGGACAGTAGTGTAGTAATCATTTGTGGTGGAAATTTAGTATAATTAGATTATTTACGAGGACGGTTCGATAAAAACTTATTTATGTTGGAATTGAAGACAACAATATTGTAGTCAGTTGGAAAGCAAATCAGCGAATTCTATATTTAAAATACAATTGAGATTATTTTCATAGAAATGTTAATAAACTCATTCATATCTGCTGCATGTTGTTAGTTATTTTGTCCCCAAAATTAATTTTTTGCCCTATCCAGAAAAACATCAGCTTCATGAAAACATATTTGTTGATTAAATATATTTCTCATTCCATCGAATTTCCAAGGGTCCTGCTAGTCATTTACTAATATAACTTGATTTGTTTACCATTTTCTAAGATTAGTTTAGATTTTTTTTTTAACATAGTTAATGTAATTTATGCATTGAGTTTTGAAGATTGATTTCATTTTGAAATGTTTCTTTTGTAAAATTGGTTATTAGTTTGTTTATACTTACTATAGTTAAAAAGAAAAAGGTCAAGAAAACACCGATATTGAAAAAAAAATAAAAAAGGAAAAGGGGCGTCGTGTCAACTTCCAGATATTCAGCTTTGTCAACAGATGAATCCATCAAACCGAACTACAATAAAAACGGAGATGACAGTTTTATTCATTGCTAAGAGCTGTCTGCTGCCTCAGAGAAATAAATTTATCTAAAAATGCCAGGACTTGGCTATTTTTGCTTCGGTAGATAAAACAAACACAGTTACATCCCCTTGGGTGATTATTCAAGCTACAATATTTGGCGATTCCTTTTAAAATCATGAGTGCCGCCAAAATATGGTAACTACCAAGTTCAGATCGATTGAAAAGTTTGTTCACTTACGTATAGACGATGGACAAATACAAATATTACTTTTTACAGACATCACTCTCTCTCTCTCTTTCTCTCTAAGTGACCTTGTCTGTCTGTTTGTCTTTTTTATCTTATAAACGGTCTCTAGCAAACTAGTCTGTCAATCTATAAATTTGAAATTTGATACACAGAGGATTTGAACAAATGGAACAAATTCGATTTGGTTTTTAGCCAGTAAAAATAGCTGCCAAAAGGTCAAAATTGAAAAAAAATTGGAACTTGGCAGGCATAAGTCTACTAAACGTTTATCTTCTACACATACGTAAATATACATTTATATGTATATGTAAAAAGTTCATCTTTAAGGTTCTGATATCCATCTCTTGTTAGTTCAAATGGTAACTAATAAGGCTAATATCATATTCTGTTTTTAACTTTTGAAATCATTATTATATATTGGGTAGAATATAGTAATCAATAGAAAATTAGCTTTATAATAATAAATACGAAATCTACATGAATTAAAATATCATATTTAAGCATATTTTATGGCTGGGCTACGTCGAGTGGCCTACTAGTATATATATATATATATATATATATATATATATATATATATATATATATATATATATATATATACGGTTCGTAAAAAGTTCCAATACCATAAGTATATTTATATAACACTGATATTATTATAGTGGTTGCATGGTATGTCTTACACAGGTTTCATTGAATGGTATAGATTGATCAAACAACTCATCAGAGACCCATATAAATCCATAAGAAAATTTTCTTATAGATTTATATGTGTTTCGAATAAATTGTTTGGTCAATACCAGTAATGAAACATGTGTACCACCACGAGGTAATCTCGTCATCATCAGACAAAGCCAAACTCTTTGCCAAGAACTTTGCAGCTAATTCTACCCTTTGCTACCAAGGCTGCCAACCCCCAATATTTCCTCCTGTATCTGAAAACACACTACATAATACACAAATATCTGTACGTGATGTTGCCAAGCTAATCAAAAACATTGATTCCAGTAAAGCAACCGGCCCTGACGGTATTCCAATTATAGTACTCAAAAAACTTTAACCTGAACTAGCGACCATACTTACAAAACTGTTTAAACGTTGTCTTAAGGAGAATTGCTTCCCATCTCCCTGGAAAATCTCATCAGTATGCCCTGTATTTAAGAATTCAGGTTATCTCTTATACCCCTCTCAGTACAGGCCAATAAGTCTCCTGTGCGTCATGAGTAAGTTGCAGGAATCTGTGTTAAATAGAGAAGTAATCAACCATCTCAGCAAAAATAACCTTCTTAGCGACACACAATATGGTTTCTGTTCTGCTAGATCTACAACAGATGTGCTTACAGTTATAACTCATAGGATTAGTGAATCTCTCAACAGAGGCAACCTTTCTAGGGCAATTGCTCTTGACATATCAAAGGCCTTTGATAGGGTATGGCACGAAGGTTTATTTCACAACCCCCAGCTATAGTATAGCTGGAAATATCTTCTCAATTATTAAATCATTTCTCTCTGATAGGTTCATAAGAGTAGTAGTTGATGGACAAAAATCAGAAGCTCACAGTAGTAATGCTGGAGTCCCTCAGGGGTCCATCCTGGGCCCAACTCTTTTCCTGATTTACATTAATGATCTTCCAAATCACATACATCATTCATAGACATTTATGCTGATGACACTACCATCTACAGTAGCACATTCTTTCCGATTCTCTCTTCTCTGATCTTGAGCATGTGGTACAATGGGGAAAGGAGTGGCTGGTTACTTTAAATGCATCTAAAACTAAGCTTCTATCTTTACATCATCAACGTTCTGATCCCCATCTGGCATCAATTGAAATGAATGGCCCTCGTCTTGGGGAAGCCTCAAGCTTCTGGGCTTGAACTTTACTCCTGATCTGAAATGGAACACGTACATCAAATCTGTTGCCAAGGCCGCTGGAAAAATGGTGGGATCCTTCTATTGATCCAGTAGATATCTCACTGCTGATGCAATTCTCTATCTATATAAGAGCCAGGTACGTCCAAGGATGGAGTACTGTTGCCACATCTGGGCAGGAGCTGCTAGAAAGGACTTGTCCTGTCTTGATAGAGTTCAAAATAGACTTCTTTGCCTCGTAGGAGATGTCATTTTCTCTTCTTTGCAACCGCTATCTCACAGAAGAGATGTTGAGTTTGTCTCTGCTTTATCGTTATTTTCATGGCAAGTGCTCGACTGAGCTTCAATCTATAATCCCCCCTCGCCAAACTTTCACAAGAAACACTCGTCTAGTTGAAAACACTACCAATAATTCCCCCAACACTTTATCTGTGCCTGAACCTAAACGTAGATTCCATGAACAAAGCTTCTTTCTTAGAACTGCATGCCTGTAGAACTGTCTTCCATTTTCCTGCTTTCCAGCTGACTACAATATGGTTGTCTTCAAGTCCAACGTAAACAAGTTCTTGATGAGCCGTTCCACTTAACTTAACAAATTTACCGAATTTCCATTACTAACGATTACTATATTGTCCAATTGACTACTGTATACTCTTAACCCTTATCCTCGAGTGGTCTCTGGGCCTTAATAAGTGGTTATGCCTATGTAAAAGAAAAACACCACTAAAAATAATATGATTCTGTTTGCAGACCAAGCTTATCCTGATATGTACTCAATGTGACCTGTGTCAAAATTTATTCTAGTTAACTTAAACACTACTAATGTAGACAATCAGCCAGCCAGCGACATTCATCCTAGACAGGTTGAACTGGCTTTCTCTGAAGAAAGAAGATTTAACAGAATATCAAATACACAAGCAGTTCTTAGTCTCATGTATATTCTCAGGGGAGATGACAGGGCTTTTCAGTTCTTGTAGGGAGGTGTCAAAATCCCCCACACATACAGTGTCTGGTATTCCCAAATAGTCACCCATCTGATACTGACTAGGCTCAACATTCCTTAACTTTCATGATCTGATAAGAACTAGTGTATCAACGTGATTATATCACTACTGCTGTACTGGCTTGATTATGTTGCTGCTGCTACTGAGGTAGGGTTCGTAATATGCAGCAAAAATAATTCAGTCAATAAAATCACTATGCTGTTTGTTTTTTGTTTTTTTCTTTATTCTGATTGATTCTATCAATATTGCACACACTATTTAAGTGGCATAAAGACATTTTACTTCTATGACTCTTTCTTTGCCTAGCTTCATCTCACCAGAACTACAAATGAATAGCCAGACTGGGCTTAATCAATTTAAACATGTCACTAATCTTGTTAGTACTTCTCCTCCTCAACAACTAAATGATACTTCTTAAAAACGAATGCCATATCGAGGGCTTGAACTCAGAAACACCTTGATAATAACCCAAATCCTAGAAGAGAATCTTATTTACAAGTTGACTGTCTAAACTGATTCGTTTTTGGAATCATTTTGGTGATAATTAAATCTGATCGCTATTCGTTGTCTTTAGATATGAACTTTAACCTTAGGCAGCTGTCGCTTTGGTTCCGTAGACAAGATTAACATGAATGGACATTTCAAGTATTTAAATACAGATGCTCGCAGCAATATGATACGAACTGTCACCTATCAGTGTCTGTCCCTCTCTCACTCTCAATAATTCTAGTTCTCCCCACCCCTTTCTGTCTCTATCTGTCCCTGTCTGTATCTGTCTCTCTCTCCTGGGACGTTTTCAAAATCAGATTTGAGAATCTTTTTTAAAGAAAGATATTTTCAGCGTTGATATTAGCAAGAGAGTTCAAATTATTGTGATAGGCTGATACTTCATAGAAGGTAAACAAATATATATATATGTATGTGTGTGTGTGTGTGTGTGTGTGTGTGTGTGTGTGTGTGTACATATTTTTTAGCAGGCCGCCCAGCGTTGCCTGGTCACAATATATGCATAAATATTATATTTTAATTCATGCATAGTTCTTATTTATTGTTATAGAGCTAATTCTCCATTGATAATGATCCAATATATAGTAATGATTTCAAAGGTTACAAAAAATATGACTTGGGTACCATCCGCTAGAATCAAAACCAGAGTGTTTAGTCGTTATTTATCTCTCTGGCGTCATTACCGAGCTATGGACAGATAGATACAAAAGGTTCAAAATTAAGCGACTTTGAACTATGAATCTATGAGTTTAATTTTGCAAAGGCGCAAAAGAAACAGCAGGCTTAATGTTTTATTCAACTTACCATGTCAAGGTCAATTGTTTGTTTTCAATTTCTGACTCCTTAGCAGCATTTTTGCCAGCTAAAAACCAAATCAAAAGTGTGCTACAGGTCTAAATATATATCATACATCAAATATCTATATATTACATTTCAACTGTAGATCAAATATTCAGAAAGAAGTTTGGTAGAGACTTTTCACACACACACCGACATGGTCACATTTATACATATATATGATGGGCTCTCCTGTCGATTTCAACATATGAGCTTCCGCCACAACAACTAAGTAACTCGGAAATCTACACAGATGATTTGTTTATTGTGGTGAAGGCTTTGTGTAGAACCAACCATACATTTTGGTATTGCTGCTAACCTTTGTCAGTGCAGATGACTGCCACAAGACAGAGTATATAGTAGATCGCAGGTTTTTACACCAGAGTTTCCTTCTCCTAGATGTCTTAACGAAGACTGAGGATGCATCTCTCCCAGTGAGTTAATGCGCCCCCAGATACCAACCTGAAAATTTCTATGACTCGGCACATTACATACAGTGCCTAGCCTTTCCAAATGGGTACTCATCTGGTACCGACCAGGCTCAACGTTGCTTAACTATGGTGATCTGGTGATAATTGGTGTGTCAACGTGATTGTGCTGCAAATACGGCACAAATATATATTATATATATGTATATCTATTATATAAAGCTGAACGTCTGTGTGTGTGTGTGTGTGTGTGTGTGTCTGGTCACGAATAGGCTCCTATATGGTTGACTATCTTAAAAAACTGATTACATATAATGATAGAAGATGTATCGAGACACAGGAATGAGTATGTTTGATCTGGCAGAACGGTGGTTCATAAAAATTGTGGGGTCTGCGTTCGCACCTGGCCCACAAAATATGGAAATAAAAAATGAAAAAAAAGAAAAAAACGTTTACAAGGGTTTATTATATAGATGTTCATAAGAATAATTTGATAAGTATGTTTCAACTTAAATAGGGATGGTATAATAAAATTGTGGGATCTGCGTTCGCACCTGTACTCCATGGAAATATGGCGCAAACTTTAACAAAGACTTTTCATATCTATTTGCGTAAGTATACTTTGATAATTAAGTTTCAGTTTGAAGAAATATGGTATAATAAAATTATTGGGTGTTCGTTCGCGCCTGACCTCCATAGAATGTAAATATGTCACAAAGTTTAACAAGGTTTTTTAAAAGGGGGTGAGGGTCCATAATAACACCTTAACTTTTATCTTAATTCACGTTAGCTTTTATTTATTTTTTTGAGTTGAATCATATTGTGTCGAATAAATTCACGTTCTTATTAAAGTGAAAACCAAAAAAAAAGTCAGAACTTTAGACAATTCTCAACACAAATTTTGCATAACTCTGTTTTTTTTTCCTTCTCCACTTGCACGTGGTACTCTTTCGAAAATAGATAAATAGATAAATAATACAAAATAAGAACGTTACTTGTTATTGTGTCAAAAGAAAGAAAAATTCTGCTCACGTGATTACTTGTCTTTTTAAAAACATTTACATAACCATTTTATTTTTATTTATATATCTGTTTAACCTTTTTTTTTGTAAGTGTACTAGACGGAATTCAGTTGATTACAACCCTTTCTGCATGTTCTTTACATTACAATAGTACAACCCTGAATCCGACGGCGCAATACTACACCGTTCAATACTGTAAAACTGAAACGAAGCTGTTCTGCTTGAAAAGGGCGCCATTTTCTTCTTATTCATATTTATATCGATTCTTTTCTTCTTATTCATATTTGTATCGATTCTTTGCTTAAAAAAACTAAAGTAATTACGTGTTTACTTTTTTAATATCCCATTTTGCTGTTTCGGATTATTTTACTAAAGTAAGTAAAGCTTCATTATTTTTCAAAACTGTTTTTTTTTCTTTGTTTTTCGATATTCAGAAAAGCCAACAAACGACTACCCCAAAAAATAAAAAAGTAAAAGTATATAGATGAATATATGTACACATATATATATATATATGTATATATCAATATATGTATGTATGTATGTATGTATGTATGTATGTATGTATTAATCATGTTGACACACCGGTTCTCATCAAATCACCAAAGTTAAGTAACATTGAGCCTGGCTAGTACCAGATGGGTGACCATTTGGGAATTTTAGGCGCTGTATGTGCTCTCCGCTTATCTCGGTATTATTTTGACTCGTCCTGAACCTCCACTTGCCATTGGTATTTAACAACGCTGACCTAGATGTGGTCGGAGAGTGTGCAACTTTTGCCACAAAAATTACACATACAGGCACACCTACAGTGGGTATTCATAGCCTGTCAAAACTGAAGAAAACTACCATGTAAGTAACCTGGTCTGTGTGTCTATTTGAAGAACGGTCTCGTCAATTTTGGGGCAACAGACCTGAATTTTGATATACAGAGGAGGGGGTCCTTAAGTCATGCACCATTTATATAGAGTAATGAAACATTGTTTATATGTATCAGTTACTATAACTTTCAAATTTAATTATATCAATGTTTTTTAGTTATGATTAGCTTGAAAAAAAAACAAAACAATTATTTCAATTTTCAGATATGCCCTTAACAATTGACAAGCGAGTTAAGCTAGTGTTCATGTCTGGTGCTGATAGCGCTAATAATCGATTTGTTGCTGAGAAAGTTAATCGAATTTATTCTGATCGTGAGCTCATCTTTCAAATGAACATCGACTGGAATTATGCATCAACGCAAATGGCAAGCATTTTGAGCATTTGCGATTGTAGCAGCATGTTCATTCATTTAACCTGGTTTTAATAAAAATAGCGTTTATTATTACCAGAATTATTTTAAATGCTTTGAAGTGCGACTTATGTATTGGGGGATTACACCTGTGGAAGAAATTCAAATTGCATTTTAGCCGGAAAAATAGTTACTAAGTGGCCAAAATTGAAATATTTGAACTTAGCAGGTGTAAGTTGATTAAATGTACTATTTATACATTTATACTTTTTACAAGATTATTTTTTAAGTTTTATATATGTACTAGCCTGAGTGCCCGGCGTTGCCTGGATGTTTGGAGGTGTGTGCTGAGCAAAAAAAAAAAAAAAAAAACGAAAAGAAAAAAAGTGGCTTGAACCACAAAAGAGGAAAAGAACGTCATAAAAAAACACAACAAAAAAACAAAAACAAAAACGTGACGTCTTTGCAGTTGCATCCATCGTCAAACCGGAAGTGGCGAAGGTTTAAGTTAAGGTTAGTCAATCGAAAAGAGAGTACGACTTTCGAAAATATCGTCGAAAAAAGCGACCCCTCCTTGTAGAAATGTGCCCAGTTAAGGGTGAAGGAGTTAATGTTTTTAGCCAATTTTTCAATATTTGTCGTCCAATGGGTCGGGCTTCAAAACGATACTGATCTCGTGAAAACCCGTCCCCTCTATCGAAAGTTTTAGGCAGACATACATACATGCATACAGACATACATACATTTAAACAGACAAGTGACATTTATATTAAGATGAACTTCGTTCAGATCATAACGAATGATGCTGAAAAGCAATGTTTTGGTTTCTAGTCTACCTGATAGTATCCAACATTTGAAATCATTACTGTATATTAGGTACAATATAATAATCAATAGAGTATTGGTTCTATAATAATAAATAGGAAATCTGCATAAATTAAAATATCATATTTAAGTGGATTTTACAACAAGCAACGCCAGACGGCCTGCTAGTATATATATATGGACAAACATTATTAAACAACAAACATACTAAAGACATTTATTTGAAAGTTATAAGTTTCTAGTTGTTAAAATAATCAACCAAGACTAATGCTGATGATGATGTGGATAATGCTATCGAAAGTATTCCCAAAAATGAAATAAAAATGAAACAATAAATCTACGGAAAATACTAAATTGGAAAACTGAAAAGTAAAAAAAGAAAAGAAAAGAAAAACGTCTTATCAAGTAAAAACATTTCATGTTGTGTAATAATGTTTGTCTTGATGAAAATATGCTGTCGAAACACACACACACACACACACACACACACACTATATATATATATATATATATATATATATATATATATATATATATATATATATATATATATATATCAGAATTGTTTTAAATGCTTTGATGTGCAACTTATGTATAGGGGATTCGGACCTATGGAAGAAATTCGATTTGGTTTTCAGCTGGTAAAAATAGCTGCTAAGGGGTGAGATATATATATATATATATATATATATATATATATATATATATATATACACTAGTAGGTCACCCGGCATTTCCTGGTCGTAAGATACACTTAAATCTGATATTTTAACTCAATCAGATTATGTATTTATTTTTATAGAGACAATTCTCGATTATTATATTGAATCTAATATATAGTAATTTGAGCAAAACTAAAAAAAAAAAAACTATGAAAGCCAAAATCAAAACCAAAATATACAACCCTTCGCCCTCATTCCTTAGCCTCTGAGCCATGCCTATGTTGAGAGTGAAATGTAAGGGTGGAAAACGAATGTTAAATTTAATACTAAGATTTTAAAATGGTACAATAAATATGTAAATTAGTAGATCATCAACTTAACATACAGAAACTAAAATGACGAAATGGAGAAATAGAAGTAGTTTTGGTTTTAATGATCGTTACGGGTAATAAAATTTATCTAGAGTAATTTCAATAAGAAAGAAATGGAAAAAATCTATCATTAAGTAACTGCAAGATATTGAGACAAACAGACTAAGATGGAGAAAATTTGGTTTTCAGCTGGTAAAAATAGCTGCTAAGAGGTCATATATATATAAGATATGCTTAAATTCGTTCTGCTAGATCTACAGCAGATCTGCTAACAAATATATATATATGATTAGTGAATCTCTCGACAAAGGCTTCATTTCTAGGGCAATTGCTCTTGACAAAGGCCTTCGATAAGGTATGGCATAAAGGCCTACGTCACAAGATTTCCAGCTACGATATTACTGGAAATGTTTTCTCAATTATTAAATTATTTCTCTCTGATAGGCTCATAAGAGTAGTGGTTGATGGGCAGAAATCAGAGGTCCATAGTATTAATGCTGGAGTCCCTCAGGGGTCCATCCTGGGCCCAACTCTCTGCCTGAGCTACATCAATAATCTCCCAAAACACATACTTAAATCATTCGTTGACATCTATGCTGATGACACGACCATCTATGGCAACACATCAAAGGCCGTAAATGACAAAGTTCTCTCTGATTCTCTCTCCTCTGATCTTGAGCGCATGGTACAGTGGGGAAAGAGGTCGCTGGTTATCTTTAATGCATCTAAAACCAAGCTCCTATCCTTATATCATCAACGCTCTGATCCCCATCTAGCATCAATTGAAATGGATGGCGCTCGTCTTGGGGAGGCTCCATGTTTTGACAAGCTTCTGGGTTTGACCTTTACTCCTGATCTGAAGTGGAACACGTACACCAAGTCTGTTGCCAAGGTGGCTGGGAAAATGGTGGGGTCCTTCTACCGCTTCAGACGATATCTCACTACTGATGCAATTCTCTATCTATATAAAAGCCAAATACGTTCAAGGATGGAGTACTGCTGCCACATCTAGGCAGGAGCTGCTAAAAACAGACTATCCTGCCTTGACAAAATAGACTTTGTGTCTTAGTGGGGGATGCCCTTTTCTCTTCCCTGCAACCTCTCTCCCACAGAAAAGACGTTGCGAGCCTGTCTTTGTTTTATCGTTATTTCCATGGCAAGTGCTCGTCTCAGCTCCAATGTCTGGTCCCCCCCCCTCGCCAATTTTCCATGATAAACACCTGTCTAGGTGAAACTACTGTCAATAATTTTCCCCACTGCTTATCTGAGCCAAAATCAAAACGTAGATTCCATGAACAAATCTTCTTTCTTAGAAGTGCACGCCTGTGGAACTCTCTTCCATTTTCCTGTTTCCCACCTGACTACAACTTGGATGTCTTCAAGTCCAACATAAACAAATTCCTGATGAATCGCCCCCTTAAGTTAGACACTTTATCAAATCTCCAATACTAACGATTACTACGATACTATCCCATTGATTATTGTACACGCAATAACCCTTATCCCTGAGTGGCTTCTGGGCCTTGATAAGTGGTGACCTCCATGTAAAAAAAAAAATTAATTTCATCAAAATATAAAGTTAAAGAAAACTAAGTGAGAAATTAAACTGAGATTGTTATAAAGAAGATAATGTTAGAATTAAAAGTTTAAAATTAAACGGAGGTGATTAATAAATACTATAGTTAAAATATTAAATATTAAAATATGAATGTCTAAAATTTCGAGAAATTGGTAAATTGCTCAAAATTGAAGAAACAGAGTTATCTTCCTTAGAACGTAAAGATTTTGGCGAATAATTATAAAGAGGAAGATAAAAGAATTAAAATAAAATACTTAGATACTGATAAGAATTAAAAAGTTAAAACTTAAATTTAAATTATTGACATAACAAGTATGGGATGAAGATAAATTTTAATTAATATTATTTAAATTAACCTTTTGATTACAGTTCCTATTTTAGAAATAAAATGTTTAACAAAAGTATTTATGAGATCGTAAAATGTAAACAAAGTTGATACGAGACTATCGTAGATTGAGGAGGATATAGTTGGAACATCTATCTATATATCTATAAAAGTGAACGTGTCTGTGTGTCTGTCTGCCTGTGTGTGTACATTTCCCTAACTTTGCCAATTTTAAGTCTACAGACTCGAAATTTGATATACAGTGTACTAATATTTGGGAAAATCTTTTTGATTCGTGTTCGGCCATTGAAAATGACATTTAAGATGAGAACAGTAGTTCAAAGAATCTAAATAATATGAATGATCAATCCTCATCTAAAAAATTTAGAAATGTAAAGATTTTTTTCCAACACATTTTATTAACATTAATCACTTCCTGTTAGCTGTTTTTATCGAGACAAAAATAAACATTTGGTTGTTTGAAGGACTCTTCTAAACAAAATCACCAGAGATTTTAGTCAGACAAAATCAGTTCAAACTGTTGTTTATCTCTATACTAAGATGTAGACGCTAATGTATCAAGTATCAACGGAAGCTTTTTGTGTGGACAATCGACAGCTGAAGATAAATCACTTTGTGTCTATGTCTCTAGGACTGTCCCTATAATTAGAGAGTCGACCTGCAATTCGAATTCTAACCATTGGAACAATAAATTGTTGATGTCCAAGTTTAAACTGTTCATTAAAATCGCAAAGAACAGTTGTATAGAGAAGGGTTCTCAACCTTTAACATTCTATCCACCATTTTATCATCATGTACAAGTGCAGATGGAAGAGACACTTTTGTACTACAACATGCATACTCGACGTTGCCTGGGATGTCATGAAGTCATTTTATTTGTTTGTACATTTTAAAACTTAAGGTAGACAACTCATATCATATTCTTTAATTGAAAATGAGTTTACCTCTTGCTCATTTTTATTTTTAGTGATTATTTAAAAATATTTCAATATTAGCAGTTATCTAATCTGGATGTATTTTTTAAAAAATTATAACTGGGAATCGATGGAAAAAAACAATTTTATGCTACAATATATGTAACTCCGCATTGTTCGGAATGCACTGACGTCATTCTGTTTTTTTTTTTCTTTGTTTGCATAATTTTAAATGTAAAGTAGGCAATTCCTTTTATATTCTTTGATTTAAAATTAGTTATCTCACTTGCTGATTTTTATTTTTATATCTATGTGATTTTATATTTATGTGATTTTTATGTTTATATGATTTAAATATGTTTCATATTAGCAGTCGTCTTGGCTGGACTAAATGAATAACATTTTTTAAATAGTAACATGATATAAAAGAAGAAAGGAAACTCCTCTGCAGTTGTGACAAGAAGACAAGTTCTTGCTGTAAATATTTTAAAAGGAAGACTAACTGATTTAAGCTCAATCGAGTACCTTTCATATAAATATTGAATGAGGACGTAGAAATAAGCAGAGTCTTTGCAGTTTTGTTAGGTGTTAAATATCCAGGCATATCGTATCAACAAGGTTATCTAGCATCATACTTGACACAGATATGTACCTAACCAAAATAAATAAATAAATAAATAAAAATAAATAAATAAAAAAAAACAGCATGATTGATTTTCGAAAATACAAGAATCATTGATTGAATCAAAGCCATCTGGCAAAAATAAACAAATATGGTGGATTGTCAAAAATAAAATAATTCTTGATAGAAATGATTACAAATTTTAGCAGCAGAAATTAAATGCCCTAGAAGTATAGCTACATTGACACGAAAGTCGAAATTCCACAATGGGCGTTTGCAGATGTATCCGTAGGTGTCACAAACTGTTGCATAATGCCAACCTGAGAATAAGATTGTCAGTTGATTGACGATTGAGCCTAGGAAAGACACTCTTTCAAATTCCTGTGTTTCTTCCTTCCTCGTCCATCGCCAATTAATACATAGCATAAGATTTTTATACATCAGGCGTAAAGAAAAAAAATGTTTGTTGCATTTTAAGTCAGGAAGTCGGTATCTCCAAACAGTCTGACTGGTAGCACCAAATCAAGACTTTATAATTCCTTTCCATAAAGTAACAAATTATTACATAATAATATTCTCTTCAGATTATGGTCCTCATCAACATTCTCTTTGGGATTTCGTGGGGTTTCTGTTCACACTAGAAGTCTATAGAAAGAAACTTTATTTTTAACTATTATATTTTCTTTTTCCAAGACTCGGGTAATGCCAGGTAGCAAACTATTGAAATATAAAGAGTAAATATGAAAAGATAGAATAAAAATTAAAATTTTAATCCTGCATGCTGAATTATGGCCTCGTGTGTTAAATAAAAAGATTGCAAAACGAGGAGTGGGAATAGGAAGGCGGATAGGAATCGGACGAGAAAGTAATTGAAAAATTAGAGAACAAAAAATATCTTTTTATTCTATTGTATTCATTTTCTTTTAGTTCTTGGACTGTGTAAAAAGGAGAGAGGGGGAGAGAGGAACTAATTAGTATCTATATTAAGAAACATGGTGAGATTTTGTTTAGGCTGATGTTTTTTTTTTTCATTTTCATTTTATTATTTCTAAAATAAATTGCCTCACATTCTATTATGAAGTTTAATTACGTATTACAGAAGGACTCTTAAAAAATCTAGATGCACAAAGTTTGAACATCTGTTTGTGTGCATATCTTTCTGACTTGTATATTTAGTATTTTGATTGGCAGGGAGTTTACAGCTATTTATTGTGATGAAAAATGGAACTGGCTATACACGCAATGTAAATATGTATTAATCGGCATGATACGACTTTTGCTGAGCTCGATTCTGTTTGTTGGTTGTTTGTGGTGGTACTTGTTTTTTTTGTTTTTTTTGTTTTTTTTTACACAGGAATCACTGCTGATCAAGGCCCGGAGGCCACTCGAGAATAACGGTTAATGGATATGCATTAGTCATTGTGATTATAGCATAGTAAACATAAGTAGTGGGAATTTTGTAAATTGGGTTATTTAGGGGGATGGTTACTCAAGAACTTGTTTACGTTGGACTTGAAGACAATCAGATTGTAGCCAGCTGGAAAGCAGGCAAACGGAAGAGAATTCCACAGGTGTGCAGTTCTAAGAAAGAAGCTTTGTTCATGGAATCTACATTTAGGTTTAGGCACAGAGTGTGGGAAATTGTTGATAGTGGTTTTGGTTAGACAAGTGTTTTTCGTGAAAGTTTGGCGAGGGGGGACCATAGATTGAAGTTCAGCTGAGCACTTGCCATGAAAATAACGATAAAGCAGAGACAGGCTCGCAACCGTGGGAAAGAGGTTGCAGGAAAGAGAAAAGGGCATCCCCACTAAGCTACGAATTGCGGTTCTTCTTCTTCTTCATCATCATCATCATCATCTGTTTAATGTCCGTTTTACAGGCTGCTATGTGTTGTTCTGCTTTTAAAAATTGACTTCCAAACTAACATACCTCTAGCAAGGTCTTTTTTATCCCTCTTTCTCTCATGATTTCCTTGCTACACCAACTGTTCCTGTTAATTCAAGCATTCTTATCCATTTTTTCATTATCATAATCAGTTTAACGTTCGTTTTACATGTTGGCATGTGTTGGACGGCTTTTAGAAATGCCGAATAAGCAGAGAGCACATATAGCGCCTAGAATTCCCAAATAGTCTCCCATTTGGTAATAGCCTGGCTCAACATTGTTTAACTTTGGTGATCTGACAAGAACCAGTGTGTCAATGCGATTATATATATATATATATATATATATATATATATATATACTCCTATAAATTCTTTTTTTCTTTTGTGTGTATTGATATTCATATTAAAAACCCTCTTTTTTTATTCATTTAAAAGAAAATACAATTTTATTATATATGGGTTGTGGAATTGCATTCACTAGCAAAAGATCTAGCTAATTTGCATATTCTTTTAAACATTCATTTTAATTAATTCCCTATTAGTTGCTTCGGTTTACTAATGGGATAATCATCTTTATTTAACTATTACGTGTAATTATATTCATGCAGATATTCTACATGATTTATACTTGTATAATATTTGTGTAAAAAGTTTATAATAAACACAAAATTGTTTCCATATATATATTTATGTATAAGTATATATTTTTGTTTAACAAATTTTGCCTACCAAACTCCTCCTAGAGTTTTTGGTCTACAGACATGAAACTTCATATATAAGTTATTTGAATCCATGCAAAACTTTATATTTGGGTTTTAGCCCGGAAAAATCGGGGCAAAAGTGTGAAAGTTAAAAAAAAAAAAATGAAATTTGCAAGGTGAAGGTCGAACGCCGGCATTACGAATGCATAAAGTAGTTGCTATCGGTTCATGTTTTAATTTTTAGCTTTGCTGTAAACATGTTTTCATAGCCCAGTCATTGACGGCAGAGGCAAAATAAAGCTGAAGGTTTTGGTTTCGATTCTCGGTGGTGGCACATGAGTCTTTTTTTTATACTTTTTAAATCATTACTATATATTGCATCCAATCCATCTATTTATCTATCTATATATCTATAAAAGTGAAAATGTCTGTCTGTCTTTTCTCTATGGTAGTTAAGGAAGACTATTATACAGAAAAAACATTAGTTTACATATTCACACTTTTTAATATATATAATAACCTTATGAACAGTACATAGGGCCCGAGCAAAGATGGGCAGAACTGCTAGTATATATATATATATATATATATATATATATATATATATATATATATATATATATATATATATATTTTTTCAAATATTTATGTAAAATTTTTAAATATTTATGAAACTAAATCAAAACGTAGATTCCAATGAACAAAGCTTCTTTCTTAGAAGTGCACGCCTGTGGAACTCTCTTCCATTTGCCTGTTTCCTACCTGGCTACATCTTGGATGTCTTCAAGTCCAACATAAACAAATCCCTTAAGTAAGACACTTTATCAAATCTCCATTACTAACGATTACTACGATACTATCCCATTGATTACTGTACACACAATGACCCTTATCTCCGAGTGTAAAAAAAAAACAAAACTCTTTTAAAATTCCCAAATATTTATTAACCTTGTGATATCATGATAGAGCATTTCATTTTCTCCCCCTCTTTCTCTCTGTTCACCGTCTCTGTCCCTTCTTCTCCACCCATCTTTTCTCTTATAATTTGCCCTTTATTTATGCCCATCATTAAAAACATTCATGTGCAGATTTAAAAATGTGCACGGTGACAAGCAAGCAAGATAGTAAAAAATAACAAAGTTCAGTAGTAAATGGACTTGCAAAAACACACGTGAATTTTAGCATTGCCTACCGAAAATGGAAGCTGAATAATGCATGAAATACATAGAGATTGGATAAAATAATGGAAACACCTTGTGAATTTTGCATCAATTTTAAAACATCAATAAAAAAAATTACTTTTTATTTGTAGTTATTGTTGCCCTGAATTAATTGATTAAATCTGTTTTGGGTCCTGGATATGACCTTAAACTATATCCAGTGGTGAGGCCCCAGCTTGCAGGCTTTGGGGAGTTTGGAGCCACCCTTTAATTACCTTGCTCCCAGGTCCACTCTGACCCGGAGTGGTAGTACCTGTTAGGGTCTCAACTATGGGTCAAATAGAAACTAACTTGAAAACAACAAATATATTCTATTAAAAAAAATTTTTCTTCAAAATCTTTGGATTCGGCATTAAATAACCCGAAAAGGGTTGATATGCCGTAAAACAAAAACAACCAACCAACAACCAACCAAATCTGTTTTGTGTTTCAGATTGTTGTGGTTTAATGTTGAAAGAAGACCTAGAAGGCTTGGAATCAGTGAAATGACATATATATTAATAAAAAATACAGAAATATATATTGGTTGAGTAGAACCCCGGGATACAGCATTAAAAATTAGTAACAAAATACAGTACAGTATATAATACACATGTATATAATCAAATAACATCATAAATAACACCATAAGGCGGGGCAAATACCATAACCAGGAGCCAGAAAAAACATTGTATTCTAAATCGTAATCTGAAAAAAAGTATCCTAGGGCCACTGTACCCTGGGATTCTGCTGTATATTGGTTGAGACCCTGTTTAACTGGAAGGACAAAGTAAGGTTACTACCCACTCCCACTGAGTCTCAGCTCCAGACTGGCTCGGTAGCAGTAACTAGCCACGGGAAGTGACGTCAGGAATAATCCATTGTCAGAATCTGTAGGTGTGCCACCCCAACACAGATAATGCAGATTAGTAAAAAAAATTTAAATGACAGACTTATCAGATTTCTAAAGAAGGCAGATTATTGGTTCTATTGTAATGAAAGTGGCTGAGAAGAACTGTCTCGAAGATGTTGACAGCCAATGAAGACATCCTGTGCTAAACAATATTCTAGAAGAAAGCCAAAACTGTCTGGAAGAGATGGTAGAGCTCTTGTAAGGATTGTAAAGAAAGCCTACATGCAAAGTGTCCAAAATTACAGCAAAGCTTAACAATTATCTGGATAATTTCGTTTCAATAAAAAACTGTCAACTAAGAGCTTCACAAGGCTTGATTTCATGGGGGGGGGGGGCTGCCATCAGAAAAACCACTGCTTTTTTATTGTTTTACATTAGTTTGTTCAATTCCTGTATGTTGGAATCATATTTTGGACATGAAATTTAAGGTGTTGCATGATATACAAGATTAGATGATGATACACAAGCATATTACATGTAAGCAAGAGATTCTTTTAAAAAACCCACATGGCTTTTCTGGAAACAGGGAAATCTGAGGAATCTTCTTATACGTATTTGGCCCACTAGCTTATGACACACAAATTTGGACAATTCTAAATCAGTAACAGCAGAACTCCAAAGTGCAATCCTTCCTCACTATGGTGGAAATGTGAAAACATCAGAGCTACCCGCATCTGGTAAAAATTCAGGAGGAGTTGACATAAGGATCTGTCCTTCTCTGGTCGGTGCTGAATATAGAAAGCAAAGAAGTGCAGTAACACAAATCAATGGAGTAAAAGTGTTGCTTCTGTGTCATTCTATTATGTATTCTGGACTAAACCTTTCCCGACTTTGTGTTCAACTGCTGAGCTTTACTCTTCAGACTGCTGGGAGCAAACATTTACAATCCTGCATGTTAATGAATAGATGTAACCAACTTGGAAGACTTCATGCAAAACAGATTACCCTGAGGTGCAATCTTCAAAAGATTTATGCAGAAGTCTGATGTGCTTAACAAACAAATCAGTAACAGCATCGATTGTTGAGTATGTACCTCATTACCTTCACCAGGTTCCCCTGTCGCTGTGCAATCAAAGGTAATAAAGTCGTTGACAAAAGAGAGAAAATGGGATCTCAACAAGATCAGGCAGATGCCACCTATTACTATTATTCAGTGAAAGCAGCCATCAGACAGTCTTAGATCAGACACCTAAACACACGAGAGTACAAAAAATGTACAGCAAAAGAGGCAAGAAAACTAAACACCATTTAGCAACATCTTTCAACCAGGAGAAGCAAGTTACTCTAGACTGATTCTGAATTGGGCATCATCCAGAACTCAAATACTGGCTTTTCAAAATCAATCAGGCAGCTGACATAATTTCCTGAAAGTATAGACTAGGTTTAAAATGGGTGATCACATACTAACAGATTGTTTAAGAGTTCACAACCACTTACTACCCCCCCCCACCTCCATTACAGCCGTCCAAACCTTCAACTCAGTGCATGCATTACAGATCTAGAAGACAGGGAAAGGCCTACCCAACGTACACAAATGATTAGCTTGGGTGCCATACAAACAAACAAACAAACAAATAAACAAACAAACAAAAATAATTGGAGTTAATTTGGAAAGTGTTAGTTATACATATAATAGCGACTTATTACTTTTAGTTATGCAAGAAGAATTTTTTAATGAGTGTATCACAGTTCATGAATTTTCGAATAAAATTGAAGCAGATAAAATAATGGAAGCGATTGTTACTCAGTGAGTCACAGGTAGGTCAAATATATACATTACTAATAGAGATTTGGTAGTTGACTGTCTGAAGCCGAAACTATGTAATGGAAACGGTCTGAAACAGAAACTACAAAATTATTTCTATATCTGAAGCTGAAATTGTACACACTGCAAACATGTAAAACAATAAGTCTCTTTACTGTTTATATAAAAAATAATACAGAAAATATAATTTCTATACTACTACTACTACTACAACAACAACAACAACAACAACAACAACAACAACAACAACTACTACTACTACTACTACTACTACTAAAGAAACTTATTTTTAGTTATGCCAAAAGAATTTCTGGTTGTTATGCAGAATATGGACCATATTACCGTCAGCATATTCCTGGCAGATAATAAAAAGCTTAGCTAATCAAATCGCAGTAGCTGACAATTGGCAAATGGTATCTTTTGCTTATTAAATTGTTACGTGAAAGTACAAAATAATTCAAAATTCTTCATGTCAAGAATGGCTTCATAAATCTATTATTTTATTCCATAAACTGCACAAAATTTTTTTGTACACTGAAATTACCACACGATGACTGTTTTCGATTATGATTATATTTTCTTTTTAATTTTTATCTGCTTGCTAGCGTTTTAAACATTGACTATCATTTTATCTGCTTGGTAGCGTTTTAAAGATTGACTATCATTTTTATCTGCTTGCTAGCGTTTTAAATATTGAATATCATTTTATCTGCTTGCTAGCGTTTTAAATATTGAATATCATTTTTATCTGCTTGCTAGCGTTTTAAATATTGAATGTCATTTTATCTGCTTGCTAGCGTTTTAAAGATTGACTATCATTTTTATCTGCTTGCTAGCGTTTTAAACATTGACTATCATTTTTATCTGCTTGGTAGCGTTTTAAAGATTGACTATCATTTTTATCTGCTTGCTAGCGTTTTAAACATTGACTATCATTTTATCTGCTTGGTAGCGTTTTAAAGATTGACTATCATTTTTATCTGCTTGCTAGCGTTTTAAATATTGAATATCATTTTATCTGCTTGGTAGCGTTTTAAACATTGACTATCATTTTATCTGCTTGGTAGCGTTTTAAAGATTGACTATCATTTTTATCTGCTTGCTAGCGTTTTAAATATTGAATATCATTTTATCTGCTTGCTAGCGTTTTAAATATTGAATATCATTTTTATCTGCTTGCTAGCGTTTTAAATATTGAATATCATTTTATCTGCTTGCTAGCGTTTTAAAGATTGACTATCATTTTTATCTGCTTGCTAGCGTTTTAAACATTGACTATCATTTTATCTGCTTGGTAGCGTTTTAAAGATTGACTATCATTTTTATCTGCTTGCTAGCGTTTTAAATATTGAATATCATTTTATCTGCTTGCTAGCGTTTTAAATATTGAATATCATTTTTATCTGCTTGCTAGCGTTTTAAAGATTGAATATCATTTTATCTGCTTGCTAGCGTTTTAAAGATTGACTATCATTTTTATCTGCTTGCTAGCGTTTTAAACATTGACTATCATTTTTATCTGCTTACTAGCGTTTTAAATATTGACTATCATTTTCGGTTAAAGGAAAAACACATATAAGAAGCTTTTGCTTAACATATTTCAACGGTTTATGTAATCTACCCAGAATATGTCGGTAATAGCACAGTCCATATTCTGCATAAGAAATTTTTAACAGATACGTCAAAGTTTATGAATTTCTGAATTAAACCAAAGTATAAAAACATAGTCACAGGTAAGTCTAATATGTTACTAAAAATGTTTTTATGTTTGTTTGATTAGATATTTAACTCACTAAGTATATATAATGTTTTTAAACCATCATGCATTGCGAGAAGTTTTTTTTGTCAGCAGTTCACCCTTTTCTTCAATGAAAATAGATTGGTTTAACGCTATGGCTGTCGATTTCCTCATATGAAACCATAACTACGGTTAAATTTATATGCAAAATACAAAATACATATACACCAGCAGGTGCAGTATAAACAAACAAATTGAGCTACATAGAGAACTATCTGTTGGTTGTCCAGTAAACTCATTTGCTGGCAGGAGGATTATCAAATTCCCTTTCTTGATTTTGTCCAGATTAAAAGAGGTGCAGAACTGCGGGAGAATTAGTGTTTCCCCTGTATCAATATCTAAAAAAAATGTCAAACATTTTTATTTATATCGATATGACTACTACCATGAACGAATTTAAGATTAATGTTTCAAATTTAAAGTTTTGAATAAAAAAAAAAGACATTTTTTTCTAATCCCCTTTCGTCGACAAAATCAGCTAAGCATATTGCTGTGGTGATTTCTTTTTCTTCTTCGCCTCAATAACTACTTTCACAAACGTTATTAAAAAAGAAAAATCAACAAATGAAATTGGGTTTTAAAAACCTTATAAGGATTTTATTGTACAAACATAAAACAACTTCTTACCATCTCCATCATAGAGGGGGAGCTATCCGCCACCGTTACAGCCCTATCCGGTGGTTCAGATTAGAAGAGATCGACCTTCTCTATTCATCTGCCACATCCGTTTACACACTGCCTGTACCCATGATGTAAATGTAACTCGTCTTTGAATTCTAATCGGAGAATTCCACTCTACATATTTTAAAACCTACATGGAAATTTACCACACTAATCCTATATTGACGGGCATACCCCTCTATTCTTGCTTCACAGGTATTACTATTCCGGATCAAAGTTGACGTATGATTAATGGAAAAGTATAGTTTGATTCTATAATCCATAAAACCTCCGAATTGGGCATTTACATGCAATTTCATGTCATACTCCAGACACATTTTATTTGAACCACGGTGTAAACAGTGATTGTGTCAGCTATGAAAAAAAAACTTAAGTGTAGTTTTTGAAAAGAATAGCATTTTATAAAATGCTAATTTTGCCATACTTCAAACGATTCATGGACAGGGGTGTGGAAGACCTTTGTTTAATCAATGAATATCTTCCTGTCTCCTTAAAAACATATCAGTCGATACTTTCAGCATGAAAAAAAAAAAAGGTATTGTAGATGTTAACCTCCCCTCCAAATTCTACTTTTTTGGGGGGCGATTATGAGTAAATGCCTGGGAGTCATCAATGTCAGTTTAGTACAAAATTTTTAGTTGCCTATTTTAAAAATTATACAGGAAAGAAATGAAATGTACCGAAAGATATGCTGGAAGAAAGAAAAATACAAAATGGCTTGGTAGAATCAAATATCGATGTGTCAGATCCGATGCTGTTTAAGTCTAAATTCTATAATCCGACATGATAACTTTATATATTAGATAACACAAATTACAATATAAGTTCTAACTGGTTATAATAAACACTTAATGGGGGAACAAACGGATTACGTATTGTTTAGTATAAAACTACAAATTAAAGTAACAAATGCTTAAAGCAAATAAATGAGATCTAGCTAAGAAGAAAAGGTACTACACATCGAACGTTAAAATCCGGCTCCCTACGCTGGCCACTAAAGAAGAATTTTAGTAGAGTTCAAAGGATTCACTTTTGTTGATCTAATACGTATGGACGATTGAGCTACAGGCAAAGGGAAGGAAATTTTTCTTATCTCTTGTCCATAGTGAATTTCTTTAAATCTACATTTTGCTTCTGGACCTTTTTCCCCTTTCCTGTACCTCTTATCATATCGGTGTATATATGTCGGCACGTGAGTGAACATCTGTGTATATTATGTTTGTGTTGATGTTTATACGAGTTTCAGGGGAGAGTGCCGTTCTATTGAGAATTTATTAATTTGATGCTATTTTCGAATGTTTCTACAAATAGACAGCAGTGATGATTTGTAGCATTTTCAGAATGATAAGACCGAAAACTAAAATCGAATATCTCTCCGGCCACACACACACACACACACACACACACACACACACACACACACACACACACACACACACACACACACACACATTTCTGTGGAAATATACTTTATTTCCTTATAATATATACTAACTCTTATTTAATAAGCTCAATGTAATTACTGAGCAATATAATGAATGACTGACAAAAGTCTATATTCCAAAATTCATGATGTTGACCATTTTACAATTTATTCCTTTAATTCAGTTGACATTTACAATTCTTGATAGTATCTGGTTCATAGTACAAAATCAATCACTTAATTATTATATCAATCAGTGAATCTATTTTGCCCTTAACACATCAGAAGAAATAGCAACAATCAATCCATCCAAAGGAAATAAAGTGCGTTTTGACATGATTAAAATCCGAAAATTGGAAGAGAAGCTGTAAATACCTAATAATATGTTTACATTTCGCCATTTTGATTTTGATTCAAAATGGTATAATAAACATATTATTAGGTATTTACAGCTTCTCTTCCAATTTTCAGATTTTTAATCATGTCAAAACGCACTTTGTTTCCTTTTGATGGATTGATGGAGTCCTGAAAAATGCGAGTTTTTCTAAAAGAAAAGAAAAATATTTAGGGCCAAACAATAACAATAAAGGAAGAAAACCAGACCTAGAAAGGGCTGAAGCTATAAATAAATGCCCAAATCTGATGATGTTGCTAAACTCCAGGCTTTCTTGGAATTCGTAAGTTACTATAGCATATATATATATATATATATATATATATATATATATATATATCAAAAGTATATGATATGAGAGCGTCATTAAATAAGTTGGTAAAAAAGAGCACAACATGAATATGGTAAAAAAAATGTGAATAGACTTTAAAAATAAAAAAAAAAACTGTTTGTAAATACACCTATTGTTAGCACATTTTGACTCAAAAAGGAAAATAATTGTAGCAGCAGATGCTAGTAATGAAGGACTTGGTACTATACTGCTTCACGAATTTGAGGATCTGCAAAGCTAATAGCACATGACCCAAGAATGTTACTGCCCATTGAACGCAATTACAGTCAAATCGAAAAAAAAAATGATTTAGCAATAATTCGTGCTGTAAAAATTTCACAGGGTTTTTTTTTTCTTTTTTTTTTTTTATAAAAGAGAATTTATTCTGCAAACAGACCACAAACCGCTGATAACAATATTTGGTTGGGGAAAAGGTATAACAACTTAGACAGCAAAATGATTAGAATGTAGGGGTGTGATTCTACTGAATTATAATTTTAAAATAGAATATGTGGCTTCAACGCCGGGCTGAAATGCTAGTATATATATATATATATATATATATATATATATATATATATATATATATATATACAGAGAGAGAGAGAGAGAGAGAGAGAGAGAGAGAGAGAGAGAGAGAGAGAAAGAAACACACACACACATGAATGAAAAATGCACATAGTAATCTATATATCTATAAAAGTGAACGTGTGTGTCCGTGTCTGTGTGTCTGTGTACATTTCTCTACTTGATTTGAGCCCAAAACAATAAATATTAAGGGGTCATAATAGGGGTCAAAGTTTAAAAAAATTGACTGCTTTTTTTTTTCTTTTTTTCTTTTTTGCCAAACATCCGGGCAACGCAGGGCTGAAATACTAGTATACCTATAAAAGTGAAAGTGTCTGTCTGTCTGTGTGTCTGTGTACACTTCTCTACCAAATAACTTTGTCAATTTTCAGTCTACAGACTCGAAATTTGATATACAAGGTACTGAGATTTGGGAAAATCTTTGTAATTCGTTTTCGGTCAGAAGTTTTGCTGTTAAGGGGTCAAAATTCAACGATTTGACCTTTGAGAACTCTACCAAACTCCTCCGCCAATTTTTGGTATAAACACTTGAAATTTTAGATATAGGTTCCTTGGACATGGATCTAACTTAATCAATTGATTTGAGTTCAAAACAATAAATGTTAAGGTGTCATAATAGGGGTAAAATGACCTCTGCGGTCTCTACCAAATTACTCAGACAATTTCTGGTCTAAACATTTGAAATTTTACATAAAGGGTATTCAGAGATAGGGCAAGCTTTTTAATCGGTTTGGGTCGAAAATTTCAGCTATCAATATATGAATGTATGCATGTATGTTTGCATGTCTGCCTAAAACTTTCGACAGAGGCGACGGATTTTCACAAGATCAGTATCGTTTTTAAGCTCGACCTTTCAGACGACAAATATAAAAAAATTGGCTAAAAACATTAATTTCTTCACCCTCAACTGGCCACTTTTCAACAGGGATGAGTCGCTTTTTTCGTCAATATTTTTGAAAGTCGTCCCCTCTTTTCGATTGTTTAGCCTTAATTAAAACCTACATCACTTCCGGTTTGGCGATGGTCGTAATAGCAAAGTTTTTTTTCCAATCTTTTCCTCCTTCGCGGTACGGGTTCGAGCCTGCCTTCCTACTACCACTTTTTCTTTTTTTATTTTGCTCAACATACACCTCCAAACACCCGGACAACGCCGGGCTGAAATGCTAGTCAATACAATAAAATTAACTTATATGATGTGATTATAATATTTCTTCTTTAAAAAAATATTCCTTCAGAAAAATTATTTTGGGGGACGATTTACAATTGCCATAAAATACCTCGATATTTATTTGACCTTGCCATACATTCCATACTACCCATACTTTGCATTTCAGTAGTTTTCAGGTTTCAAATATTTTGTTATAGTTTTTGTTTTACAAGAAATTAAGAAACAAAAGTAAGACGAAAATGACAAAAGACGAAACGAAAATGTCGTTTGACAAAAGCTCAAAACATTTAATAGAAATATTCAATGATTTTTAAAAAGACAAAAATGAAAGCTTTGCCATCATATGCATTAAAAAAAAAATTGTTATGTCCCTTTCTCTGTTAGTTATCCAACGATAAAATTGGTATAGGTATACAAAAGAAAATAGTGGTTGTCAGAATTAATTGCCTAGCCATAGCAGAATATCTATTACTAATTGGTATTTCATATATGTACGCTTCAAACTGTTTTATAGGCCGCTGGTTTTTATCCGGATTTCCATAAGTGGGTCTTTGTTCTGTACAACAGGCCGGCGGTAGCGGTGCAGATCAATGGTAGGCTTTTGGATTCGTTCACTGTCTCTCGGTTGGTGCGTCAAGACGGCCCGCTGTCACCTCTGTTATACGTCCTGGAGTTGGAACCCCTCTTCGCAAATTAAGGGTCGAGGCGGCTACACCAGTCCTGCACGGAATAACTCTACTTACAATACCCAATTCAGTGGGGGTGATAGTGTAATATCTTTTATCATGATAAAGAGATTTTTAAAATTTTTTGGGTGGGGTGGTGTAGTATCTGTTCTATTGTCATGCAGAGGATTCAGAGTGTTCTGTTGTGATGAGCCCAAAAGAATATATATATATATATATATATATATATATATATATATATATATATATATATATATATATATATATAGTCATCCACATACAGTACTGTTTCGTTGTATCACATCAGCGCGGCTGGACTAACATGTTTTCTTTCTCTTACAGTTCATTGAACACAAAGGAAATATGTACTAATATACAGATCTATGGGTTGCCAAATAGTATTAAATTTATCATAGAAAGTTAATATCGGTATTTTTTTAGTAATAACTCAACATGATAGACGAAGAAATGCAAATATCTATGAAGTTGAAGCTCTCTACTTCTAAGCTTGAAGCTTCTTGCGAGAAATGAGGGATGAAAGTGAACCCAGGCAAATGTAAAATTTTCTTAATAGATAATAAAACGGTTGAAAAATTTGAAGAGTTTGCGTTTCTTTGTTCCAGGATACACCTCTGGCATTAATAGAATTATAGGAATGACAACTTTTGCATTTTGATGTTTCAGAGTAAAGATATGGAATAGGAAGGACATATAAAAAAATCTGAAATTAAAACTTTACAGTGTATTGATATATGCAAGTGAAGCATGAACTATAACTGAAAAAACGTGAGATCAACCTCAATATCTGTGAAATGTTTAAGAACTATCCTTGGAATAACTTTATGAGATAGACTAAGACATGAAGCTTAATATTAATAGAGTCATCAATTCAATAAAGGAGAATAATGTGGTTTGGACATGTTTCCCGGCTACTCCAGCTATGTAAAGAAATCTCAAAATAAAACGATTTTATTGAAGAAAGATCAAAAGGACGATCACCAAAAACATAGACAAATCAAATAAGGGTCAATACTCCTATGCTTCTCCTGACAGCTGAAAAACTGGCCCAAGATTGATAAATGGTGGAATTTCGTTCTCAAGCATATGGCGAAGCTCTTAGGCGTATGTACATAACCAATAAGCAAATTACCTATATTAAACGATTAGATTATATTTTTGAAAACTGAGAAACATTAGAGTTTTTTTTGTAAATTATTTTAATATCGTAAATCATTGATCCAGATGTTGTACATACTATTTTGGATTATGGAACTGATTATAGTGAGTTCAAATTTTATCAGATCTATTGTATTCAATTGCACACTAATACCCTGGGGATATGTCTGAACTCACACTTTCTCTTACAGCTACAGATAGAATATTGACTTGTGTTTAACTGATTGTATCATCATTGAGACTAAATATTATTTCATAATTAACTGAGACAAAAGAAATCAGACAAACCAAACTCAGAATTGTTATGTTGTTTTCTCTGTCTTCATGAACAGTTAGCCATCTTTATTTTTCTCTCGGATGTCTCGTTGTTTGAATTGTAAATCCCACAAGTAACAACAATAATAATAAAATTCTGTTTGTTTTTTCTTTTTTTTTGGACTTATTTTTTTTTCCGGATTCAGAGAAAACATCGCATGAATCATGGTATCATTTGTTCAAGATTATATATTTATATATAAAACCTCTCCGAGTATGGTGGTGATTTTGATAGCATATTTCACTTAGCATGTCTGAATACCAAACTGGAAAAGAGGATGACAGCTTGTTACCGTCACATAAGATCTATACATATCACACCTCAATATATAACTTATACAACAGATTAAAATATCTCACCGTTTTAATTTAAGCATAAAGAATTCACACATTCAACTAGATTTACAATTGTTGCATTGTCGTCTCTCTGTCTTATAGAATAGTCAGCCATGTTTATTTTTTCTCCCATGTTGGCAGCAGAGATATAAAAATCACAAACTAAGTTCTATGATTTTGAATCATTTCTTTTTTTTTTTTTTTTTTTTGAATTCCGAGAAAACGTTGTATGAACCATAGTATAATTTGCCCATTTTTTTTTTTTACAACAATAAGTGAATATACACTCTTATTATCATTAATAATGAAGACTGCTATCAGAGAGTCCTGATAGTCCTTAGCAAGATAATATTGATTATTTTCTCTTGCTGTACTGAAAAAATCACTTGTTTAACAGTGGCAAGTGGAATTCTAAGGTTTGAGACAATCTGACGCTGATTAAGTCCAGCTTTATATTAACTTATAATATGTCTCCTCTGAAACTTTGAAAATTCTAATGCTCCTTTGGCCGGTGTTATAACATAAATATATTTATACCAGAAACATAAAAAATGCCAATTAGTGTAAAATATCAATATTTTAAACGTTTACTGCCGCTTTGTATGGCTCCTAGTATTAACTGTCAATGAAGAAAGCAAAAGCTTTGTGATGCCTCCATTCAGTCTCAAGAGACAATGAATACCCCTGTAAGGGTAGCTGCATACGTAATTGTGAGGTAAGGGTTGCACAATCCCCCAATCACACTTCTCCTGAGACGGCATTGCTTGGGTCCAGTGGCAAAGAGAGGCACAAGACTGACTAGAAACAATGCCGAGATAGGCAGAGAGAACATACAGCACTTGGAATTCACAAATGTTCACCCATTTTAGTACTGACCAACCTCAACGTTGCTTAACTTCAGTGATCTGGCAGGAACCGATGTGTCAACGTGATTATGCTGTATAAAGCAAACGCTTTAAACATCTATAAATTATTTTTTGTGGGTTGTCTATTTGCTTATTTCATACCTGCATCGCCAAACTTTCACAAGAAACACTCGTCTAGCTGAAACCACTATTAATACCCCCCCCAACTCTTTATCTGTTCCTAAACCTAAACGTAGATTCCATGAACAAAGCTTCTTTCTGAGAACTGCACGCCTGTGGAATTGTCTTCCGTTTTCCTGCTTTCTAGCTGACTACAGTATGGTTGTCTTCAAGTCCAAAGTAAACAAGTTCTTGATGAGTTGTTCCACTTAAGTTAACAAATTTACCGAAT
Organism: Euprymna scolopes; assembly: GCF_053919585.1. NCBI lineage: Eukaryota > Metazoa > Mollusca > Cephalopoda > Sepiida > Sepiolidae > Euprymna > Euprymna scolopes. Next base: position 71,285,478 of record NC_136499.1, on the reverse strand, counting down.
TTCATTACTAACGATTACTATAATTGTCCAATTGACTACTGTACACTCTTAACCCTTATCCTCGAGTAGTCTCTGGGCCTTGATAAGTGGTTATGCCTATGTAAAAAAAAAATTTATATATAAACGCCAACCAAGTCGTGGGGGTGCTTTTGATAGGAAATTTCCCATAGCACATCTGCTTGTAAAGAAAAAAAAAGGAGTAAAGCTTACATTTTTTTAATAACTGAAGAAGCACCATTTATTAAGGTCCAAAGCCACTCAAGGGTAAGTGTTAATGAGTGTCAAGTGGATGGTAGTACAATACCATGATGATTAGTAATGATGGTGGAAGTTTGGAAAAAATTGATTATTTAAGAAGACGACTCAACAAGAATTTGTTTACACCGAACTTCAAAATGACTATGTCGTAGTCAACTGGGAAGCAGTTCCATGGTATTCTGTTACACAGACAGGTAATTCTAGGAAAGAAATTTTGCTCGTGAAAGTTTTGTTTAGTTTTAGGCACAAAGGGAGTGAGAGAAAGGGAAATTGTTGACATTGCTTGGAGGTAGACAAGCTTTTTGTTGTGAATGTTATATACAGACAGTAAAGAGCTATCCCTACAAGGTTTCAATATACAACAGAATATGAGAAGATAGAAAAAGCGAGACTTAATTTGGTTCATATATTTTTTCCTCTTCTTTATAAAATCTGTATAACTTACATAACAGATGAAAATATCTCACGGCGTTTGGATTTAAATATAAAGGATTCACAAAATCTTTATTTTATTTTAGAGAATTAATTCATAAGAGACAGCTAAATAGCCTCGCGTCACCAATTTCTATTCAAATCTGAAGAATTTAATCTGAAAATTTGACTGAAATTGTCAAGAATATTTTATTTAGGTTTTCTTTGCATTCAGACATGAACTAAACATCCCTCCAAGATGGACTTCATAGCAAAAAGAATCAAATAATTATATTAAATTGATAAAATTAATACCTGCTCAGATGGTTATTGAATTCAATGCTATTATCTCTTCAAGCGTGATTTATATAGCAGGTGCTCGACTGAGCTTCAATCTATGGTTCTCCTGCCTCTGTAAAATATTTGCAACAAATACTCCTCTATCTACAACCATTGTCAACAATGTCACTTATTCTCTATCTGTGCCTAAAACTAAACGAAAATTCCATGAGAAGAGTTTCTTTCCTAGAACTATCCATCTGCGAAACACTATATCGTGAGCTGCTTCCCAGCTAACTATAGCATAGTTGCCTTCAAGTCCAATGTAAACATGTTCTTGTTGAGCCGTTCACTTAAATAATCAAATTCTACTAAATTTCCAGAATTACAGATCAGCACAGTGACCACCTAATACTCATCAACCCTTATCCTCAAGTGGTCTTTAGGTATTGATAAGCAGTGACCTTTCTAGTAATAAAAAACAGAAAGCATAACTAGATATTAATCGTGAATGTGCTTGCATTCGTTAATTAGCATAACCATCATGCTGACAAGCACTAGAATTGACATTGTAGCAGTGTGCAGTACTGATAAGAGTGAGTGCTCTGTACAGGATGTGACGTTAAAATTGTTGCCCTAGAAAAGATGACATGACTCCATTTCCATTTGATGAAAACCGATTTTCTTTTTTTGTTGCAGACCATCTACTAGTTGGCCAGTTGTGTACAAATCCCAAGAGCGATAGGAGCCTTCTATCATGTCTGAAAGTGATACAATATTCAACAAGTGCGATCAGAGATGCGCCACTATACAATTCATGCTCGTTACCAATCCAAGTTATGACAACAGGACCATTGCCAACACTCTCAAAATGCAAATCCGGATGGTTCACCGCTTGAGAGCACAGCTCAACAAAGTTTACAACCACGGTTATGGCCTCTAGTGTGGTTTCACCTAACATATATGAAGTAGGTTTGAACCTAACATATATGAAGTAGGTTTGAAAATCAACACCAAAGTGTACCTGGATGATAGCGTGGGGATTCCCTGGTAGAATTAGGTGGTCGCTGGCAGACTCTGAGTGTGGCAGCAGGATTTGGGTTGGTCTACGTCCAAAGAGACCAGGGCTTGGCTCCAGAAGAGATGCTAGGACTTTATACCCTTCTCTCAGTGACCTCCCCCTTCTCCGACCTGAATCTGTTAGACTACTTCGTTTGGTCATGCGTCGAGAACATTACCATCATGATCTCCCACTACACCAAAGCTAGCCATGACAAAATATGGAACATTCGCTGTTTCTTGGTTGATCCGCAAAAGCTTGTCCACTGCTAGTGTTGATGTTTCTATATCTTGCCACACTTTGGGATGTTATATGCTGTTAGTATATGCAGAATCTCCTAAGAACACAGACAAATAACTCTAGTGGAGGATGCTTTTGCCCTGGTGTAAAAGTGATAATAAAGTTGAACTTTCTGAAACGCATTTACACATGGAAAATATTGAGTGTCGAAATGTTGGAAATATGATTACAAATATAAATGATGTAATAAAGTTTGTATTCTAATGAATTAAAAAAAAAGTATATAAGCTCTGTTTGACATGAAGTGTTAACAATTAAGTTGAAGACTATCTGCAATATTAAGCTATATCCTGTCAATCCGTAATATTTTATTTATTTTATAAAATATTTGTGCCATGTAATCTACTAGAGAGAAATCAACATTTCAGCTCTTCAACTAACCATTATATATATATATATATATATATATATATATATATATATATATATATATATATATATAAAGTAACCTTGTATGTGTGTGGAACAGTCTCTACAAAGCTACTCTCAATTTTTGGTCTTACAGACTTGAAACTTGATATAAAGGCAATTAGGAAATGTGGAACCAATTTTACTTAGTTTTTAGCCGGTAAAAATAGCTACTACTAGGTCAGAATTGAAAAAGTGGAATTTGGAAGTGTAACTCGATGTAATGTGTACCCTTCACGTATGCACAAATATACCTTTATACATTTAAGTCAGTTAATTTGGAAATCTATGATATGCATGTTGTCAGATGGTAGGGAATAATACTGGAGAGCTAAATATTTTGGTTTCAATTCTAGCTGATGTCATCCAAATTTTTTTTTTTTTAACTTTTGAATTACTGCACTATAATAGGTAGAATGCAATAATCAATAAAGAATTGGCCCTATAATAATAAATACGAAATCTTCAGAAATTAAAATATCATATTTAAATGTATTTTAAGACCGGGTAGTGTCGAGTGACCTGCTAGTATATGTATATGAATGTTAATAATGATTTTTATACCTACATATCTACAGACACTAGCGTTTCATGCTTTTGCAATCATCAGTGCAGGAAGTGATAATTCCTGCTGCTCGAGGGATATGAACCAAGTTACAAAGTAACCTTTGACTCATTGGTCAGTATCAATTAACACGAGAATTAAGGGAAATTAAAAACCTATAAATGCTAAATGCAGGCATAATAGTAAAGCAACCAAATAGAATTCTAACGACCGGAAGTCGTGAATGTTGCATTAATTTCATGTCATTATAAAGTGGTATGATACATTGTGTATAAAGTTTTTGTATTTACTTCAACAGTGCTCACCACATGAGTCGAACTTAGTAGTAGAAGTATGAAAAAAATGTTTTAGCAATTAAGCTGCACAAGGAATCATCAGACAGAGTTTGATGATTCCTTGAAAACATGGATGGTAACTTAATTGACATAAATATATTTTCTGCCACCACCACCACCACCACCTACTACTACTACTACTACTACTATATAAGCGTATATGTATACAATAGCAGTTTTTCATTAAGATAAGTATATTCAAAAACCAAGTACTAGAACTGCCATCCAACTTATTGTAATGGCACAGATTTGGTCTCAGAAAATATTGAAGGAAGAATTTGTTAAAAAAATGAGAAAACCTAAATAACGATCAATAATTTTTTTTTTTAATCTTAAAAAAATTTGAAGAAAAGAAAACTGCTTAACATTTTTTAAAAATACATTAATCTTTTATTTTTTTATCGAACGATTAAAACAAACTCAATGATAAAGTCAAAATAAACAGGGGAGGCAACTCTCAAGTTAACCTGGCGTTTTGTTTTTTTTTTACATTTCTGCTTTTTTTATTCACATGATGAAATATTTAGCATGTTATAAAATATTAATGCAAATATCTTGACAACAAAATGAAGTTTGCCTGATATTTTTATTGTTTGTTTTCAAACATTTAGAAATTAATCTAAAAATTATTCAAGAAATAGTTATATTTTTTCCTTTCGAAAAATAATATATCTGATCTTTAAGCCGAAACGAGATTTTAAATCATTTCCTTTCCATTTTATATTCTGTTAAAGCATCTCATTTTGTTTTGCTCTTACTTTGCTGTTTTTCCTTTAAAGCGATTAGATTCGTCTGTTGAAAGATTCGACTGAATCAAAAAAAAAGTTGTCTAATACGAAAAGACATATCATTTTTAAGAGGAACCAATTTTTTCTGCACTATTTTTTTTATATTTCTTTCAAAAGAAAGAAAGAAAAATCGAATTTCTGATCATCACGATGAAAGAGGAAGGCAATATTTATGTTCGATTAGACTGAATATAAAAAAAAGTTATTTTATATGAAAATAAATATTTTTATGAGGATCAAATAAATTTTACCTACATTCTTTGCATTTGGCCTTCGAGACAAGATCAAAGTGTAGTATCTGTTCCGGCAGATGCTGCACTTAAGATAATTTGTACCAGTCAATGGAGGGGAAACCCTCTATACTGGGACAATTATTATTTTTGGTAACCAGAGTGCCCCCTTTTTGCCTACTTTTAGGGGAGCTGGTTTTTACCTCACATTAAAAACGGCCTTGTGCCTAATTTGCTCAGTGGGGGAGCAAATAAATACCATCTGTTCCGGCAGATACTGCAAGCTATGACTAGCTATGACTAGCAAAGACCAGATGTGGGGGCAACCCCACATGCCTGACCTTTAACCAGCTCCCATTTCCCACCTCTCGGGAGCTGGTCCCCTTTTTCCCTTCCCCCTCCCTTCACTCCTCACATTAAAAATCGGCCTTGTGCCTAATTTGCTCCGTGGGGGAGCAAATAAATACCATCTGTTCTTCAGATGCTGCACTTCTATTTCTTGTTCTCTTTCGGTGGAGGAGAAATCCTTCACGACTGAGACAATTTTTATTTTTGTACCTTTTCTCCACGTTAAAAAACGACCCTGGTGTCTAACTCTGTCCCGTGGGGAGGCATAGTAAATAGGTACATTCTTTGCATTAACAATGTGTAACGAGCACGGTAACAAAGGAAGGTAAATTATGTTAAACTAATAGGGATACCCAGTATCGCCCAGGTTCCCAATATCTGTATTGTATAGAAAATAAAGTAAACGTAAAACTAAGCAATTTTCTTAATATTGTAACTTGAAATGTCTACATCCATTTTGGGACAAAATCAGAATAAAACTAATTATACTGAATGTAAGGTTTGCAGTCACAAACTCTGTCTCTAAGTACGGTGTGTTAACCGACTGACCTACAGAGTATTAAAAAAAAATTGTTTTTTACTTGGAAGTTATCACTTTTCAGGTCCCGGAGGCCACTCTAGGATAATGGTTAATGTGTGTTAGGTAGACGGTGAAACACCACCGTGATGACCAGTAATGGTGGAACTTGGCTATGGTTTAATTTAGGCACCGCCAAAACTGGGGGGGGCAGGTCAGTACTTTTTGACGGACCGTCTTTTTAAAAATCTACCAAAAATCAGGTAATTATCCGATCAATACGAAATTTTCAGCGATTATTAGGAGAAGAATGAACTTTATAACAGTGTACTTCTTTTTCATAAACGATATTTATATATATATATATTTTTGCTTACAAAACCCCCCCTTGTTTTGAAGTGGGAACAAATATGCTTAAAATAATCATCTGAAACTGAAATCAACATATTGTGTTGTTGTAAGGGACAGAATTATAGATTCAAAAAAAAACAAAAATTGTTTGCATACCTTATTTTGACGTCTGAATATCAGAACTTCGATTGTGTTTAATTATCCCGCTTTTGAGTTTTGAAGTGTGAAATTCGGTGAATATGTTAAGTAAAATAATTAATTTAAATTAAGCAAAACAAAAAAAAAATTTTTTTAATATTTATACGAAAAAAGCTATTTTAAAATTTTTGATAAATAAATTAACAATTTTTTTTTAGTGAGTCGAATAATGCATGACCATTATTAAACAGGGCATGCTTTGAATAATCGATACCAAAAAAAAAATTCGATAAATATTGTGCCCTTTGTGTTAAAAATAGCATCATTTTTTTCGATCCCGTTTGAAAACGTTTGCCGCCTTTCGACTACGGTGGACCAAACGCGCTGAAATAATTTTTTTTATTCTGCTTTAAATTGCACCCCCCCCATTTTGGGGAGCCTGGCCCCCACACACATACACATTAAAAACCAAACGCATACAAATGGTCACCCATCTGGTACTGGCCAGCCTCAGCTTAATAATACATTGAAATTTTCGTCACTGAAAAATAAGTTTTTTTTGGCCTGTTTGGTCTTCCATAGTTTGCTTTTTATCAAACGAAAACGTAAACAGAGTCGATCTGAACTCTACGTCAACGCGAAATATCTGGTTACCTATATGAATAAGTGGAATTATTTGAAATTCAGGTACTTATATTATAATATTTTTGCATATTCTCTTAGAAAATCATCCTAAATCTTAGTTAGACAATAAATAAATTAATTAATTATTTCAAAAACCCTTTTTTTTAAATATTTAAATACGTTTTTTGTGCAAGACAAAAAATGTCAATTGTTAACTTTTTGGGAAAATTTAACATTTAAAATTGAATTAAAAATAGTAGAAAAAGTTTTACATTATTCTGTTTTCTATATGATAAAATTCAGGGTTTTATCTTTCTGGAAAAAAAAAAAGTTACTCAGAAATAATGGATTTTAATAAATGTAATTTCGTTTTAAAAAACAACAACAACTTGATTTTGCGGCCATTTTTGGCGGTGCCTAGTTTAATTATATAAAAGGGCAGCTCAGCAAGAATCTATTTACATTAGACTTGAAAACGACGATATTATAATCAGCTGGAAAGCAGCTCCACAATATTGTGTTCCACAGATGGACATTTCTACAAAAGAAACTCTGCTCACGGAAATTTTGTTGAGCTTTAGGCAAAAATAGCGAGAAAAATTGTTGACAGTTGTAGCTGGACTAGAATCTGTTGCGAAAGTTTTAGGGGACCATAGATTGGAGCTCAGTCGAGCCCCTGCCCTAAAAGTAACGAAAGAGCAGAGATACACTCGCTACATCTCTTCTGTGAGAAACCGAAATTAGGGATTAAATACATAAACCCAACTTTTTTTCTCTTTTTCTTCATGCCCTCCTCTCTCTCTCTCTCTCTCTCTTTCTCTCTTTTCTCAAATATTATTCTGCCAAAGGCAACATAAGAAAGAAGAGAAGAAATATGAAGAGAACAAATTAAGACTCCTTTTCCTTCTTTGTTCTCAACGGGTGGGTAGTAGGAATTATATGCTATTAAATTAGTACTAAATGATTTGGATGGCAGTATCAGGACTTCTTACTATGTTCCTCTCCTTTTCTTTCTTTATGACTAATAAGAAATAATATATGAACAAAAGTAAGATTAAACAATCTGCTTAATATTGTAATTTAAAATTTTAATGTTCATTTTAGGACAAAATCAAAGTAAAAATAATTATGCCTTCTGTGAGGTTTGAACTCACAGACTCTGACTCTAAATACAATGCAGTAATCGAACAAACCACAACAACTAGTATGAAATATTGCTTCCTTGGCCTTTTTGCTAGAAGCAAAGCAATATCTCCTCTGATACTAGATTTCATCTTTTCTGTTGTCGGTTAATAAAGAAGAAATCCTTCTAGACGAAGGACTTTTGTCCTAGATCAAAATGCTCCCTTTTTATGGAGCTGAATTTTCTTCGCATTAAAAACGGATCTTCTAACTCTGCCCTCGTGAGGAGGCAAATAAATAGACATAGGTACAAAATGTTGACGCTATTAAATGCATAAAACAGATTCATTTTTGTTTTTCTTATCTCTTTCTCGCTTTCTTTTTAGAGTCGAATGTTGGTCAGTCGAAGGCAACAAATAAAAAGAAGAAAAGAAATGAAAAGGATAAATCAACACATCCATTTGTTTGTATCGGTGAATATTAAAAACAATATCATTCATTAAATTAGTACTCAGTAATCAAGTATCAAAAATTCTGACTGAGAGTAAGAATTCCTTGGCTTCCTTTATTTATGACTAATAAAAAATATTGATCCGGATTAAATATCAAAATCGATGAAATCGATGAGAAACAACATTTATTTTTGGTTTAACACAACATTGACCAATAGTTTCTTAAATTATGACTAAATGAATTTCTGTCTGTATCTTGCAGCAAAAAAAAGAACTATCAATTACAAAAGTACAAGGAGGAGGGGATCGTCTTTACATCATTTATAAGACGTTTAGCTTGGAACTAATTTCAGTTTACATAAGACGTCTTTATTTATCTATACTAGCAGGGTGCCCGGCGTTGTCCAGTCATAAAATATACATAAATCTTATATTTTAATTAATGCATAATTATTATTTATCATAAACAGAAACAGAGGAGGTATTAAAATGTAATGTTAAATTCCTTTAAAAAAAATGAAGTAAAAAAAAAAAACAGAAAAAAATGAGTCATGCGCATGCGAGTATTATGTTTTTTCTAAGCAATTCACATAAAATGCTTGAGCTGAGATCGAAACCAACACCTAAAAATAGTGAGTCAAGTACGATAACCATACAGCTAGCTTGACACGTCTTTACAAAGTGTTTTCAAACCTACTTATTCTTAACATAAGAAATCTGTCATGTGATCGATTCAGACATGTACAATCCTGAAACAGTTGAAAAACAGATAAAGATCTGATGACCCCCTCCACGTATCAATTTTTAAATTTTTACCTTTTGCAGCCGTTTTTCTGGATGAAAACCGATTAAAATGTTTTCAACATGTTTGAATAGCCTATATACCAAATTTCAAGTTTGTAGATCAAAAATTCGTTGAGTATATAGGTTGAGAAGTGTCTTCTCTCACACACACATTCTTACTTTTATAGATATATAGATTTTGTATTTGTTATTATGACAAAGTTTCACTTGTGTCACTTATGACAATGTTTCAATTGTGTTTGTTGTAATGACAAAGTCAATGTTTTCGTTATAGCTATAAAAAAACTTGTCAAGTTATAACTGCTGTCAAAAATGTCCATTTCTTCTTCTGTGTACCTAAAACTAAACTGAGCTTTCTTGAAAAGAGTTCTTTTTTATCTGTGAACCATAATAATGCGGGGCTGCTTCCTGGTTAACTAAAAAATAATCAGTTTGAAATCCAGTGTAAACAAATTCTTGTGGCGTCATTCTCTCAAATAATAATTTTCTACCCATTTTCAACTATCATTGCAATTCATAACGGTCCTGTTTCGTTATCCACACAAAAAAAATCCTTATTCTTGAATGGCCTTTTGGCCTTGATCAGTAAAGAAAAATCCAAAACAAAATTAAACAAAAAAGATGAAATGAGATTAGACCGAATCGAAAAGTAGATTAATATAAAGAGAAATAAAATATATGCGGTAAGGTTATATAGAATGTAAAGACCAACTAATACGTGACTTCAGCTGAATCTAAACAGACTATTGAAACATCAAAGGATTTACTTTTATTCCTTTTGGCCCAGTGTTCATTCTTGTTAATAACGACGTTAATTCTGTAATTTAAAATAATGTTTAGTTCATTTTTCGAAATGTTGAAGAGGAGTTTAATAAATTTCATCGCAATTTCCAAAAGAGTTTCGATATTCATTGATAGTAGTCTACAATGTCAATACAACATCAAAGTAAATGAAAGAACATTTTTCTATGTTTCCAAAACTTTTTAATAGTTTCAGTAGTGTTTACCCTTTGTTTCATAAGTGCTTACCTGGATTATATATATGAGATCGGATTACAACGGAAAAATTGAATATAATAGTACCAATAATAGTAACTACAAACCTAGCTGCGTAATCTCGTATAACATGACAATGAGAGCTAGAAAAAACCAAATATCAATAAGGGAAACGTAGAAAATGATCAAAAGAATAAGAACGGTGGGGGAAATAATAACAGTAGAACAGGTAAGGATGAGGGTGGTACCATTAATAAGAGAAATAGACGCAAGAGACAGATTTGGTTCAATCCACCATTCAGCGAGCATATCAAAATAATATACCTAAGGAATTCTACAGAATAATAAACCAAAACTTCCCCCCCCCCAGATAATAAATTAAGCAAAATAATAAATAGAAACTCTGTAAAATTATCTTTCTCATCGTCCAGAAACTTAGCTAACACTATAATCAGCTCCAACAATAGAAAAATCAGCAAAATAAGGAACAATAACGAACTAGCATCAAACGAAAGTATCCTAAACAGAAAATGTAATTGCAGAATACCTGGAAATGTCTAACCTCGGAAATAGTGTATAAATGCGAGATAAAAACCGACAACACTAAGAAGATATATCTGGGAGCAACGGGAACAGTGTTTAAGGACAGATATAGAAACCATGTAGTATCATTTAAAAAGGAACCTGAGATAGAAACTAATAGGGATGGCGTAAACAATAGCGAGGGGGGGTACAAAAATCAGCATTAAAAATAAAAACAAAAAGAGGAATACAACTGCATTAGGTGATTGGGTTATGGAACTTAACAGAAATAATGAAAATTTTGAATTAAAATGGTCAGTAGTGAACAGGGGGAGGAAGTACAGCCCCGGGAAATCAAAAAGGTGCAATCTATGTTTATTGGAAGCCTTCTACAAAGAGGAAATTTTGAATAAAAAACTTGATGCCATACAGGGATGTCTTCACAGGAATAGATTTCTGCTATCACGCCTTAAATGTAACTGAAGTATAACTTTTTACAATAATAAGGATCATCGGATGCTAGAATTAAATTTTAATGTAGAGTTAAATAGCTAGAAATGTTATAATCTAAATGAAGGATCCAAATCTAACATGCGAATATAGTTTCTATTATTCTAAACCGGGTAAGAAATATAAATAAATTATATAGCTCATCTACAAATGGAATTTTTCTCCATAACGGTGAGCATTTCTGTATTCAGTTGTAGCAGTATTGGTGGTGAAATAAGTAGTACCTTCTTCAAATCAATAAAACAACTTAACAATTAAACAATTTTTTATTAAAAATTAAATTAGCAATTTGGGGACTGAAAATTAGTTTAATTGATTTTGTCATCTGACATCTTAAGTTGGTAGAATCCATGCTGATTTACTTATTCTCTTACTTTACTCCCTGTTCTAAATGTTTTTACCCATAAATGCAGGAGTAGACATCTTCTCATCGAAGTGTAACAAAATTGTAGCTATTGGGTGGTTTTGCTGTCAGAATAATAATTAGTGGATATACAATGTTTTATTTAGATACCCAAGAATACAGCACATGAACTATAAGACATGAGCAGCATAAGTGATTAATAACAGATGTGGGTTAAACCCATGGGTAAAATCCAATTTTTTAAGATTAAAAACATAATTTATATCCTTAATGTGTTAAATAAGCCATCGTAGCACGTTCTGGATCTGTCCGATTAAATTAATTATTAAATCACAGACGCCTTCTAGTAATTAATTAACTGAAAAAATCAAACGGCCTGAATTTTCTCCCTTTAGCTGTTATAGGAAATAAAAACCGACCCAGTTTCCAACAGAATTAACTAGTAGCAATTATCAACATAACTGGATTATCTCCCTTCATAATTGTCTTTAGAAACGATATGAAAACATTCAAGTAGAATGACAATAAATTTTAAACATTAAATAATAATAAATAGATTAGAAAACCTCACTCGAAATGTTGTACAAGGATTTATATATATATATATATATATATATATATATATAATACAACCTTTATTTATTCTCATATTCAATTAAACTTTAAACCTAAAATGGTCTTATTTAAGTACCACAATAACGATAATCTGTAAACATTACTTGCCACTAATATGAAACTAAAATTAACCGTAACGTTATTGCAAGGTTGTTACGGCCATACTATAAATATAGAAATAAAAATTAAAAAACTCTTTTTATAAAAAAATTAATTATTGGGAAATAATGAAACAACGAGATCTAATTTAGGAACTCAACGAATGGGATATATAAAAAAAAAATTCTTTTAAATGGCTTAGGGTTTTCTGTGAAAACTTCTCATGACTGTTCTTAAATAAAGATACGAAAATTAGGCGATATATTAATATTTAAATGGGCTTTTCTGTAGCTACTGCAAAGGTAAATGTTTCTTACATGCTTTTCCCGTTCAGGGAATTTTTCTTTTTTCTTTCTCTTCAAAAATGTTCTATTGTCAAAAGTGTGTTTATTCATAAAGTCTGAAGAAATGCTGGTTTTGGAAAGAATACTAGATAAGCATAGAAACAAACTAGTAAACATATTCACACCGAATAAGGTTCACCGTATGAATCGACCAAAATATCTTTGTTCTGCTTTAAAGATGTATTGGTGCTATTATATTTTCTAATCTGGGAATATGGTGGGAGCAGCACGCACAGTGTGGCTGGGTGTAGTGGAGTGAGATATCAGTCCATCTATCTGTCTGTCTCAATCTCTCTATCTCTCTCTCTCTCTCTCACGCTCTCACACACACGTGTATGAAAGTAACTCGTCTCTTTGATATTCTCGGTAACTGTTCTTGTAATAAATCTTTCTTAAAAACTAAACATCGGCATCCGAATGATTGTATCGAAAGACAAGCAAGAACGTGGGTTCCAAACGGCGACACGCGGGTATGAATGATTATAAACCCAATAGTAAATGGAAACATAACACTTACTTTATTAGTTTGTTTCTATGCTTATTCACTATTCCATGCACTAACATTCGCTTTTGTTTGAAATTTTTATTTAATGTTTTAAACTTCTTGATATATATATATATATATATATATATATATATATATATATATAAAAGCTTAATGTGTGTGTGTGTGTGTCTGGTCATGAATAGGTTCCTATATGGTTGACTATTTTAAAAAAACTGATTACTTATAATGATAGAAGATGTATCGAGACACAGAAATGGGTATGTTTGATCTGGCAGAACGGTGGTTCATTAAAATTGTGGGGTCTGCGTTCGTGCCTGGTTCACAAAGTATGGGAATAAAAAAAAAATGAAAAAAAAAAAAACATTTACAAGTGTTTTTGATATAGATGTACATAAGAATACTTTGATAAGTATGTTTCAACTTAAATAGGGATGGTATAATAAAATTGTGGGGTCTGCGTTCGCGCCTGGCCTCCATAGAATCGAAATAGGCAAAAACTTTAATAAAGACTTTTCATATCTATCTGCGTAAGTATACTTTGATAATTATGTTTCAGTTTGAAGAAATATGGTATAATAAAATTATTAGGTGTCCGTTCGCGCCTGACCTCCATAGAATGGAAATATGTCACAAAGTTTAACAAGGTTTTTTAATATAGATCCACAGAATATTGTGATAAGTGTTTCAGTGTGAACAGGTATGGTATAATAAATTATGGGGTTTATCTATTTTATTTTTACTTTCATCATATTTTGCTTTGGTTTTGATACCCCCGAATTCGAAGCTATCTCTTTACAACCCTTCCTTTTCATAACCTATCATACTTTAATAAATCAGTCCATTTTCTGTAGGCCGTTTTTGAACTCAGTCAGGTCGGGTACTTTTGCTAGTATATATATATATATATATATATATATATATATATATATATATATTGTGTTTGTGTGTATGTTATGCACAGATGAAGCATTTTTGTGAGTGTTTGGTAAATTGTGTATGCAAAAAATGTGTAAGTTTATAAAAATTGGCAGAAACAATTGTCAGTGAATAACATATTTTTGAAAGAACTAGGATATTTTTTTTAATATATATATACAGTGTAACATAAAAGACCCGAAAATAAGATAAACTGATATCAGAGAGATTTTCTCTGGTCCCAAATTAAAGCTTGTGTTAATATACAGTATAACCCGGATATAAGAGAGTCCCAGGACATGAGAAGTCTCTTATATCCGGGTTAAACTCTGTGTGTGTGTGTGTGTGTGTGTGTGTGTGTGTGCGTGTGTGTGTGTGTGTGTGTGTATATATATATATATATATATATATATATATATATATATTGTTGTGGTGTGCAGATGAACACTTCCGAACTGTAGAAATAGACCGAGAGGTACGACCCTCGGTGTGTGTGTGTGTGTGTGTGTGTGTGTGTGTGTGTGTGTGTGTGTGTGTGTGTGTGTGTGTGTGTGTGTTTGGAACGGGCGTAGCATATGTCAGGAAAGTAAAGTGCCCAAATAAAAATGACGACTTTAAAAACGAGAAAAAACGAATATGTCCAGTCATAGTCTCAGTATGAAGAAAAAAATCACACCCATAAAAAGAAAAAAGAAAATGATTATCCACAGTTTAAAAACAAGCAGACTAGTCAGAAACAAGAAAAATTACCCCCAAGATCAAGTAACCAATGCGGTGAATGGCACTGGGAAAAATTCTGCTCGTTTCGAAAAAAATAATTGTCAAAATTGTGGAAAACTTGGTCACATAATGTCGCATTGCAGAACCAGATGCGAACCAAAAAATAGAGTACAGACAAAATCTAGCGAAACTCTGACGAGAATTTATGCAAATACGTATTTCAAGATATTTAATAAAACTGTGAAATTTCAATTGGACACTGGACAGGATCTGATAATTATAAGTAGGGGAAACTGAACAAACCGATTTTGCAGAAAGCACTAAAATCAACACGTACGGTAACTGGACATAAGAATGCTTTTACTGATAAATTTGAATAAAAAGTTGAGGGCGTTCGTTCTAAAATCTTCAAATCTTTTTAGTTTGAATTTGATAAATAGTTTTAAAATTTGGAATTAATCAGCCAACATTTTTAACCAGAAAATATGTAAGCTGAAGAAAGTTAAAGAAACGAAAACGTACCGTACGAAATCCCTTTAAAATGAAGCCGCTTATAAAAAATGATCAAAGACTTTTAAAATGAATTGCATTCAGCTAATCAAGGAAAACAGTAAAAAGAATAACGCATAAAATTCGAAAATACGTCGAGAAAAAAATGCAACAATTAAAATGTGAGTAGAAAATAAAAGCATCGCAAAAAAGCATTGCATAAAAAGTTTTGTTTAAACGCAAACGAAAATCGATTGAAGCGTTCAAGAGAATGCAAAAACCAATATCCACTCAAGCAGCAAGAAAGATTGACAAATACAGAAGATGGCTCGACTATACCAGCTTCTTATATTTCATTTTTTTTTGTATGAACGTAAAAAAATAGCAAATTAATTGCGCAATTGAATTGAAATGTCATTCAGAAACTAGTGAATGATATCATAAGGAAATACAAACCTTAAATCAAATTGTAAAAGTTCAGCGTATCGGGTATACCATGCAAGATACAAGACATTGATAAACGCCACATAAACTAATAAAAAAAAGTCGCTCTACTCTACTTTAGATACACATTAATCGTATGGGAACAACTGATCGACACCATTTTCAACACGATTGATCGTGATAACCCCAACCAGAACAGCGACTGTTAAGAGGAAAGAAATTTCACCAACCACTGACCCAACGACGGAAAAGATATTTACAAGCTTTTTGAGGAGCAAAAATGCTTGGGAGAGGCGGTGTGTGGGTGACTCACCCATGTACTAAAGATGAACTCTTCCGAACTGTAAAATAGGTCGAGAGGTATGACTCTCGGGGTGGTCTGTGTTCTTCATAGCGCGCCATCTTAGCAGAATTGCTACGACTATTATTTATTCTGTATATTCTGTTTTTGTTTCAATATATTTTACCTTTCTAACTCATATATGTGTCCGTGTTTTTCCTTAATGACCCTTTCGGAGTCACAATATATATATATATATATATATATATATATATATATATATATATATATATATATATATATATATATATATATATATATATATGTTTCTTATCGTTGGGCACTTACAGTTAAAATAAAAAGTCGGTCAATTTAACTCTTATGAGCGGATCATCATGCAATGATTAGATAACTCTGACAGACGTTAAAAAGCATTTAAAAATGTGAACAACAATCACTGTAGCACTTTCTTCTTCTTCTTCTTCTTCTTCTCATTATTATTATTATTATTATTATTATTATTATTATTATTATTATTGATCAGAGCCTGTAAATAAATGTTTTTCAACGATCATGTTATAAACAATTGTTTTTAGTTTCTGCTGATGTTTATTTTGCACTAAGAGCAATAAATATGACACCAACAATTTTGTGATTAAATGGCAAAGTGTTATTGGAAAAGAACTTTTATTTCTTCTCGCAATTTATACAGTCAAACACTTTTTAATTTAAAAACAAATACGAAGATCTATATTTGCTACACAGAATAAAAGCAAATATTAAATATAGGTCATGATAGAACACGGCATAAATCAATAAGCTACAATGTCTTCCTCTCTCCCTCTCACTACACACACACACACACACACACACACACACACACACACACACACACACACACACACACACATGTATGTGCGTGTGTGTGTGTATTTTTTTAAATTTTCTTCCTTTGAAGATTGTAACACTGAGTATGGGGCAGCCAAACCAGCTGCCAACATTGCCCCGCTTTTTATTGAAACCAACCGAGAGCTCTTTTTAGTATCCTCACTGTTCCCTTAAGTGCAATTGTCTGGATCTCTTTTGCACTTGATTCACCAGGAATATTAGTTAGGTAGGACTTTAGGTTCTTCTTCATACCAGTTATTATAGGTGCCACAGGGCTTATGTCCTGTGGCACCTATAATAACTGGTATGATTAATATCTCTTTAAGATCCCAGTTTCTTTTTATGTGTGTTTGATAATAAAAACCAATTCGTTTATATAGTTCAGGTCGATTCTTATTAGAATCAATTTCCTAGCAAAAGGAAGTATTACAAACTTGTAAATAATTAGTATTTCCAAAATTGCAATAAAGCTATAAATAAATAAATGACAGAACAGATGAGAATTATACCATACTGTAATTTCATGACAATTTCGAACCAAAGAAAACTAACATGTATTGTGTAGTGGGGGTTTCGTATTGAAGAAATATGACGCTGAGTTCATATTAAAAGAGAAATGATGGGGACATTCATATTGAAGAGAGACGGCGGGGACATATATATAACAATGATGAGGGAGAAAGGACATTTATACATATACGGTTCTGTTCTTAGATGCTTGGGAGTATATATATATATATATATATATATATATATATATATATATATATATATATATATATATATATATATATATATATATATATATATATACTGAAGGTGATGGGGTGATAGATACACAGTTATTATTTTTCTTATAATACATATTATAACACATATTAGAGAGGAGGAGGAGAGATACATATTCTTGAAAGGGTTATGCAATGTTCATAAGATGTTTAACACATTGCCTTTTAATTTGTGAAATAATGACACATAGACAAACAGTTACAAACATCGATGGTGATTCTTTATTTTATTGGACCAGTCGAATGATGATGACGTCAGGAATTCACATTTGTTCTACATAGTTTAATCTTTTTATCCTTCGCTTCCAAAGAGGCAGCTGACCACTGACTGACTCTCCTGATGTCTGCTGACTAGCAGACTCAACTGTTCAGCCTCAACTACTCGATCTGACTAACTCTAGCTCCTATATTGAGAATCCCCTTTTTGCTATGATGTCAGAAGTGTAGTTCCAAAACGTGACTAACTCACGTGTCTAATGCACACGTTTTTCCTAACACACTTTTGATAACAAAGAATTCTCAACTAACCTATTTTTTAACCTAACCTATTTTTTTAACAATGTATTTTTAATTTGTATTGTTCATTCTTTTTAGCTGACATTTTTAACAATACCTAACTATTTTATAATAGAATTTAACAATAGGCCTGTTGTAACATTCCGATTTCTAACATTCTATATTCTTACAAGGTTTGAGTCTCGGTTTATCCTAATCTCATTTTCACTTATCTAATGTTCTTCTTATTTACATGGAAAGGGACAGCCCTTTTTCTGTAACACATCTACTTATATACAAAACTTTATATATGTGTGTATATATATATAAAGTTTTGGAGATTGGCATGTCACAATGCCTTAAATGGTTTTGAATCAAAAGAGTACCATACCTCAAAGAATCAAGAGAAAAAAGTGAAAGAATTGGCTGCCAGACCAAGTGATATTTCATTGAATACATTTTCGTGCATGGCTTGTCATCACATCTGCAAGTCACTGGCGAGGCTCAAGTCCCATGAAAGACATAAAAACTGAAACTGAAATTAGTTTTTTGAGACGCTCATACGTTGATATTGACGGGAGAGTTCAAGTTAAAATTAAGATTATATATATATATATATATATATATATATATATATATATATATATATATATATATATATATATATATATATATATATATAAGTTTTATAACAAAAGAAACTCTTTCCTTTTCTGATGATGGCTATTTTACTATGCGAAATTAATAAGAAAAAATCAAGTTTAAAAAGAACATCAAATTAGTTTTAATAAAATATTTGCATCTTAACGTGGTTTCAAAATAATCTGTTTATTCAAAATTTAAAACTTTCTTAAAGATGCTTCTAAAATTTTTTGTCAATCTTGATTATATATATATATATATATGTATATATATATATATATGTGTATATATATATATATATATATATATATATATATATATATATATATATATATATATATATATATATATATATATATATATATATAGTTGATGAATCAGTCAAACTGAGCGCTAATATTTTTAGAGGCTAAAATTTATCTGCATTGGTCTGATTAAAGTTAAGATAAAACTCCAATTGATTTTCAAGGTCATCATCAGAAAAAAAATATATTTGATTTGATGTTATAAAAAGAAAAACTTTAAAACCACTACCACCACCATCACTGATACCACCTGCTGGCATGTTTTGGATGGCGTTTAGAAACTGCCTTACAAACAAACTTAGCTCTGGCCAAGTTATGTATATTTATTTATTTCAAGTTTCTACTTATCACTTCGTCACAAGTTTTTCATTTCTCTGAGACCTAATTCTGCTACTTCAACTGTCTTACACCTACTAACCCAAGAAATTTAATCCATTCTTTCAATAGAAGTCTTCTGTTCTGTACACATCTCTCTGTAATTCCCTCTGAGGTCATCAGATCTAATCCTGCCTTTAAGACTTACATTACACATTTCTCATATAATTTCTCCCCATGGTATCCATGTTCTCAACCCTCAAGTTTCACTTCCATCCACCATCACACTGCATACACATGGATGATAAACTTTTCCTTTAGTCGACAGTGCTAACACTCTGCTAGTTGGTAATAACTAGGGCTGTGACAAAAGAATATTCTTTTCATTCTTTTAACTCTCAAGTATATATCCGACACAGTAAGACATTTAATCAACCGAGAACCACATCAGTTTGTATAAAATTATATAAGATATTAATGGATATATACCCAAGAGTTAAAACAACGAAAAGAATATGCTGTCGTCACAGCCCTGGTAATAACAAAAGATATATGAACTTACTTTATTCACTTCTAATTCTTGCAATCACACTAGCATCTTCTCCTTCGTGTGCTCCTTCTTTCTTGTATACCCACATGTAATTGTTTCATGCTTACATATGATTCAACCATTTAAATCTTGGTATTTGTTCTGTATTTTGTGACTGGTTTAAAATGGCATATTTGGAGCATATCATTGAACGACTATAAAACAAAGACTGTTGGACATTCAGGACTAAAACTTGGTGGACAAATCACACAAAGAGTGATATTTATTTGTACTAAATATGATTGGGTTGCAAAAAAGATTGTGCATTTTTTCAACGATTTCATAGGTGGCAATTGGGTGGGGGTGGGGTGGGGGTAAGCCTTCCTTTCATCTAGTCATTAATAGTTTAAATGAACAATGAAAATATCTGTATTATTTGGATAATTCGGACTATTGCCCTCATCTTCAGTTTTATTCTCACAATGTTTCAGGTGATATGCCCTCTTCAGGGGTGTGGTGTCAAATTCGCAGATCTGCAAAGAATTTCAAAACTTAACCCATCATTTAATCCATAGGGTAGATCGTTCTCATCCCATCAGTCATGATCGTATAGAAGTCTTAAGTAATCATTAATTACATTCTAAGTATCGTCTGTATTGAAGATTGAATCTTCAACTTCAAGTAGACTGCCACTTAAAATTGATTATTGCTTAAAACTTTACCTGTTGTACCACAAGATCAGCAAAAAGATTAGTGTTGTGGGTGACTCACCCATATACTAAAGATGAACTCTTCTGAAACGTAAGAATTGACTGAGAGATACGACTCTTAGGATGTTCAGTGTACTTTCATTGTCCGCCATCTCAACTATGACGGTTGCTCTTGTATATGCTGTTTTTTTTGTTTCAATATGTTTTACCTTTTCTAACTCATCTCAGTGGCCGTGTTTTTCTTAGTGACCCTTCTAGGGCCACAACAATTACTAAAATCGACAAGATGCAGCTAAAGAAAGTGTGAGGAGTAAAATCCGAGATGAAAACAGAAGTCTGAATAATCCATATTATAAAATTAGCAATCCTCATCTCAAAAATTCTGAAAGATAACCATTTTGATGTTGCTAAATTTAGAGACGTTATTCGCTAATTATATTGGGAAAAATAATTGAACCAAGAAATTCATTAAAAAGCGTACCTGCGTTAATATACTTGTAATGTTGAGAAAAGGAATCTTCAACAACACAAGAAAGAAAGACGAATATTAAAACATAAAGTGTCTGAGTGTTGGTGGACATATGAATATTTTCATAACATTAAGAGGTGATAATTCAATAAGAGAGAGAGAAAAAAGAGGCTGATATAAAATCCCTTCTTCGTGAAACAGGTTGTGACATTAATTGACTCATTATATCAAAAGATAATTATTCAATTATTCTCGGAATGGCCAAAAACGAAGCAAAAACAAATGAAACTAAACACGAATCTCATAAAATGGTGGCCATATTTTTAGAATCATTATATTTCAAGCTTGGAAAGCTATTTATCATTCTTGACAAGATTAATAGTCAGAATTATATATGTTCGTATCCAGAGAATGCACAAGTTTGCTAGCAGTCATAATATTTAGATGTAAAAATTATGTTGCCAAATTAAAATACTCAACAAAAAATTTTAATTTAAGGAGAGGATTCAATAATTGAAGTATTATTAATTTTTTAATCACTCCATTAATCATGTTAGGGATTTCTGATTACTGCATTAGTGCAGCATTTAAAACAGACGTTAAATCAACAATAATGACCAGAATAATGATGCTCAATACACTAGTTAGTAGAGTAGTTGAAATAATAAAGTATAAAATTTCGTAAGTGGCATATGTTAGCAAGAGTAGGAGTAGAGAAGCAGATGTTTTCAAAGAAACATGTTACACTTTTTAACTTCTATGTCATGGTCCATGCCCACTGAATGGACATGCTAATATAAATATATTAGTGTTGGGACGGTTAATCGGAATCAAAATTTTTGATGGTATCGGAATTGGAATAATTTGTGGCAATTTTCCGATGCCAAAAATGATTCTTTCAATTGTCTTTTCTATTTGATTTTGTTCAAAGCAAAATCTTCCACTGCTGGTAGTAATAATAAAATAATTAATATTTATTGATTTTAAACTACCAGTAAAACTAAAATCGATAGATTATACCCTACAAGTGTATTTTTTACGTTTGAGAAAATATATGTATATTTAACACATGGTAATCAATAAAATAATAACTCTATAATTGAATTTTTAGAGATTTATAAAGAATCGGAATTAGTAATTTTATCAGAATCAGGGAAAAATATTGGAATCGTCCCATCCCTAATATATATATATATATATATATATATAGCCAGTAGAGTTTAGTTTCCTAGAAGTACATCCAATGAAACAACATGTGTCTACCAAAATAGTGTTCAATGAGTGAACAGAGCAGGTATATTAATTTTATTTATACAAACATTAATGGCTACATATGTGCATAAATGTTTCTGTAATCACCCACGTTGGGGGATTACGTCTTCAGGCCAAGAATTACCGTCGAAATATGTAGCCATTAATGTTTGTATAAATAAAATTAATATATATATATATATATATATATATATATATATATATATATATATATATATATATATATTAGTGATGCAACAATTCCAATATTTTCCCGATTCCATGCTTACTTCTCAATTGCAATACAACTACCAATTCCGATTCTTTATAAATCTCTAAATATTAAACTATAAAATTGTTGTTTTTTCCCGATTACGGTAAAAACATATGTTAACTGTGCAGATATGCTCTCAAACGATAAAAAATATGCTTGTTGGGGATAGTCTACAGATTTTAGTTTTACTGATTGTTTAAAATCAATAAATGTTTACAATTCTAATGTTACTATTAATATGGAACAGTGGAAGATTTTGTTTTAAGCAAATTCAAATAAAAGAAGATCATTAAAAGAAATAAGCACAAATTTTTTCAATTCTGATACCGATACCCCCAAAAGTTCCAATTCTTTTGATTCTCAGTTCCAATTAATCGTCCCAACACTAATATATATACATATATGTATATATGAAAGTTAAAATTGGAGGTGAAGAGATCTAGAGGCTCAATGGTTCACCGGTCAATGACCATCCCTTTTGAGAAAGCCCACATAAGACAGGTGAAACATCAAGCCTTAGGTCTCTCTGCCTCCATTTTAAATTTCATATCGTCGGATTTTATCCATTTTAATAATCATATATATATATATATATACACTAGCAGAAGTACACGTCATTGACTGGGTTCAAAAAGAACCTTCAAGAAATGGACTTTAATTTATATAAGAATATAAATTCTTTTAAATTGATATTTATTTTCTACATACTTTTTATTTTCTTCCTTTCATCTTATAAAGGTACAGGTAGACACAGACGTTGAGCTTTATTAAATCATCCTATAGAGATACATACAGACAGACAAAGACAGACTCAGAATTGCTCGGATCATCTTTTTGGGGGGTGGGGAGACAACTGTTCGATATGCACAAGCCTCAAATGAACATGAGGAGGCAATAGTGGGAATCTTTAATGACACAAACGTATGAGCACTAATTAGGGTTCCCCTTTATAAGTCATCTCCATGGAACCTCACCTTTGTTGGTGAGAGTGAGTGATGTAACTCATACCCTCTCCTTCCCATGGTGGGTTATCATAGGAAGTTTGGTAGCTCTACATCAAACGGTGTGGCTTTCCAGTTATAAGTGACACCAGTGAGGATGAGCAGTGTAATCCGTCAAAATCTTCCTTATGCCATGGTGGGTTACTCTGCCATATTTAGTAACTTTACATGTATACATCAAACAATGTGAGTGTGCACCACGTTTCCAGTTATAAGAGACCCTTCTGGGGCCCCACCTCCATTGGTGGGAGCGAGCGGTGTAGCCTGTCACAACTTCCTCTTCCTCATGGTGGGTTATCTTGCCAAATTTGTAGCTCTACATAAAACAGTGTGAGCGTGCATAAAGCTCCCCATTATAAGTGCCACTCCCCAGAATCTCACTTTATCATACCCATTTGTATGTGGTCAGTTTAGTATAATAGTAAACCATATAGGAGCCTATTTGTGTACAGACAGACAGACAGACATCAAACTTTATTATAGATATGTATATATATATATATATATATATATATATATATATTTTTTTTTTTATATTGATTTTTACACACACACACACACACACACACACACACACACACACACACACACACACATTCTCAATGTATACACATAAACTCCAATTTGTGGTTATATGCTTTTTGTTTGCACAGAGACAATTGTCGTTAATAGATAGCAAGTGCTTTGAGAATTTTTAAATGTGTCTTCGAACGTGCTCTCATAACTTGGAGCGTATGGGTGTATATTGAGAATATATGCGTGTTTGTGTGTTAAAAATCAATATGAAAAATTTATAAATGTTGATATCTTGTCTCTATTTTTCATTTGCTGGCGTATAGAAATATATAAATTATATATAATGGAGTCAGAGATGGTTTCGTGACTGGGTTTGAACCTCCCAACCATCTGTAATCATGACACCCTGCATTGATGATTCCCAAAAGGATGAAACATTAGTGTCTGAAGGTATTTAAAAATTATTATAATAATCATTAGATCACTATAGACCGACGTCTTGACATTTAAAAATAAATGTTTAAATTTCAACGATATTTCTCGCAATTAAAGTTGGCTGTCCCTGTTTAATGGAGTCCTAAATGGCGTCATGTCCAGGTTTGAATCTTCTCGACCAGTTGAAATCGTGGTACCCTGCACTGATGATTCCAGAAAGGATGAAACACTAGTGTCTGAAAGTATTTAAAAATTATATATATATATATATATATATATATATATATATATAAAGAAACAGGCAAACTGTTTTAAAAACACGTCTTTCTTTTTATTTGCATCTAATAGTATAGTTTTAAAATAGTTTGTTTATTCTATTTTTTTCATTTTCTAAGATGATTCTATGAGCTGACACATTTTCAACTTCATATATATATATATATATATATATATATATATATATATATATATATATATATATATATATATATATATATATAAAATAGAATGTATTATTTCAGTCATGTGTCAGAATAATGATAGCTATGCACAGAACTCTGTTGGAAGTCCCGGGTGTGAAGTTCTGAATTTCAATCATTTTACGTGGATTAAAATATTTCTGAAAGCCAAGAATAGTATGCGACAAAAATTCAAGATAAATATTTCTTCAACCAAGCAATACTAATAACTACTGATAATAAAAGCACGCTGACTCACCAATTTGGATAAGACAGTTGTACGCTATACTTCTTGAGATGAACTGCATTCATTCCCGGCACTTCGTATTTCCAAATTGATTGCACGTACAGAATAAGTTTGTTCGTTCCTCCCACTCCAGACAGGTAAATTTTGCTGGTGATATCTCTGAAAAAGAAAGAATTTTTATTAGGATCATTTAATGCACACATTATTATATATATAAAAAAAACATGCAGAGGGCTAATTAATAATGTGGGAATACACCGGGAAGTAAGAAGGAATACTGAAAAATAAAGCGATTTATTATATTAAGTTTTTTATTATTATTATTATTATTATTATTATTTAGAACTAGCCTGTGTGCCTGGCGTTGCCCGGGGTTTTGGAGGCGTGTGTTGAGCAAAAAAAAAAAAAAATGGTAGTAGGCAGGCAGGATCGAACCTTTATGACAACAGGACCATTGCCAGCGCCCTCAAAATGCATCGCTGGATTGCCATGAATAACAGGGATCTGCCCAGGGTGATGAAAACAAAGTTTCTAGCCATGATTATGGTCTCTGGTGTCGTTTTAAGTTGGGGCCACATCATGCCACCTCGCATCTTCGAAATTGGTTTGAAAGTCAACATCAAAGTGTACCTGGATGTGCTGAAGAATGAGGTGATTATGTGGCCGCTGGCAGACCCTGGATGTGGCAGCAGGACTCTGCACTGGCCCACAAGTTCAAAGAGACTCAGGCTTGGCTCCAGAAGGAGTGCTACGACTTTGTATCCTTCTCTCACTGCCCCCCCCCTCTTCCTCTGATCTGAACCCGTTGGACTACTTTGTTTGGTCATATATCGAGAACATCACCTACATGACCTCCCACAACACCAAAGCCAGTCTGATCGCGTCTATCCGCCGAGCTACTGCCGGTGCTTGTGAAAAAAGCATGCTCTCAGTTTCAGACCCGTATCGAGGCGGTGACTGAGGCTGAAGGTGGCTACATTGAATAGATGTCAGGTCTACTACATAATTAAGTAACCAGAATTAATTGTTTCAATAAAAGTTTTAAAATAAAGCTGTAGTGTTGTTTCTTTAGGGCGACAAATTTATCGTTCCACCATTAGTATCAGCAAATTAATAAAATACTAATTGAGAAATAATTACATCTGGTTTTGGAATGACAACTAACGATCTCTCTCTCTCTCTCTCTTTCTCTATCTCTCTCTCCCTATATATATATATATATATATATATATATATATATACCCACGGCATGTCAATGTCATTACGTTGACACACCAGTTCTCGTTAGATCATTGAAGTTAAGCAATGATGAGCCTGGCCAGTACCAGATGGGTGACCATTTGAGAATGCCTGGTGCTGCTGTATGTTAAAACATGCATCTAGGAGAAGGAAAACTCTGATGGAAAAGCTAAGGTCTACTGTCTGCTCTGTCTTTGGCATTCAATTACACCGACTAAGATTAGCAGTTGTTCCAAAAAGTGTGGATGGCTCTACACAAGCGTTGAAATCGCCGAGAATAATATATTATTTATTCAACAGTAAACAGTTACATTTGGTCGCTACAAACAGCCAGCTGTTTCAGTCAATAAGACTTCGTCAGGCGACCCTAAACCATTTGACGCTTTAGAAAAAAAAAAGCTACATATATATTTTTTACAACCATCATAAACTGTATATAAATGTTTAATTTACATAAAGACTGTCCCTATTAGTATATATAGCCCTAAACATTCGTCGTTGATCATCCCTCTTGAGAAAGCCCGCATAAGACAGGCGAAACGTCGAGCCACTAGTTCTCTCCACCTTCATTTTAATTTCATTATATATATATATATATATATATATATATATATATAGAGAGAGAGAGAGAGAGAGAGAGAGAGAGAGAGAAAGAGAGACAGTGAAAAAAGAAAAAGAGAAAGAACAACCTAAAATGTCATCACACCATCAATTAAAAGTATAATAACATCCTTCCCATCCAATATTATTGCAAAAAAAAAAAATCATTGTTATTTTCTAAATAGAATACTAATTATAATTTTCTTTTGTTCAACAAGTAACTCTTAAAATGTTTTATATGACATAAAAAAACAGACAAATGAAAGAAAGCAGATTGTTAAGACAGATTCTCGCATAAATCCAAGAAACGTTTAGACAATGGAGCAAGACACCCCAACCTTTACATCATCGCCATCTTGAATATGCAATTTCTATAGCTCTATCACTGTTATGGTACACATGCGCCTGAGGATGGCAGCATTTCAACGTCATCTTTTGTGCTGAACGATGTAGCAGAAGTATTGAAAGCAAGAACATTGTCTCCATATTTTTAGGTGCCTGTTTTATTAAAGGCATTTTGGTCACATCCTTTGCTTTATAATAAAAAAAAACACACACTGTGTATTGTCTATAAATATGATTGTGTATGGAAA
This sequence comes from Euprymna scolopes, assembly GCF_053919585.1. Taxonomy (NCBI): domain Eukaryota; kingdom Metazoa; phylum Mollusca; class Cephalopoda; order Sepiida; family Sepiolidae; genus Euprymna; species Euprymna scolopes. The sequence goes on along the minus strand of NC_136499.1, from coordinate 71,257,927 downwards.
TGAATTCTAGGCAGTTAGGGTTGAGGATATGTGTTGCATGGAGAGAAATTATATGATAATGATACAATGGATGTTGTAATATGATTAGATCTGATGACCTCAGAGGAAGATTAAATACGCACAGTATAAGGAGGTGTGTGCAGAACAGAAGTCTTTTTGCTATTGTTATGTTGAGAGTTCATGGATTAGTAGATGTAGAACGGTTGCGATACCAGGGCCAATTGACAGCGAAAGCTTAAGGAAAGCATGGGAGGAGTTGATGATGATAGACTTTTTTTTTTTTTTACATAGGCATCACCACATTATCAAGGCCAAGAGGCCACTCAAGGATAAGGGTTAAAGAGTGTACAGTAGAAATTGGACAATATAGTAATCATTAGTAATGAAAATTTGGTAAATTTGATAACTTATATGGAACGGCTCATCAAGAACTTATTTACGTTAGACTTGAAGACAACCATATTGTAGTCAGCCGGAAAGCAGGAAAACGGAAGACAATTCCACAGGCGTGCAGTTCTAAGAAAGAAGCTTTGTTCATGGAATCTACGTTTAGGTTTAGGCACAGATAAAGAGTGGGGGGAATTATTGATAGTGTTTACAGCTAGACGAGTGTTTCTTGTGAAAGTTTGGCGAGGGGGGACCATAGATTGAAGCTCAGTCAAACACTTTCCATGAAAATAACGATACATCAGAGACAAACTCGCAACATCTCTTCTGTGAGATAGAGGTTGCAAGGAAGAGAAAAGGTCATCTCCTACGAGGCTACGAAGTCTATTTTGAACTCTATCAAGGCAGGTCATGTCCTTTCTAGCAGCTCCTGCCCAGATGTGGCAACAGTATTCCATCCTTGGACGTACCTGGCTCTTATATAGATAGAGAATAGCATCAGCAGTGAGATAGCTACCGGATCGATAGAAAGATCCCACCATTTTTCCAGCGGCCTTGGCAACAGATTTGAGGTATGTGTTCCATTTAAGATCAGGAGTAATGGTCAAGCCCAGAAGCTTGTCAAAACTTGAGGCCTCCCCAAGACGAGAGCCATTCATTTCAATTGATGCCAGATGTGGATCAGAATGTTGATGATGTAAAGAGAGAAGCTTGGTTTTAGATGCATTAAAAGTAACCAGCCACTCCTTACCCCATTGTACTACGTGCTCAAGATCAGAGGAGAGAGAATTGGAGAGAACTTGGTCGTTTACTGTCTTAGATGTGCTACCATAAATGGTAGTGTCATCAGCATAAATGTCTACAAATGATGTAAGGATGTGATTTGGAAGATCATTAATGTAGATCAGAAAAGAGTTGGGCCCAGGATGGACCCCTGAGGGACACCGGCATTAATACTGTGAGCTTCTGATTTTTGCCCCTCAACTACTACTCTTATGAACCTATCAGAAAGAAATGATTTAATAATTGAGAAGACATTTCCAGCAATACCATAGCTAGAGATCTTATGAAGTAAACCTTTATGCCATACCCTATCAAAGATTGGGAGAAAGAGGAATAAAGACTTGGACAGATATAGATTTGTTTGAAAAGTGAGGGTTGAGGATATGTGTTGCATGGAGGGAAATTATATGAGAATGATATAACGAATGTATGATATTAGTTTTAAAGACAGGCTTAGATCAGATAATCCCAGAGGAAGATTAAATTTAGACAGAAGAGGGAGAGATGTATGCAGAACAGGATACGGCAGACGAGTACAATGCACCCCCTTTATAATTTTTTCTTTTCGTTTTTTTGCAATTTTTTCAGAGGATTATTATCGATTGGACACTAATCTACCAGATTATTAAAAACAAAAAGTAAAAAAGTCAATATTACGATATTTGAAAGGCGTGCTCAGTTTTTAATTACAACATTCTAGTAAATCGATCCCCCATTCCGGAAACACTCGACGAGAAAACAAAGTTTGATTTTGTTTTCATTTTTTAATTTGCTTGAACTTATATTTTATTCTTACTTAGTATGGCTTGTAGTTTCAACCGCTAGAAAACTCACTTAAAACTGACTTTATCCATTGCGCTACATGTCCATATGAGTAATTTTGGTATGAATTTTGTAAGCTTTAAACCTAGTATTTAAACTCGTAAATCTTTATGGTCAAACTAGAGAATCTACACAGAATTTTGAAATGAACCATTTATTAAATCTATAGAGGTAGTTTGTTCTCATTCTGTCAGCTATGATCGAGGAGAAGCGTTAAGTAATTTAAAATTTTTTAAAAATATTATTCTTAGTTAGTATGACCACTAGTGAGAATTGAACCTTCAACCTTTAGAAAGCTGTTATTTAGAACCGATTTTTACTTAGCAGTTGATATGGCGGACAAACGAGAGCATCCAGAGCAGGCTGTCTGAAGATACCGTTTTCCTGACTTAAAATCTGCCAAGCATTGTGATTATTTTTTCTTTTTCTTTGCAAAACTCAGTTATGTTCTGCAAAGCCCAAAACAAAAACAACAATTTTCCTCTAGAAAACAAAACAACCAAACCAAACACCATGAATACACATCTGAAGATATAAAGAATTTGAAGCATAAAACCATTTTCCAAAATTATTGAAGTTCGGATTAAATAACCTGAAACCGGCTGATATGCTGTAAAAAAAGAAAAATCAAATGAAACGAAACGAAACAAGTCTACCCGCTTCATTAAAAGTTCAATTTATTATTTCTTAAGTTCTACATTCTCGAGTTTGACATCGGTGGAAACGTTGTGAGAATAACACTCAAGATGCGAACAGTAGTTTGCATAATCCAAACAATTCCAAAAGATGCAGATATATTTGTTTATCGATTATTAGTTTGCTTGTAAAAAAAAAAATGAAGCAAGCAAATGACTTTATTGTATTCATCAAAGGAAATCTTATTACTTGCCAAGTATGGAGTAAAATGAATTCACGTGGGGACTCTGAAGTACTTCCTCTCGATCATAAAAGACTCAATTTACATGAAATACATCATCATTAGCATAACATGGACTTTTAGTGTCTCTCAGTAACAAAATCAATGTCACAGTAATAATATTAAAAAAAAATACATTTTACTCCAAGATTATTAATTTCAACACCCTTCCTCGTCAAAAGTGACAACGACAAAAAATGTTTTGTCTGTTTTCTCACTAATAATCATATAAAATGGTAGAACAGTCATTGGATTTTTATATATGAATCAATATCATTTCTGATGACCTAAAGAAAACAACAAAACCTACTGTTGACTTTTGATTTAGAGTGAAGATTGCTTTTCAAATTTCTATTCTTGAAAACAATTTTATTAAGTCATCTTTTGTTAACATGTAAATAAGAGGAAAATGAAGAGAAGATTGTTAATAAGTGAATATGTCCACGAGTATGAATGAAAACAAAGGTCAAAAAGTTTAAGCGGTGATAAATAAATGCCCCATTAGTAGAGGAGAGAAAAGAGTTCATATAAGAAGGAAGGACGAATGTCCTGTTTATAATCGCAGAAAGACAGGTCATGTATGAGGATATGTTTTTATTTACACGGGTGTCTATCTATGTATGTATATAGACGTGCATGATGCACAGATTCAAAATCGTAAACAGGGGAGCTATCACTGCTGCTGCTGTTGTTGTTATTTCTGTTGTAATACTACTGCTACTGACATTGATGCTGCTTAGAGACGTTCCGAGTTTAAATTGGCAAGCAGCTAAATCATCCAGATTATATGTAGCTTGAAATGACAAATCATATTTGTAACCTGGAAGTCGAAATTTCCAATAAGCGTATGCATCTCAAGTTTTAATATTTAAAAAACTACAGTTCATCACACCTGTAGCATTATGCACATTTACACATGGGACCCACACGTTGTAGCAGTCTTCGTCGCAAGGAACATAAGACAAGTAATAACTCGACTCTTTTTTTTTTTGTGACAATGACATTTATTTTTTCATTCACCTGCCACACGTTTCTTGTTATGGCTGTGACATCACCCACGTTTCTAGTGTGATCGTGCTCCTTCTTTCTCACCTTTGTCCTTTCAAACTTCCTTTCAATCACGCTCTTTCTCCTTTCTATAGTCTTTTGCTTTTTTTCTTTCCATGACGTCATTTCGCACATGGCTCGGTACTTCCATATAGCCATCATATGCACTCTGTTACACACCTCTTGCTGTTCGAGACTTATGTAAAGCATTGACGATTATTTATTGTTTACTGGGGAGAGGGGCTTTGTCTATTACACGACACAAGCTACATGAGGAAGGCCAGAGCGTACAGAAGATGAAACGTCGTGATTATAACAATCATGATAATGATAACAGTTTAAAGCACATAATGTTAATATATCTCTAGGTTATCAATCAGGATTTCCAGTTTAAAAAAAAAATATTTGAAAATATTCAAATCAAGTTTCATTACTTTTTGATCTCATCTCAAACATCCCATAATAATTCAGTCATGTGATACAGAAACCTCCACCAATAAAAACTATGATAAACTTAGCAAATAAAGGACATATCCCCAATGTGATAAACTTAGCAAATAAAGGACATGTCCCCAGCGTGGAATGCAGAATGAAAACAATCTACCTGTGCGGATTGAATAACAAATTTTGGTTCTAAATATTCTCAGCTTATCAGGAATTACAGACTCTGAAAGATGGCCAGAGGGAACAAACAAGGCGATTTGATCAAATTATGCCTCATCTGTGAAACCTAGACAACGATTGTCTCGTCTGTCATTTTCTGGTTTCGAGAGTTAAGAAAAAAAAAGATAAAATATACAAAGCTATTTTTAAAGATGTAAGGAATGGTGAAGAATATATTGCTGTAAAGGTAGTTTCATATAAAAATCATTAAAAAGTGTTGTAAAAAAAGTACTGATACACCTTTTTCTCAGCTTTTAGGCAAGAATCAAAGTGTACCTGCCTATTGTTGATCAGTCAAAGAGAAATCCTTCTAAACCGAAACAATTTTAATTTTTGTCTCAATCCAGAGTGCCCCTTACTGCGGAACTGAATTGTCCCACATTAAAAATCGACCTTGTATGCAACTTTGTCCTCATGTGGAAACAAATGAAGGAAGGCATACCTTTCCTTATAAAATGAACTATTCCCAAACGATTTCCAAAGATTTAAAAAGCGCCGGAGAATATATTATGGAAAAGGTGGTTTTATATGCAAATTATTAAAAGAATGGATTGTTGTATGCAAAGTACTGACGCCCGCTCCCCTTTTCTTCATAAAATAAACTATTCCAGGCAACATATCACTGGCGATGTTGCTAACCTCAAGGAATATGACTGTAGTATCAGTACATCCGGGCCATTTCTTGTATACATTAAAAACACTTTTGGCAATACGTTAGTGACTTATTATTATTTAACTAATTTATATAAGTTTGTATTTCATCGAATAAATAAATTTTTTTTAAATTTCACAAGAATCTTAAGAAGGTTCCAATCACTGTCAGAGAGAATTTGATGAATATAGATGAATTTTATTCTTTTTTTCAGAGTAATTATACACTAAGCAGTGCTATTATATATTATTTTAAAGACTTGAAAAAAATATTTGGTGTCCTACTTATAGGATAGTGGGGCAAGAATGACAAACAGATGAAGATAATCATTGAAAGTTAAGCCACGATAATTCAATTTTAAACGTAAGCGTAAAAGATATTTCGCACTTGTTAATCATAATAGACCAATGGTAATTTCTTAAACTTAAGCCTGACAGACCGATGCAAGATCTAAGTCAATCAGCATATACATTACAAGCCAGTTAGCCAACTTTAAACTAGCTATTATATTGTTTATTTACAGTAACAAACAGTTTTTTTTTTATTTTAACACTGACACTTTTGATTTTAAAATCTTTCAATATTTAGACTGTCTTTTTATTCTCTTCAGATTAAAAAATACGGCCCTGACTCCCAGTATTTTTACTATAACAGAGCGAAGACGGACGTGTATATGCGAATGCATGCGACAAAACGTCACCGGTAAAGGCAGGTTATAAAAAAGAGAAAGAGCACGTAAGAGAGGACGATCACATGAGAGACGTCATAACCATAGCAGAAAGTCACACATGGCAGGAGAATGAGGAAATAAATGTGATTGAAAATAAATAATAAATAAATGGGGAAAAAGCGAGTTGAAGTTGTTTTCTATTCTTTGTCCACTTTGCGACTGTTGGGTAACGTTATATTATGAGTCTGAGTCTGACAAATTCCGAAACCTTTGACTCTATAACCTTGCAAATCATCATCAAATCCCTTCAGATAACGTTATAAAAGAAGAAAAAGAAGAAGAAGAAGAAGAAGAAGAAGATGATGATGATGATGATGATGATGATGATGATGATGATGAAAATAATGGACTTGAATAGCGATATTAATTCACATTTTACTTTATTTTAATTTATTAGTCTATCATTCGCTTGCTTTAGGAGCTAAAATGAGATAAATATTCAAATGCTGAAGAATAAAGTGTTTTTAGACGAAAATTCCTAAGATAGAAATCGATTCTAAAGATGCATGCATTCAATCAACTCATTAAAATTAAATAAAAATTATTATTTCAAAGTTAAGCATGACAAAGCGATAGACTAACGAAAGTATAATTGCAAATTTTGAATGCTTTTAAAAAGAATATATTAGCGAAAATATGGTTTTATATCAAATTATCAAAATAGGAATTATAAGAAAAATATTAATTGAATAAAAACATTAATTCACTTTTCATCATGACTAAAAAGCGTTTATTTTAAATCGAATCAAATTAAATATCTAATATATAAAAATAAGTCAATCGAAGGGTCGACATTCAATCTAAATATTATGTTTCTGAATTTTTGAGGTGAGGGTAGATAATTTGTATTTTTTTTTTTTACTCTTTTTTCACCCCAAACAAGGCATATTACGACTTGAAATGTGAAGGGTTACTATTTGGGATCGCATCTAATAAAGGAAGTGGAGCACGAGATGTCTGTTCATATTACATTTAAACTTCTGCAAGTTAGCAGAGATATGAACGCCGGGAATGGGGGTGGGGATTCCAAGGTGCAGTAATTCGAAGGAAGAAACTATTAGAGTAGAAGGCTTTCTGGTATCTAAAAGTTAAGGAGTGGGGGTTTTGTTGTTTGTTGGGTTAGTCAGAAGTATGCACGTCCAGGGGGAACAAATGCTATGAGTTCATCAGAGCATATTCCATTAAAATACTTTTAAAACAGGCACAGGGATGCAAAATTGTAGCAATAGAACAGAGATTGGAGTTTGGCCGATAGTGTGGATGCTATTAGATTTAAGACTCTATTTTGGGCCATGTCTAAAACTGGGAGGATAGTGGTAAATGTTCTAATATTATTTGGATTATTCGGACTACTTTTCTCATCTTGAGTGTTATTCTCATAACGTTTTGGCCAATGTAATCCCCAACTTTCTGCGGGTGTAAAAAGACAACCGATTAGGAAGGCTTCTAAATAATAGATATGCTAACTCGTTGCATAAACGGTAAAAGTACCCAAAACATAAAAACAATTAATAAGTTTATTCTCTAAAAAAAAACAACAAAAAAAAAACAATCAATTAATTTATGACATTTCAGAAGTGATTCTTTTTTTTTAAACAAAAAAAGGATCATCGTTTTGAAAAAAAAAACAAAAAAAAAACGACTGCTACCGACACAGAAATGCATAAATAACTAGAAAAGGGTCGGAACTTGAATGTCAACTGGAGATAATTTGAATGCCTACTGGTGAGAACTTGAATGCCTAATAGACACTATCCTTGAGTGTCTAAGGTCTCTCATAAGGATAATTTTCACTATAAGCAAACTCTGACCAAATAATCAAAATAACATAATATTTACAGAGCAAATAAAATCTTTCTATGACAAGCTTTTACAAGGAAAGGTGGATCTTCTTCAAGTGATATTATCTCAAGTAATAGGGGAGACAACCAAGCAAAAATAAAACGTAAGCAAAATTCATCCCAAAGCAGCAAAACTAAAGCTGGCCTGCCAGGACACTATATATAAAATGTAGGCAAA
>NC_136499.1:71237408-71242408 GCF_053919585.1 Euprymna scolopes | reverse complement strand
ACTGATATATAATACGCATCGTTAAAATTTAGAATATCGATTAACTGATATATAATACGCATTGTTAACATTTACAATATCAATTAACTGATATATAATACGCATCGTTAACATTTAGAATATCAATTAACTGATTTATAATACGCCGCATTGTTAACATTAAGAATATCAATTAACTGATATATAATACGCATTGTTAACATTTAGAATGTCAATTAACTGATATATAATACGCATTGTTGACATTTAGAATATCAATTAACTGATATATAATACGCATTGTTAACATTAAGAATATCAATTAACTGATATATAATACGCATTGTTAACATTTAGAATGTCAATTAACTGATATATAATACGCATTGTTAAAATTTAGAATATCAATTAACTGATATATAATACGCATCGTTAACATTTAGAATATCAATTAACTGATATATAATACGCATTGTTAACATTTAGAATATCAATTAACTTATATATAATACGCATTGTTAACATTTAGAATATCAATTAACTGATTTATAATACTCATTGTTAACATTTAGAATATGAATTAACTGATATATAATACGCATTGTAAACATTAAGAATATCAATTAACTGATATATAATACGCATTGTTAACATTTAGAATATCAATTAACTGATATATAATACGCATTGTTAACATTTAGAATATCAATTAACTGATATATAATACGCATTGTTAACATTTATATGGTCATATGTTGAGAATATTACCAACATGACCTCCTACAACACCAAAGCCAGCTTGACCGCCACCATCCACCAAGTATTTGCCGAGCTCCCACCGGTAATTGTGGAAAAGGTATGCTCCCAGTTCCAGACCCGTATCGAGGCGGTGATTGTGGCTGAAGGCGGTTACATTGAATATATGTCAGCTCTACTACATAATCAAGTTATCTGAATTGACTTTTTTCAATAAAAGTTTTAAAATAAAGCTGTAGTGTTGTTTTCTATAGGTTCCACTCTGTATATAGTTGTGTTTAAAACATTTTTAGTATTTCATTTGTTTTAATGCTGTTCAATGATGAACACAACTGCATACAATTGAGAATAACTCTGACACGCTCTTCTCTTGACATTGCCCTCATTTTTCCTCTGATCTCATTCAGTTTAAGAATAGTCTGGAAATTGTTTTAAAATATGTTAACTCCATAAATAGAAATAGGGGAAAAGGCGGTCAACGTGAACCCCATTCAGAATCAACAAAATGTCAGCACATATCATGTTTAGGTCACAGAACGGATAAAAGCATGTGACGGGCCATATGCAGTCTGCAGGATGCAGTTTGGTAACCTCTATTTTATAAACCTCATATCCTTCTATTTTACAGATGATAAAGTAATTTCTTAAATTGAGCTTGTATGATTTCCTGTTTTTTAACAGTTTGTGGTCGTTAGGCAGGTAAAATATACCAGAAATAAAGAATTAGCTGCCAACGAATTTACATTACGGCTATTTTTATGCACTGCGTTTTCCTGTCTTTGTTTATTTGATTTTCATTCAATTGTTGCCGGCAGAAGGGTAATACAAATGCCAGTCTGGATATATCCAGATACAAATGCTGGATAAAACAAGCCATAAGCTAATTCATCCTCCCCTATGCATATGCATGTGATTACTGACAATATCATTTTTCATCTTGCTGAAGGAGGTATATGTTATGTTAGAGAACGAAAAAGAAGAGAAGAAAGCAAAACAAAGAATAACCAAATTATAACAGAAAGAAATAAAACGATATCAGGTGAAAAAAAAGCCAAAAGAAATATTCGGACGAGGAAACGTGTTAAAAGTAAGATCTGAGTGTGAATTCAGTTTTCCTACTAAAATTACATTCCATGAAATCCCAAAGAATTATTTTGTTTGCTTTTCATGTCTGAATACAAACAGCTATCTATTGTGTGTGTGTGTGTATATATATATATATATATATATATATATATATATATATATATATATATATATATATATTTCATTGAACAGCAAGGACAATTCCTATTTATTTCTCTTGCGATCCGTTTTTTTCCATTTGGTGGGCCAATGTTTGAGTGTAAAAAGAAGTTTGCCATAGTTGCGAACGCTTTCGACTTCAATGAGTCGTCTTCAGGAGCATGGTGAATTAAAAATTGCTTTTAGTGAAATTGATTGAAAAAGATTTAATCGAAAACGCTTGTGACCACGGCAAATTTCTTTTTACACTCGAACAGAACGTTTGACCATTGGAAAAAACGGATTGTAAGGGAAGGAAACAAAATGCTTCACAGACACACACACACACACACATTAACTATTAACAAAGTTAACTGTTCTAGGAAAGGTAAATTGTTGGTAAGAAAATGAAATAATGTTGGGTCTTGTTATATTAGTAAGAAAATAATGTTGGGTTTTTTATTAAATTGGTAAGAAAATAATAGTGGGTTTTATTAGATTGGTAAGAAAATAATAGTGGGTTTTATTAGGTTGGTAAGAAAATAATATTGAGTTTTATTAGGTTGGTTAGAAAATAATGTTGAGTTTTATTAGGTTGGTAAGAAAATAATGTTGAGTTTTATTAGGTTGGTAAGTAAATAATGTTGAGTTTTATTAGGTTGGTGGGAAAATAATGTTGAGTTTTATTAGGTTGGTAAGTAAATAATGTTGAGTTTTATTAGGTTGGTGGGAAAATAATGTTGAGTTTTATTAGGTTGGTAAGTAAATAATGTTGGATTTTATTAGATTGGTAAAAAATAATGTATTTTTTTTTTAGGTTGGTAAGAAAATAATTATAAAAAACATGTTTAGATTCTTTACTCCAATTTTGACTCATCACATGATTTTGAGAAGATAAAATGTCTAAATTTAATTAATTACTTAAAATTTCTACCCAGTTATGACTCATGGAACAAGAGCTAACCACACGGAATACATAAAGGATTCCATTCAAAATTCTGTACAAATTTCTTAATTTGAATAAGTTTGAAAAGAGACATCTGATAAAGGTTGGAGGTTATATCAGCAATAAACGTGCCACAATTTGCATGCACCTGCTGCAAGGAAATGGTGGCTGCATATGAGTGTAAACCTGGAACCGTTTGATTCTAAGGTGAGATTCATGATTATTCAAAGTATGCACTGTTAGCAGTCCAGAATAGCTGATTAAAAGGAGTGAGATTTATCGAAGATTATTTCGGTTTTGTAAGCCACATCGTTTGCATGTGTTTTGGACTGGTGTCGGTTTATTTCCTGTTTGTGGACGGCTGTCAGTAAAGAGAAGAAAGAACTACTGCTATTGCTAATATTACAAGCAAACGTCTCTGTTGTCGGCGAAGAGAAGAAAGAAAAACTACTTCTGCTGTTGATATTATGAGCAAACGTCTTCGCTGTTGTTGATGAAGAAAAGAAAGGGAAGAAAATAAGTCGGCTCTCTACATAAATACTGAGAGCTAGCATTCAATTGTAAATAGTTTACGTGATTGAAACAGGAATTAATTAACGAAACCCATCTTTCAATGAAATGTAGAATCAAGCACCAGAATCAGCAACCTAGCTCTCTTCTTCCTGCTGTTAGCAAAGATCGAGGCCCCACCAACTGATGGATAAAAGATTCCTTCTACAAATTCAAGCTTGAATACGATATCCTTCTTTTGTGTTTGTTTTGCTGACTTTGGCTTCGAGAGAAGGAATATAACCTCCAAAACGAGGCTGCCTTCAGGGTATGATGATCTAAGATGGAGAGTACTTAGTAATTTGGGGATCTGTGGGAAGTGTGAGTGTCAGGACGTGAAAAACTATAAAAATTAATTGAACGATTTGTGAAAATAGATCGTCCGGCTAAAAGAAGAATATTTATTTTGATTGAAGAAGTGGATTTATAAATGATTGTAGTGGAATTTTTTTTTTCAATTTGAAGAACTTTAGAATGAAAAAAAAGTCAACAAACTTTTTACATTTCTATTAATGTACAATATGGCCGACGACATGTCTGCTATTCTACCAGCTGGTCAAAAACAACGAGAATTGGTTTCATGCGTGATGTTAATCGCTAAGTGATTTTACCAATTTTAAAGCTCTGCAGATATGCTGACATTGTCGACTTTCGGTTTTTCTAAACAGGTCGACACAAAATTAGAGCCAATCCCTTAAACACCCAGTATCACAGCAAATAATTTCCAGGATATATTGTACAACACCACCTGATAAGAGCTCCAATCAGTATAATTTGCAAGCACCTCATTAATACACCAGGAAGATCAAAGATGAAGTAAGCACAGCAACCTAAAATGATGCAAATTCTTAAATCAATATATCGATTCTTTTTTCTTTTTTTTTAAGAATAGGTTTTATTGATTTATTTTTCAAAATATCTCATCCATGAATGGGTTACAAAACACATACAAAAGAATCATGCCTACTTTTGAAGAATGGTTGCCACAAAGAAATATGTTATTAAATTCTTTGAAGTATGAAATTCTATAGAGTCTGCCAATCGTAGTCTCTTTAATATTTTTTTAAATTCTCCATTTTTCTCTTTCGAATTAATATCAACCTTCAAATAACGTTTCTCTTAATTGTTTTACAGCAATTTTTCGATGAAAACATTTAAGTTTGTTCCATCTTCTCTCATTTCTCATCAATTATTTTCTGCCATTCAATTTGGGTGGTTTTAATTTTCTCATTGTTTTTGACCAGCTGGTAGAATAGCAGACACGTCGTCGGCCATATTGTACATTAATAGAAATGTAAAAAGTTTGTTGACTTTTTTTTTCATTCTAAAGTTCTTCAAATTGAAAAAAAAAAATCCACTACAGTCATTTATAAATCCACTTCTTCGATCAAAATAAATATTCTTCTTTTAGCCGGACGATCTATTTTCACAAATCGTTCAATTAATTTTTATAGTTTTTCACGTCCTGACACCCACACTTCCCACAGATCCCCAAATTACTAAGTACACTCTATCTTAGATCATCTATGGGGTTTTCATCATACCC
>NC_136499.1:71224908-71232408 GCF_053919585.1 Euprymna scolopes | reverse complement strand
TATAATGTGAATATATTTCGGAACTATACTCCATCCTCAGTATGTTGTTTTCTTTCTTTTTTCTTCTTCCTTGCCATGTTGTAAAGTTGGAGAAAGAAAAGTCTGTTTGTAAAGAGCCGCGTGTTGTATATCAGTGGTTGTATTTTGAAATGTTGGAACTGTAGCTTCCTTCAGTCTTGACAGACTATGGATACTCACTTTAAGGGTGCCTGTGCATGGAATTCTTTTGTGGCAGAAGTTGTATAATCGCCAACCATACCTCTCCTGAATTGGCATTGTTAAATACCAGTAGTAATTGGAGGTTCAGGACGACTTGAAACAATGCTAAGATAAGTGGAGAGCACATACAGCGCCTAGAATTCCCAAATGGTCACCTATATGGTACTAGTCAGGCTCAACGCTGCTTAACTTCAGTGATCTGATCAGAACCGGCGTGTCAATGTGATTATGCTGTACACACACAGATATATATATATATATATATATATATATATATATATATATATATATATATATATATATATATATATCAAAAAACATTTTTCCTCTGAAAAGATGAATAAGCATCGAAAACTCATAGGTTAAGGGAATAGATCTATTGAATTGTCTTCTTTGTTTTCAAACAATAAAAAATTCTGTATTTGAAGATTAGCCTTTTCAAATCATAAAATTTAAATACATAAATTTTGATTCATTTGCTCTATCTTGTATATTGAGCAATTTTATTTGGCTGGGATTGTCTTTTATAAAATATTGCATCTAATAATATTTTGTAAGACTGAAAATCACTGGATTTGCATATCAGTAAATATATTTCATTATTCTGAAGTATATATATATATATATATATATATATATATATATATATATATATATATATATATATATATATATATATATATATATAAACTACTTGATCAATTTATGTGGTTTTAGAATATGAAATTTTCTTTTCATGACGGGTACATACATCATAAATATTTTTCTGCAATTTAGATTTTTAAAATAGGCTTCCTTTTGAATAATTACCGATCACCTGATGATTGTTTATGGAAAATAACAGCTGTTTCATTATTTAGAAAAGAATATGAATCCGACACCATTTTGTTTAGATGTTTAACCTCCCTCTGATATTCTGGAGGGGTTGTGGTGTTGTGGTGAAGCAATACATTCAGGAAAAGGGAGGGGTCTGTTGTAAAAACAAATCAGAAAGAAGGAGCCTGTTGGCACTGTAGGACAATTTTCTAGTGATGGTGTTACAAACACCCGCTTCTAATTTATCATAAGCCAGCACAAAAGTAATAAGGCTTGAAAACTGCCATGAGAATGCTCACGTCAGTGTGCAATCTGGTAAATATGTAATTGCGAAACATAATAAAAAAAAATTCCCAATTTTATCCCAGGAAGTACATTTAGTTATATATTTTTCAAGGACGTTAGTGCTAACTGCAATGAACTATTTTAATAATAAAAAAGGAAGCACTGGCGATCATTAAAGTAGGGGTCCCCAAAGTTTTCGAATGCGAGGCCATATTGCTGACTTTTTAGTACTACGTAGACCAAAATTAAAAAAAGTTTGACCTAGACGCGTTTTATACTGCTTTGTTCATTGGCTTTGCTTTTTCGTGAAACTGATTCTTCAAGACATTATTGTTTTAATTATTTTCTGAAAAAAAAAAAAAAAAAAAAAAAAAAAATTCATTATTTTCACACATTTGCATTAAAAAAAATTTTCCTGACTATTTTTATGTTTTTTTATAAGAGCTCAGCAGGCCAGATTAAAGATTTTGGTGGGCTGGATTTGGCCAGCAGGCCGTAGTTTGGAGACCCCTGATATAGAGCAAGACAATTTATTGGAAAAAAAAGTCTTATTGAAAGCATTTAGAATTTATTTTCAATCATACAAAAGAATCGCCAAAATGTTATATCGTCTCGCTGTAAAGCTATTAGCTTTTCATATTGAGTATGTTGTGGATGCCTTATGACGGCTTCAGTTTAAAAAGAAACAAAATGACGAAGTGCTGGAAAATGCCGAAGATGAATTCTTGCATCAGATGGAAACTAAGAAAAAAATAAATTCTATTCAATTGATAGAAGGGAACCTAGCCGATATCATCATTACGGGTCAGAATCAAACTGGGAATAATTACAACAAAAAGATGACTCCATATTCCCCCAAGCTCCTAAATTAGGGTTTTACCACCAGATTTCATGAGCAGAATTTCAATAGAAAAGGATAATTATTTATCCAAAGAAAAATATCTGGAAAAAGATTTTGAGAATAAACAAATTATTTTTGTCTACATAATGAAGATCGTCGACAGGAAATCACGATTAGATTTACAATTAAACAAATGAAGATCCCGGTGTATTCTTTCATCCAGTCGTCTTTATAATGTTCTGTGATTTACAATTTTTTAGTTTTTTAGAAGAGTAACTTATCTTGTATTTGGCAACATATATTTCTTGCATATTTGTTTTTTTGTTTTTCATCTCTATATTGTTCTGTTAGTTACAGTAACAAATACCTCAATCTCATTCGTCTTTATTTATTTTTTTTTTTTGTGGTAGGGGTGGGGTATTTTTTAAAAATGTTGATATAATTTCTTTTTTATTCAAAAAAATTCTAAATGTTTTCATTTTATGTATTTTATCCCAACTTTTGATAACCTCGTTATGAAAATTTCATCTATATTTTTCACTTGTGGCTAAAGTGAAAAAAGAAACAAAAAACAAAATAACATTAATTATTTTCAAAAGACGATAATCAGATACCAATAGGGTAACCTGGCATCAGCGAAATTGAAAAAATTTTTTCCATAGCATTTTAAATCTTTTAATAATCAACTGTGAACTCCCGGAGTGTCTTAGACTAGTGATGGGACGATTCCAATATTTTTTCTGATTTTGATACAATTATTGATTCTGTACTTAATTCTCGATTCTGATACAATTTTCGATTCCGATTCTTCATAAATCTCTAAATAGTTAACTATGAAATGGTTATATTGTCCCGATTACCATAAAAACACATGTTAAAGTTGCATACGTTTTCTCAAATGTAAAAAAAACTACTTGTGGGAGGGGTGATCTATAGATTTTACTTTTACTGGAAGTTTAAATCAACAAATATTTACTATTTTATTATTACTATCAGAAGTGGAAGATTTTTTTTAAACAAAAATCAAATAAAAAAATAATTAAAGGATCGTTTTTAGCACTGGCAAATAGGCGCAAACTTTTTCTGATTTGATACCGATTCCAATATCCCCAAAAGTCCCAAGTAATCGTCCCAACACTTATATAGACATTTAGCAAATAAGTGTGAAAAGAAATTTGAACATTTTAAACGATTTACTAAGGAAATGGCCTAAACTGAACTGTAAAATATTTACTTTGTTTATCGTTATTTACTAAAAAAAAAAATAAAAAAAAAAATTAGACTTGAAGAGTCAATACTAAATCTGGAAATGAGATTTATAACATGCAGTGTTTGGCCCTTAATCTTATGTTGAAAATATACAATTTTCTAATAAATAAATAAATATATTGTGTTTGTTTCATTTTTTATTGTTAAAAAAAAAAAAAAATTAAAAGAATCGTTTTTGGAATAAAAACATTAGCCTCAAGTTTTTCTGATTTAGATATTGATTTGATAATTTCTGATTTTTCTGATTCACAATTCTGATTAATCGCCCCAACATGAGTATCGTGGAGTAGTTTAGTTTAGACTTGTAGTGAAGGTTAGCTTAGTCTGGTTGTCTATCGAGAACTATTTGTGTCTGACTATGTATCAAGGGATAGTTTAATTTGGCCGTGTATCGAGAGCTAATTTAATTTGGCCGTGTATCGAGAGCTAATTTAGTCTGGTCTTTTATTGAGGGCTAATTTAGTCTGGCCGTGTATAATGCACTAGAAACGTTAGGTCTATATGACATGAAATAATCTTTAAAGATCATTGAGCATGTAGTTTTAAAATATAATTTGCTCATGAGAGAAGTGGATGCGATAAGAATGACAAATTATGGAGAAGAGGGAGGTCGAGTGTTTGGCAGCAAACGTCAAAGTGAAGAAATCGTGCGATTAATAATAAAGTGAATATTTTGGGATTGCTAGCAATTTCTTTATTTTTATCATTACAACTTTATTTTGTTGAAATTTAATATTTTAATTGTAATACTGCTCTTTCAATGAATGTTAGTTGAAAGATGATTGTGAGAGATAATTTACTAAAATAAACATTTATTATTAGTGACGTACTTTGTACAACATGGAATGCATTGCAATAGTGTCATTTTAAATTTAAAGATTTTCCTTTGTTTACTCATTTTCTCATTTTTTTAAACTAATACAGAAAAGGAAACACAATTTTAATTCTAAGGGAGACAACTATTTTATACTCTTCAATTACAAGTATGAGTTATTCCTCTTGCAGACTTTTTTTTGTTGATTAGTTAACAATGTTGTATAAAATAAATTGCCTGAGATAGACTTAGTAAATGTTAAAATAAATGTGAATAATAATAAAAGTGAAGTACGTTATTATATTGTCAATAACATGTTACAACAATAACAAATGAAAATTAGCTAGTCAGAAACATAGTTGACTTGTCAATTTAAAGGCTATTTGGGTCTGACTTCGAAAATTTTATAACTTTATAAATATAGATTTCAAATATCCAGTTGTATTAGATAAACAAGTAGTCGACCAAACCAAAGGCGACCAAAAGGCTTCTTTTTTATTAGCTACTACACCAAAGTGTAAGGGAGAGCACTTTTCCAAGGAGTACTCAACTTTCTTTGCTCCTCACCTTACAAGGAGTATCCACTGCTTTACAAGACTGAATGTTTAGCCAGAGCGTATCAAGTACCATTTGATATATCTTTGGTATGACTCTCCAAAAAATTGAAACCCAGTCTGCTGACTGCGAATACCCTATATTAGATGCATGCATGCAGCAGCCTTGCTGTTTTAACAGTGTTGGCGACCATGGCTCTCCAAATTGTAGAGTCATGGTAATCCCAGGAAGACAAGTAAAGACGGTAATTTCCCGTTGCTTTCCATCTTGATTCGGGGGTGTATCTCGCCCCCCTGAATTAAATGTGCCCCCTGGAAATTTCTTGGACTCAGCACAGTACATACAGCGCCTAGCCTTCCTAAATGGTCATCCATTTGGTACTGGCCATTCTCATTGTTGTTTAACTTCGGTGATCTAACAGGAACCGATGTGTCAACGTGATTGTGTGTGTATATATATATATATATATATATATATATATATATATATATATATATATATATATATATATATATATATCAAATAAATTTGTTACATATTCTCAATTTATTGCACAGTCTAAACAACTATAAATACTGCAATTCAAATTTGAGTTTTTAAAACTCATAACTTAAAAGTATTTTCAATCAAAGAACTGTAAAATAACTGACATTTTTCTCATAATTTAGAAGAGAGGGCGGTATTCTTTTTGGAGTTGCAGTTAGTGTTGAGGGCGCAGAATATGTAATTAGGTGGTAGGTTATTGCATTTCTTTTTGTCGACACCAATCAACACACTCGCTTCTAAGAAAAATTAAAATATAAAAGTAAAGTAAAAAAAAATTACAAAATTTGACAAAAAGGCAAAAAAAGATAATGATTAAAAAAAAAAGAACTTAATTAAGAGAAGACAGAAGAGTTTTTATTTAATTAAAACCCAAAGAAGAAGAAAAAAGAAAAGAAACACAAAGGAAAATGGAAAAAAAAAATTAGGACAGATGAAGAAAAAATGAGTTGTGTTTTTTTGTCACAAATTGTGTGAAACTGTCGAGACAAAATTGAAACAGAATGAAAATTGGAGGCGAGCGGCGAAAAAGAAAAACGATTTTGCATAAAAAATATTTTAATAACCACACCTGTATTCAATAAAAAGATAATGATACATAAAATAGAGATTGTAATTATTCTTACAAAACTTAGTTCTTTCATATATATATATATATATATATATATATATATATATATATATATATCTACTTATATATATAAAAGACATTGTGTGTGTGTGTGTGTGTGTGTGTGTGTGTGTGTGTGTGTGTGTGTGAGTTCCTTATGCATGGACTCGAAAACGGCTGGGCTGATTTAAAAAAAAAATTCACACAAGTGTATTTCATGTGTCTGACAGTGTTCGTAGATAGACTTTGTAACGCAATACACTCGGTATGTATCAAAAATCGATAATCGAAAAATTTGATTAAAGAAGGAACAGTCAGATTTTGATCAGAATTTACACTCTGATACAGTTAAACATTACAAGTGCATTTGAGAAGTTTTATCACTACATAAGTAGGTCCCGGCATATAAAATCAACAGTAGGTTCTTTGATTAGACAGGGACGCATTCGATATGGATGTTTCTGTTTAGAGCACAATTGAACCATGATAATTTTTAAACTTTAATTCAAGCCATTGCTTAAAAATTAATTAAATAAAATCAACAGTAGATTCTCTACAGTGCAAAGTATTGTGAACTAAGTTACTGCAACAAGGCATGCGAAGCTTAACAGAGCATGCAATCAATCGATTTGATTGAAAAATAGTCAATTTCACCGATTACGATGACAATAAAAATATTGGAAATGTGGAACATTTGATGATCCTCCTCATTTAATACTGGGCAACTTCAGGTCTCCTTTCTAGTATATATATATATATATATATATATATATATATATATATATATATATATATATATATATATAGTGTGTGTGTGTGTGTGTGTGTGTGTGTGTGTGTGTGCATATATATTTGTGTGTGTATAGATGTATACTAGCAGAATACTCGTCTAGGACGAGTATAATTTTAAAATTTAGCCACTTTATTTTTTGATCATATATCAGATATTCTATAATAATTGAATCATGTGATAGAGAAAACTTAACGAAGAAAAACTATGAATTTGTGAAAGGTTACCGACACAAGATACCTGAAGAAGGCCAGAGCGTACAGAAGTTGAAACGTCGGGATTATAACAATCATGATGAGGATAACAGTTCAAAGCACATAATGCTAATATATCTCTAGGTTATCAATCAGGATTTCCAGTTTAAAAAAAAAATATTTGAAAATATTAAAATCAAGTTTCATTACTTTTTGATCTCATCTCAAACATCCCATAATAATTCAGTCATGTGATACAGAAACCTCGACCAATAAAAAACTATGATAAACTTAGCAAATAAAGGACATGTCCCCAGCGTGGAATGCAGAATGAAAACAATCTACCTGTGCGGATCGAATAACAAATTTTGGTTCTAAATATTCTCAGCTTATCAGGAATTACAGACTCTGAAAGATGGCCAGAGGGAACAAACAAGGCGATTTGATCAAATTATGCCTCATCTGTGAAACCTAGACAACGATTGTCTCGTCTGTCATTTTCTGGTTTCGAGAGTTAAGAAAAAAAAAGATAAAATATACAAAGCTATTTTTAAAGATGTAAGG